>NC_046657.1:114668502-114701002 GCF_010883055.1 Belonocnema kinseyi | reverse complement strand
CCCCCCCCCCCCTAAACCCCTGCAGTGCACCAAATATGACCCAAAAATAATTACTAATAGACAATTTGAATATTTCCCATGACTTTTTAAGCAATGTTTAATTGTTTAAATAAAGTTAACTTATTTAAACAATTATTCAGTCTCAAAAAATGTAAAAAATAATCGTATTTTCTTATTAAAATTTTAACATTTTTTGTAGTAATTTTTGTAAAAGGCATTATGTAATTATTTAAACAATTAATTTTTTTTACAAAATTTCTAAAATTGATTCAAAGTTGTCCATTTTTCTCTCAAATTGATATCCTTTGCTACTTTTTGTTGAATAATCACATAATTTTAATACATTTCTTCTAATTTTTAACAAATCTATTTGTTTAAACAATTTTTCTTGCTCAAGCAGTTTTTTTCGATAACTTTAAAAAAAGAAACAAAATAGAATACATACAATTATTTTTCAGAATGTATAGATTGTAAAAACATAAATTAACCATTTTTAAATATTTCAACTAATTTCGTTTGTTTAAATATTTTTTTTAATGTTTCAAAAATTGTATTTCCTGAATTAAACATAATATTGAACGAGTTTTGATGAAATGTGCAGATTCCCTGAAAATAAAGTCAAGAATCTAACGACAAAAATTCGACAACATTATCTTGATTATTGGACGTTAAATAGAATTTTAAATTTGATTTTAAGCTTATTTAAATTTCTTAAATTTTGATTTTGAGCAGTAATAAATTTTGTTAAAAATATAACCTCATTTATTCGTTCACGCAGTTTTACTATTTAAAAATATGGATCATTAATATAATATATAACACATAGAATAATTCACGTAAATATGTATATCAATATATATTTTTTGTATCTTTCAGCATGTCAGACATTTTTCTATAATTTTTTACTACTAATTAGTAAGTACTGTTTTTGATCCTTATTTCTTGTTATCAAGCAGTTAAAGTCCGATATTAATTTAACACCGTTTTCAGCAGTATTATTCACTACTGCGATTTTAAAATTGGCTTGTCTTATAATTTTTATTATTCAAATGATTATAAATAAATGGAACGAATTGTACAAAGTTAACTAAAGTAATGTCTTAATTATTTTAATTATTAGAAATTACCTAAAATATAGCAGTTCGTTCAAAGAAAATATTGAAAGTTGAATCATAATTAGCATCAGTTAATTTTTTTATATAATATAATCACGGAAAAGATTATAAATGTATGAAGAATGGAAGAACCCAGTTATAATTGAAATTTTATTATGACTTTTATGATTTATTCAATATTGTGCCAAAATGATGTGAACCGCCCGTACTCAATTTAAAGGAAATGAGAAAAAAAAATTGTATGAACAATAACATAAAGCTTTGAGTATATTGCATTACTACTCGAAATCCTTAAATATTATAGTTAATTCGGAAAATTCAATTTTAAAAAGATTTTTGGAATAATCATTTTTTAAAGAAATTATATTTGTTTGAACAATCCAGAAATGGTCAATAAATTTTTTCTATATACTATACATTCAGACAAATAATTGTATTTATTGCATTTTATTTCGTTTTTAAAGTTATCGAAGAAAAACTGCTTGAGCAAATAAAAATTGTTTAAGCAAATAGAGATTTGTGAACTTGTGACTTACCCTGTAGCTCCAAAAGCATTTTTTGGACCACACTAATGCTGGTATTCTTTCAAATCATTGAAGTACTTTAAAATCCTTTAAAAAATGCATTAAAATATCTTATTGAAAGCCTTAAAATTCCTTAAAATTATTGAATGTATTAAATCTGATATAATCTTTTAAAATCTCTTTAAAATCCCTCGACATCTTTAAAAATATTTTAAAACCTTATACATAGATCCTATAACATCCTTCCGATTAGAAATTTTTTAAAACTGCATGTCTTTTGTTTAAATCCCTTGAAATAATTAAAATCCTTGGAAATTCCTTGACATTTTTTAACTCCTTTGTAATCTTCTAAAAGACTTCTTTTAAATATAATCTTTTAAATAAAATGGCGCTCATACGCTATTACCCCCCCCCCCCTCATCTCGATACTATTGAAACACTAAAATTGTATTATTTTTATTAAAAGGAAATAACAATCGAACATATTTCGTAGAATTCCAAATCTGGTTTTTCCCTGATTCACATAGCATTCATTTAACTAAACTTGAATTTTCGAAAATAGCCTAAATTAGACGATTATAGTTAGCCGGCCCCGTATGGAATCCTTCAAAATACCCAAAAATATTTCCAATCCTTAGAAATCCATTGTAGTTTTATAATGCTCTTCAAAATTCCTTAAAATCTTTTACAATATATCCTAAACTCTTCCAAATTAGTTAAAATATATGGAAATACCTTGAAACATTGAAAATTTCTTTAAATATTTTAGATGCTTTCATTGCACTAAGTTCTTCTGGATAAATTCTTTAAAATGTTGTATTTCAATATTATTTTAAATGTTTTGAAATAAAGTGAAGTTACATGAAATATGATGATAGTTCTTGAAAAACTTAAAGTCCAATTATAGTACTAAAATATTCGGATATTAATGAAAGCCGTTAAAATTTGTGTTAAATTCTTTGAAATCTTTCGTCCTATAAAATCTTTTTAAAACTGCTGAAGGTCTAAGAAATTCTTTCAAACCGCATGAAATTCGCTTAAATTCTTTAAAATCCTTGTAAATGCCTAGACATCTTTAAAGCCCTTGAAAATTCTTTGGCATATTTTAAAATACACTAAAATCTTAACAAACCTTGAAATCTATTTCAATTCAGTGCAATGTTTCAAAATATTCTAAAATATTTCAAATTCCTTTAATTATCTCTCCAAGTTTTTGAAAGTCTTGAATAATACCTTAGTGCTTAGAATATTTGATAATTATCTCTTCAAATCTTTGAAATCCCTCAATTCTTGTGAATAAATGCTTTGAAATTTCACTAAAATATGATAAAATCCCTTGAAATCCCGTAAAATTAAAATAAATCTACTGATATTCTTTGAAATATTTTGAAATATTTTAAGTTCACTGGAATCTTTTGAGATACTTGAAAGTTCCTTAAAATACCTTATTGAGAGCTACTATGGAAAAAAGTTTTTGCATAATTGATCCATGCCACCCTAAGGATATTTTTAAATGGATTCCTCACTATAATAAACAACTGTCTAGATTTATTCGTTGTCAGCTATGTATGGCCTGGTATAGAATTTAAAATTGAAACGGATTTAAAGAGAAAATCCAGCTAGACGCGAGGTAGGTAGGTAGTCCTTAGATAATGACAACCTGAGCGCAGGTAGGAAAAAGCGAGTGGAAGCAGTGGAAATAGTCTCTAAGAATATTCGGGAAACTTTAATGAATTTTTAAGAAAAATTTTAGCAATATGTATGGAACATTTTATATATTTTTAGGAAATATTCCACGAATTTAAAATTTTAACTTTTAACCAGATCACAAAGTATTAATATCAGATCCACATATTTAGATGAAATCTTTAAAAAAAATTTGTTATCAAATTTTTGTATAAAGAATGTTTTAAATATTATAAATTTTAGAAATGCAAATATTATTGGATTGTTTCTTTTACTATTTGGAAAATGTAATAATCTAAATAGATTGATTTAGATTTTGTAATCAATGACTTACATGACTTACATGTTTTCATGTTTCTAAAATTTACGTTTTGTACATTACAAATCAGGTGCATTTATAAATCATTTAAAACATCATCCTCGTACTTTTCAAAAAAATAAGATTCTCAAATGGGATGTACATAATTTTCAAATTTATAAATAATTTAATTAGAATTTCAACCCGACACTTATAAAAAAATTTTTCGTATGGTTTTACAGAAACTGAATTTCACAAAATTATATCCTCATTCATACCTATTATAAAAACAGGTATTTTAAGGAAGATGACACACATAAAATATGTGAATAATTTTGCTATGTACCATTCATTGAGTACATTATATTTTCATCCATTAGAAATTTTATGCTGGCAGTGACTAATTTTTCCCTTTTGTAACTTTATTTTCCGATTACTTTTTATACCTTTTTTATATCTTCTTTGTATTAATTTCAGAAAATAATTTTAAAGAATTCTAATGCTTTTGAATTTTCCTTAAGTCTGTGAAATTTTTTGAAACATGTGCATTTTACGATGTTTGGATTAGTCGATGGGGTCGTTGAAAATCGAGTCATATGTCCGGCAGACAAAAAGCTATGTCTAAAAAATTGCCTCGTTAAATTGCTTCTCTCTCTAAAAAGTGAGATGTAATGGAATTTTTTCCAAAATCTGACAATGCTTGAGATTTCTCGTGTTAGAAATCAATGTTATTTTACGTCGTATACTGAATAGTGAATATTGCACCTTGAATACTACGTTTGAATACTGCACCTCATATATTTTGATAGTGGTATTTCCTTTCTGTGTCATAAAAAAATAGTTTAACAAAAATTCACCAGGAGGTTAATTTTCTTGTGTTTCTGAGAAATTAAATTTTTCTGATATTTCAAATGTTGGGCTGGTATATCTCCCCCTCCAACAGTAAGAGGTAAGAGAGACGAGTTTTTCATAAAACAGTTAAATTATTAAGCAAATAGTAAAATTTTCAAGCCAAAAGGCGAATTTTTTCAAAGATAGTGGAATTTTTTAACAAAAAGGTTATTTTTCAATCAAGAAAGATAAATTTTCCAGCAAGAAAAATAACTTTTCTACCATGAAAACAGATTTTTTAATCCAAATAGATCAATTTTTAACAATGAAATTGGTGGATTTTCGACCAAAAATGATGACTAATAAATTAGGTCAATTTTTCCAAATTAATTAGAATTTTAACCAAATTGTTGAATTTCTAACCAAATAGTTGAATTTTCAGCATACAAAGATGCATTTTCAACCAATCAGCTGAATTTTCAAACCAACAAAATAAAAATTTGACCAAATATTCTTATTTTCAAGACAAAAAGATCAATTTTCTAGAAGACAGTAAAATTTTTAACAAAAGACTAACGATTTTAAGCTAAAAAGGTGAATGTTTTAATAAACAGTGGACTTTTAAATCGGTAAAGATTCATTTTTTACTGAAAATATCATTTTCAATCAAGAAAGATGAATTTTGAACAAGATTGATGCATTTTTAATGAAGAATTTTGACCATCCATAAATGCGAATAGTTTTCTACCCAAAAAAACAACTTTTCAACAAAAATATATGCATTTTTTAACAAATAGTCGAATGTTTAACCAAAAAGTTAAATTTCCAACAAACAAGATAAATTTTCGACCCAAAAAAACGACTTCTCAACAATAGATTAATTTTCTATAAAAAGACGAATATTGAACAAAATAAATGAATTTTCAAACAAATTATTTAATTTCAAAGCTAAAAAGACGAAATATCTACAAAACAGTTAAATTTGCGACTATAATAATTAATAATTATTAATAAAAAAATTTTTCTTTAAAGTAGTTCAGCTTTACGTTGAATAATCGACTTTTCAACCAATAAAGATGAATTCTCAACGAAGTAAGTAACAGTTAATATTTCAACCTAACAATCACACTTTTAACCATAAGATTAAATTTTTACCGAGAAAGACGTATTTTTAACAAAATACATGAATTTTCAAACAAAAAGTTGAAGTTTATACTAAAAAAGTTAATTCTTTATTTTCAACCAAATACGAGTATCATACGAATTTTCATCAAAATAATTACATTTTTAACCAAAGAGATGAACCTTTAACTAAAGAAAATGAATTTTTGACAAAATAACTAAATTTTTTATAAAAAATATAACTTTTTAACATAGTTTCATTTTAACCAAACGAGATGAATTTCGAAACAAAAGCATAATACTAGCCTTTTCAAGAAAACAAATTAACTTTTACGAAAAAATATGGTAACGTAATTTATGGACAGTATCACCAGGCCAGTATTAATTTGCCCCCCCCCCCCATCTTAAATCGAATGATTAAATTCATTAGATAGTTTGAATTTTTTCAAAAATCTACCTCAAATCATTATGAAATAGTTGATATGTTTATGAAATCTTAATCTATCCAAAATCTTTGTAAAATATTTGAAATCTTTAGGAAATCATTTACAGCTTTGCCAAGTAATTGAAATATTTGTAAAATTTGTTAAATCTTTGGACATCATTGAAGTCTGTGAAATTTCAAAAATCTATCTGAAATCTTTGCAAAACCTTTAAAATCGTTTTAATACCTTTGATAAATCATTTAGATCTTTAGGTTTAGGGTATCTTTTAAATCTATCCAAAATCTTTACGAACCCTTTAAAATTGTTTTGATATATATTTGGGAAATCATAAAAAACTTTCTGAAATCTTTGGAAATCTTTGCAAAATATTTGATAATATTTGTAAAGTTGTTCAAATCTTTATGAAGTATTTAAAATCTTTGAAAAATCGTTGGAATCTTTGTGAAATCTTTCTGAAATCTTTGGAAATATATATAAAATATTTTTTTAATATTTGTGAAATTATTGAAATCTTTGCGAAATCTTTGGGAAATCACTGACGTCTGCAACAAGTTTTTTAATCCAACTAAAGTCTTTGCAAAATATTTTTAATCTTTCTGAAATCTTTGATATATTTAGGAATTCATTTAACTCTTTGCGAAATATTTGGTTAGATTTGTGAAGTTATTGAAATCGTCGCAAAATCATTGAAATCTTAGGGCAATTTTAAAAATATATCGGAAATTTTTATGAAATAATTAAATTCTTTGTGAAATATTTGTAAAATCTGCGAAATATTAGAAATATTATTTTAATATTTGGTAATATTTTATAAATTATCGGCATCTTTGGGAAATCATTGAAATCTGTCTGAAACCTGCGTAATATTTGTGACATTTTTTTAATCGTTAGTAAATCATTTAATCTTTGTTAAATCTTTGGAAATCTTTGTGAAATATTTGGTAAGATTTGTGAAGTTAATGAAATCTTTGAAATATATTGGAAATTTTTATGAAATAATTGGGTTCTTTGTGAAATCTTTCACATTTTTGAGAAATATTATTATACTATATGTACAAATTGTGCCATTGATTATTATAAGTCTATTCTCCTGCCCCCACCTAGAGAAAAAAGGCTCTGCTGCTTCTGGCTTGAAAAATTTAAAAATATTGTTCTCTCTTGTTAGGAGTTCGACGAGTGATGCATTTTTCTAAATCTAAACATAGGGGCCCGTAGTGACGTATTCATTCGACGTCCCTCTCACCCCCACTTTCCAGGGTGGGCCCGATCCTCAATCCAAACAGACCTACAGCAACAGGTTTCAGTTTTCAGACTTTTCAGTAAGATTTTCACGCTTGAGTACGACGCTCGTGTTCTGGCAATCTCTGTGTTATAATTCTGATTTTCTGCATATTATTCTTGTCAACTACGAAAATTCAATGAGCAACTAGAATCTTTAATTTTGACTATTTTGTTTACATGTTTTGCTCGTAGTGAAAATCAAATTTCCTTGTCGTGATTTTCATTCATTATACGAGAAATCTCATCTTCAGTAAGTATGGTCTTTCGAGGCGGATAGTTTCAAGCAAATCCCAATAATTTATTGAACAAATATTCATAAATAAAAAGCAAAAAGGGGCCTAAATCCGCGAAAGAGAAAGTTCATCAGAAAACTGTGTATGCGTGTGTGTGGGTGTGTTTGTGTGTATGGGAGTGAGACAAACATCCCTCATCAACGAAGAGTGTGAGTGTAGTGGGAATAGCACCCGCGCTTCAGCAAGTGCAAGGGGCAGTGAAAGGAGGACAAAAGCCAGCCTCCCTGCGACCTACGTTCTCACAACATTCCATTCAATTCCAAAATCCAACAGGGACCGAGCAGGAGGGGTAGTCAGAGCCACAGAAAGCAACAGGGACTTCTCCCACTACGTATAAACTCATAAAGAAGAAGAAGAGTAACCGACAAAAACTCGCTCGACTCAACTAAGAACCAGGTACCACATTTTTTTAGATGGGAATGCAAAGATGCGAATTTTCAAAGAATCAAAATATCTTCGAGGATTTAAAAGTCGAAATTTCCTTATTTAAAAAAAATCATTGTTATAAACAAAACTACAGCATAGCCAATTGTATTTTTTTTTTTTTATTTCAATTCTCTGTAGGTAGACAACATTTCAATTTAAACCAACTCCCGAAGAAAATCGTACTAAAAGATAAGCTTCCAGTACAGAGGTGTAAAAACAAAAAAAAAAATAATTTTACATCCCTTATAGATAAAATTCAACTATTTTATTATAAAATTTACTTTTTGTTAAGAAATAATATTTTGGTGTTGATAACTCAACTGAAATCTTTATTATTTGAAAATTCAACTATTATTTTCAAAATTCGTCTTTTTTGTATAAATATTCTTATATTTTAGTAGAAATTTCATATTTTCTAGCTAAAAGCGCATCTGTTTGGTTGAAAATTGATCTTCTCTGATTGAGGATTCCATTATTTTGTTGCACAAGGTTTTAAAGCATACAATGAAAAGATGAGTTCGTTAACCAGCCATTTTTTACCAACTGTTCTGGTTTTGCTGATAATTAAGTTTTGTTTGATAATACGCATCTTTTTTGTTTTAATTGTGAAAAATACCATTAAAAATTTCAATTTTGTGGTTAAATGCAAGATATATAAAAAATGGAAAGACGAACATGTTTTATCCGAAAAAAGTTATGCAAATTTGTTGATACTCATTTTTTAATAGGACAGGACGCGTATTTTTTATTTTAATCGTATAAAAGCGTTTTTTAAATATATAAAGAACACACGATGCGATAGAAAATTGAATATACAATAGTTGTTCACCAAAAAAAGGTCGAATTTTTTTTTATAAATTATTTTTTAATAGAACGCATTGTTTTAGTTTTAATTGTTAAAAATAACATTTAAGAAACATTGAAATTTTTAGGTAAACGACCCGAGTTGAGAAAGAAAATTATTAAACAAAAATAACTAACCAAAGAAATATATAGACAAATCTATTACAAAATATTTCTGGATAGAATGCACAGAATAATTAAAAAAAAAAATGTTGTAGAAAAAAGACACAAGCTAAAATAAAATGTTAATCAACAGAATTGTTTGCCTAAATTATTTCTACATATTTACTTTGAGCAATTTCTTTTTATACAACGTGCACTTTTGTGAATAATAAAAAAACACACACAATGAAAATACGTCCGTTTCAATATCAATGCGCATTATGAATTGTAATAATAAATTATACATGTATTGAAATGATGCATTTCTAAAGGTACCCAGTGGGCACAAACGTTAAAGAACATCTTTAGAACGGCTTAAAAATATCCTAAGTCAGTCCATATAACGTTCCATAAACATACAATGTTCCAGAGACGTTTCAAATACGTAATTGGAACATATAACGTTTTAAGGACATTATTTGGCCTGACTTAAGACAGTTTTAAAACGTTTGAGTTACGTCTTTTGACTTGTACGTCCAAAAAACGTTTTTAGGACGTACCAATTACGTATAATAAAATATAGTTCAACATATAAAATAGAAAAGTACGCATTTCGGAAAAATTTTAATTGAGCGCGAAGCTTCAAAATACGTGATGAGAAGGTGCTTTAACCAAAGGGAATTCACAATCATAAAATTGAAGTTGTCGATGGTTTGGCCTTTAATTTAAAAGAATCTATGCAAAACTGTGCAGGAAGTACAAAGACGGAGCACGTAGCACGCGCGAAGCGCGTGATCAAACACATGCGCCTCAGGCGCGCTCAAACTTGCGAGCCGCGCGCGATGAGAATGCACCCGCGCATCGGGTTGTTTTTTATTTTTCAAATTCAACTGTTTTATACTTAAAATTAAATCATCTTTTGTTTGAAAATTAAACTTTTTGTTTAAGGGTTTAAATATTATGTTCAAAATTCAACTATGCTCTATTCAGCGGGAAAATGCCCACAAGAAAAGACGAATTTTCGTCCAGTTTGCGTAGGCTGCCATAAAAGTGTGCAGTTTAGACGTGGTTTACAAATTTTCAATTTTCCGCTTTAAAGGAATTTTCTCCTTCGGAATTTATGGCCTCACATAAATTTCACGGCCAATTGTCCCGAGTGGAGCACATGAAGTCTTACTCAACCCTTTCCTGAACAAATCTGCCCGACAGTGAGTGAAACTCGCTAAACAGAGTATACTTGAGAAGTTAAACTACTTTATTAAAAATTTATTATTTTAGTTTAAGGTTCATCTCTTTGGTTGAAGATTGAACTATATGATTGAAAATTCATATTTTAAAAAATTCAACTGCTTTAGAGAAAAGTCGTCTTTCGGGTTGAAATTTCAATAATATGGATGAACGTTTTTTGTTTTCCTAAAATGAAAAATCTCATTAGTTGAAAATTTGGCTTTTTGGTTAGAAAATTCACTTCTTAAAAAATAATAATTCAAATTTATGTTGCCCGCCCCCCTTACTTCCTTCTCGATGTCGATACTGTGTTTTGACACACATCAAATTGTAATGTAACTTTGAATGTATACGTATTTTTTTATATGAACCTATCTATGAAAAGATCTTGGATTTATAAAATACTGAAAAGCAGCACAAAACATATATTTTAATTTTTTTCGATATAAACTAGCTGATTTATTAAAATGTAGTAAAAAACAAAATAATTCCTGCTGAAAAAGGTTTTTGCAATAATAATAATTGTGTAATAATGACATTTTGTTTAATAAAAATTGGTTTTTATTATATATTTTGTATATTTTTTAATTACTGATAAAAAATGGAAAACTGCAACATAAGGAAATCTGTTCGAAGAAAATCGGACTAATAAATACATTTCCAGCATAGGGTTCTAAAACCAAATTTGGCTTATTTTCCATATTTTTAACCACTATAAATAAAAAGTAAAGTTTATTTTTTTCATAATGTTTAAAATAGGAGTTTTATCAATCCTCAGTTAAAATAATATTTCGATCTTGATGATGAAATTGGCTTTAGAGTTTAGATGAGACCCGATGAGATCTACCAATTTTTTTACCAATTTGGAAATTAATTAAATTCGTAATATTGTTATGAATTAATAATTAATCAGTTCCAAATTACTTTATGTTTTGTGTTAAAAAAAAAAATGTTGTCTTGATTTACATCTCCATAACAATTACTTTATTAATCACCGTAAATAATTTTGTTGTTTTCATTTATATCTACAAAAAAAATTAATTTTTCTACTATGAAATTATATTCTTAAACGAATGAACATTTATGTCTAGAAAAATTTCAGAAATAAATCACTGATGAGGGTCCATAATCGAGGCCAAAACGTAAGCTTCAATGATAAATTGATTTCAATTTGTTATGACCCTAAGGCCAATTTCACCATCAACATCCAAATAATATTTTTCATCTCAATTCTGCGTGCCAAGAGCTTCAATGTAAGTCCCCGAGGAAAATCCGGCTAAAAAGACCCTTTTGTCCCATTTTCTTCGGGTCTTCTCCCTCAATTTCGCTATTCACTTCTCCATTCCCACCGCAGTGGTCACTTTTTCAAGTGAATACAATGCCTCAGGGCCGCAGCGCCAATATTTTTTTGAGGCGCTCTAAAAAAGGAACAGACGCTGGCATGAGATATAAAAGTTTCCTATGAAACCTTAAAAATAAAAGCAATAGTTTAAAAAATTGAAATTTTAACGGTTAAACATACATAGCTAAAGTAAAGAAGGCGCGCGAGCAAAATAGATTTGAAATAATTAATGTTTGCAAAGTTTAGGTTTTTTGAAGTGTCTCCCTTCACGTCTCCCTTTTGTGTGGCGATTCGCAATTTGCTCTAAAGACTCCTCTGCGATTTCCTCAAAACTCATGATGATTCCTCACGAACAATTTCAAAATTAAGCCATCAAAGTTTCGCTTCTGCCCTATGGCCCCACTGCCACATACTGCTTTTTAACTTCAAAGATTTTTTACATATTTGGGGATGTCTTATAGTCTACCCAATAAAATCCATGTAATTATCTTTGATTTTTGCGGCCATAAAAAAACTTTTTTTTAATTGGATCAAATTTTTAGTGTTTTCAGTTTTAATTCCCTATCTTGAAGTTTTCCCAAGAAACTCCTCGGGTGTCAAAAAAACTTTATTTTTTATTTTCCATGGGCATAACAAATAAATTGTAACTACAGGGATATATTTAAATAAAATTTTCTGATACAGAAAATTATTTTGAAATCTGGAAAAAATTGATAAGGTTTTAGAATCGAAACATCCCTAAAAACGTTTCAAATAAATTAATTTCAACAAAAAAAACGCTCATACGCTTATCACCTAAATTAAAATTTTAAATCGATCGATGCCACATTCAGTGGAGTTCGCTGGGGTCCCAAATGCACTACTTTTAGGCGTGGCATTATCTCTGATTTCGAGAACTATTTTTCTTTCGATCCACGACGGACAAAATTCAAGGTCTTGAAAATTTTAGTCCTTGAAAAGTCAAGATATCATCTTGGTCTTGCAGGCTTAAGTTCTGTGCATTGTGCACTTCACCGATTGTAGGTGCAACTGATTAAAGAATTTCAATGCAAAGCTATTAGTTAAATATTTATTAAATAATTTTAATTTTTGATCATTTATAATTTTTCAAATATTATGTAAAAACATGTCGTGAGAACATTTTCTAATTTTTTAAATTAACAGCATTTTTGTCTTGTCTGCAAATGAAAGGTAATATCAAAGAGAAATTCATAAGGGCTGAAATTTTAAAGTGAAATATTAAAATTTTACTTTTTTCAACTTTTTTTAAATTGAAAAAGTATTTAAAATTTTTTTATATTAAAAATGGTACTGGTAATTTGAGATGCCCCTATACAATTGTTTTTAAAGTGCAAAAGTAATAAGCGTTACTATTAAAAAACTTGTTTTTTTTTTAAATATTATTTTTTATCAAAGAACTTGATGGGGGTGGAATTTAACAAATATAAAATTTTGTAATAATCGGCTTGAGAATAAGATATTTGAAATCTGCAAGTCTGTACAACTTTTGGCATGTTTAATATGTCATTAAAAAAATTAATTAAAAAAAAAAGACTTTTCTACAAAACAGTTGAATTTTAAAGACAAAAAGGCGAATGTTCTATACAAAATATTTCAATTTTCAATCCAAAAATATGAAGTTTAAGCGAAGAAGTTCATTTTAAATCAAATAATTAAGTTGTCAGTTAAAAAAAGCAGAGTTTGCATTATAAGAATTCTTTTAAGTGAGTCCAAATTATTTCACCTTCATTTCTTGAAAGAAATCTATTTATTTAAATCGTCGTAAAAAGAAAGTGTTAAATATTATAAATTTTAGAAATAAATTAAATTATTTTGAAATGTTTTTTGTTCCTATTTGGAAAATGTAAATAACTTAATTAAATTGGTTCGGAATCACTCACACGAAAAAAAATAAGTTCAGTTTTTAACCAAAGAGATGTAATTTCTACTAAAGTTATGAATCTTCAAAAAAATTGTTTCTAAGTAAGTAGTTCAATTTTCAACCAAGGAGTTGAATTTTTAACCAAAAAAGGCGAATGTTCAACAAAGTACTTGAATCCACACATAAATCAGATAAAATCTTATCCAAACAGTTGAATATTAACCAAAAAATTGATTTTCTACCAAAAAGAAGACTTTTAACAATATAAATGCATTTCCTATTAAATAGATAAATTTTCGACCAAGAAGAATAATTTCCTATCAAAAAAGATGAATTCTCAATAAAAATTTTAATAGTTTAACTTTACAGTTTAAAAAATTAATTTCCAACAAAAAGAAATAAAGATGTTCAGCAAAATAGTGAAATTTTTAACAAAGTAGTTCCGCTTTCGGCTTTTACCGCTTTTTGTTATTAAAAAAATATTTTAAGTTTGAATAAAAAAAATTTAATTTATCCGTAAAAGATGAATTTTCATGAAAGTACTTGAATTATTACCTAAAACAGATTAATCTTCAGTTATATATTTCTAGTTTAACCTCAAAATTGATTTTCTATTAAAAAATACAAAAAAATACAAAATATTTACATTTTATTTAACATTATTTTACTAATATCATTAGGTAAATTACAAGCAATATTGCTAATTAATTTTTTATATTTAACGTACTAGGTGCTCGTACTTTAGAAGCACTATAATTTCAGATATTTAGTATTAACATATCAGGAAAATTCCCATTCTTATCAAAGCTTTATTAATTAAATAACCTAATTTTTCTTCTCAGGTATAGATACCCGTTGGAATCATGAATTACGAAATGATTTCAAACCAATCCAGCCCAAGTAAGTAGCAACATGTAACTCATAGAATCTAAAAAAAACTTGGAAGAATTATAAATATACCAATACGAATTATCACTGTACACTATCTAACACAAAAATTTATTTACAGTGTCACACGGAAATTATCATGGTCCTAGCGACCTGCCCATGGGGTCTGTGAAGGAGCAGACGCTAATGTGGCAACAAAATTCGTACATGGGTGATTCCGGAATTCACTCGGGGGTTGCCACCCAGACACCCTCTCTTTCCGGCAAAGAGGATGAAGAGATGGAGGGAGATCAGCTCATGTTCGATCTGGATCAAGGCTTCGTTCAAGGGTTCACCCAAAATCACGTAGATGGTATGATACTATCTGCCTCATGTTCTGCTTTCAGTTTCAATGAATATTTGACATTCTCTTCGGTTCACACATTCTTATTTTCCCATTACAGAAATGAACTCTCAACTGAGCCATACTCGATCTCAGAGAGTGCGAGCTTCCATGTTTCCAGAAACTCTGGAAGAAGGTATCGAGATTCCCTCGACACAGTTTGATCCAGCTCAATCAACAGCTGTTCAAAGATTGGCAGAGCCGAGTCAGATGCTCAAGCATGCCGTCGTCAATCTGATAAACTATCAAGACGATGCAGATCTCGCAACTCGAGCTATTCCAGAATTGATCAAGCTGCTGAACGATGAGGACCAGGTGGTCGTTTCGCAAGCAGCAATGATGGTTCACCAACTCTCGAAGAAGGAAGCCTCGCGTCATGCTATCATGAACAGTTCTCAAATGATTGCTGCTTTGTTACGCGCTATCTCCAACAGTGATGATCTTGAATCCACGAAAGCTGCTGTGGGCACCCTGCACAACTTGTCACATCACAGACAAGGTCTCTTAGCTATCTTCAAGAGTTTCGGTATCCCAGCTCTTGTGAAGTTACTTAGCTCACCCATGGAGTCTGTTCTATTTTATGCCATCACGACTCTTCACAATCTTCTCCTTCACCAAGAAGGATCTAAAAATGCTGTCAGACTTGCTGGAGGTTTACAGAAGATGGTCGTTCTCTTACGAAGAAACAATGTTAAGTTCTTGGCTATTGTCACTGATTGTCTACAGATTCTCGCATACGGAAATCAAGAGAGCAAGCTTATCATCCTCGCGTCTCAGGGACATACAGAGTTGGTCCGCATCATGCGCACTTACGATTACGAGAAGTTGCTCTGGACTACTTCCAGAGTTCTAAAAGGTTTGTTTAAAAAAGATACCCTTTGTCCCTGGTGATAATACTTTCTCTAAATATCAGGTCATAATCATATAAACTGGCATTGTTGCTTTGTGGATTTTATTTATCATAACTTCATAACAATATAAATTTTCCTTTTTTTTTATTTCCTGAAAGATCTAACTCACTATAGAGGGAGCCAAACTACTAGCGAACCCTCGCAGATTAATTCCTATGCAGGTTCATGTATAGCTGTAGATTAAAAATCTACATTTCTGGTACAAATTAGTAGATTGTAAAAATTGTTTCCGCTAGGGGGCCGTACTTAAATTACATAGGGGATTATAGGCCCTGTAAGACCCTACCTTCCTGTAACTAACCGTAACAAACTTGTTACCTCACCCCCCTCTTAACGCTGGTAATTTTTAGTTTCCAGAAATGTGCTAGTTATTGCCTGATTTTTCCTTTACTACTTTTTCAATTTCCTTGATCATTAATATTAAAATACCTGCATTTTAATTTTTTAACATTGAATGATTTAGAAACGAAATAAAGCAGCATTTCAGATACAAATTTCAAATTTTCAAATTTATTAGTTTATTTTAAACAAAATTTTTTTCCTTTTTACTATAAAAGATGGCTTTTTAACAAAATACTTGAATTTGCAACAAAATAAATAAATTTTCAACATAATAGCTGAATTTTCAACCTAAAAATATAAATTCCCAACAAAAAAGTTTCATAGTTTATACATCAATAAAAGAAGATGAAATATATACAAAACAATTTTATAAACTAAAAAGACGAATTTTCAAAAAATAAAGATTTTTTACTCAAAAAAGAAATAAAAATTTACCTAAATGTTTAACCTTCAAGCCAAAAGGCGAATTTTCTATATAAAAGTTGAATTTTCAAACAAAATATACGACTTTGCAGTAACTACTTTTACCCAAGTGGTTGATTTTTTTATTAAAAAGATTAATTTTCAGCAAAATAGTTGAACTTTCAACCAAACAGATGAATTTACAACCGAAAATATAAATCTTAAAAAAATATATTTCTTAACAAAATGATTCAACCAATTCTTTGAAACAAATAATTGAATATCCGCAAGCAAAGAATAATATTTTTTAACAAAAAAGTTGTATTTTCGTTGAAAAAAAAACGATATTTCTATTAATACAGATTAATTTTTTAATGAAAAAGATAAATTTTCAGAAAATAGTTGAATTTCCTGTTATAAAATATTGTAGTTCCCTTTTCGCGATCTAAATATGAATTCATAAACAAGAAAATAGTTTCTACGAAAAAATTTGTATGTTCAATCCAAAAAGACGAATTTTAAGAAAAAAGATGACTTTTTAACAAAATTGTTAAATCCTCCACCACATAACTGAATTTTAATAAAAAAGTGAAATCTCTTGAAACTGATGAATTTCTATTAAAAAGATTTTTTTCAAATAGTTAAATGGTCACCAAAAAAAAGATTCCAGTTGCCTTTTCAAGAACAAAATTTGTATTTCTTAACCAAAAATAAGTTTCTACAAAAAAAAATGAATTTTCAATCTAAAAACACGAATTTTTCAACCAAAATGTTTGAATTTTGAACAAAATAGACACATTCTCTACAAAATAGTTTTATTTTTAATTAAGAAAGATGCAATTTTTCTTAAAACAAATGAATTTTTAACTTTAAAAAATTTGAAAAAAAATTAAATCTTCATCCAGAAAATACATCAGTTTTCTTTTCAATGCCAATATATTAAATTTAAACAAAAATTAAATTTTCCACGAAATAGTCAAATTTTCAGCAACACAGCAGAATTTTCAACCAAAAAGTATGACTGCAAGAAATTTGTTGAAATTTCAATCAAAACGTTGCCTTTTTATCCTCGAAATATGTCATTTCTGCTAAAGCAGGTGGATTTTAAAATAAAAAAGGTAAACTTTCAAAAAAGTGTTGAATTTTCAACAGAACAGTTGCATGTTCATCCAAGAAGGATGAAATTTCTTCTGAAACAGTTGCATTTTTGTCCAAGGAAAATGAAAATTCTATTGAAATATTTGAATTTTTTAATCAAAAAGACAAATTTTCGCAAAAAGAGTTGAATTTTTATCCAAGAAAGATTTAAGTTGACTTATCAGCAACAAAATATGAATTCTAAACAAAAGGGTAATATTCTAAAAAAAATAGTAGAATTTTTAACCCTATAAGACGAATTTCGAACATACCAATTCAATTTGCAACCAAAAAGAATGTATTTTGAAGAAAATCGTTAAATTTTTAACCAAATAATAAAATTACAACTAAAAAGATAATCTTTAGCAGAAATTTGTTGCGAATTTGCCAAAATTACGTACACGAGTAAAAGACCCCTTTACTGAAATTTTCTATATAGGATACTACATAGGAATCTGCATGTTTCACCTATAGGTGACACCAATAGGAAATGACCTAGAATCCTCTAAAGGTTCCTTTATAAGGCCCTGTCCACATGCGCAGTAGTATTCTATGGAACCTACGGTTGCGCAGAAGTTTTTTTGGTCCTCTAGGAACACGTGGTGACATACGTACCATTAGGTACCGTATAAAGTAGGGTCCTTAACAGAAACCTATATAGGGTCCTATGCCATTTCTTATAGGTGAAACATATAGGATCCTATATAGGAATTTTAAGTAGGGCCCTCCCCCCAACCATAACAAATCGTAACAAAAGGTCCACCCCCCTCCCCCCTCTTAAACCATAACATAATTTAAGTACGGTCCTGAGGGTTTCCTATCAGGAGCTATAATTAGAATTTCGTTCTTGGGAGATTTACTATCTTTTCTTTAAATTTCACAGTTTTGTCAGTCTGCTCGAGCAACAAACCTGCAATTGTTGAGTCTGATGGAATGCAAGCATTGGCAATGCATCTTGGTAGCCCAAGTCAAAGGCTAGTACAGAACTGTCTTTGGACGTTGAGAAATTTGTCAGATGCTGCTACTAAAGTGGAGGGTTTGGGAGGCTTGCTTCAAGGACTGGTTCAGGTACTTGGATCAACTGACGTGAATATCATTACTTGCGCGGCTGGCATTCTTTCCAATCTGACTTGCAACAATTATCGTAATAAGGTACATAATAAAACCAAACTTTCTTTTTTCATAATGGGCCTATTACAGGTGAACCTGCGAATAGTGCCGTTACGAGTAGTGCCACTTCTCCTAAGTCTCGCTCGAGCGCGACCCCCACTTCACGCCTCTTCTCAAGAATGTAAAATCCTCGAGGCTCCAGCCGCTCGGGTAGTGGCATGGAGTGGGGGCTTATGGTTTCTCGGAATCGTACTTTCCTACGGCCCCGAAAACGGCCCTATTTATAGGTTCACCTGTAATTCGACGTTGCGACAGTCTACGAATCGTCCTCACACCTGTTTCAGAACGGGATCGTACAAACGGTCTGACCTTTGTTGACCCCCGTGGTGATTTTTTTCAAGTCAACGTGAAAATCTATCTTTTTGTATAATTTCATCTTTTTTTTAATAGTGCATTGTGTATTGAGGGCGTAAAGAAGGCTATTTTGAGGAGTGCGAACTTGCTGCCCGAGCGAAGCGAGGGCATCAGTCACATGAGGCAAAACAGCCGTACGCCCTTGAAACACACGATATTTTTTATCCTGTCCCCTTGGAAACAAGCATGTGAAGCAGATAAAGGATGTTTGGTGTCCTTGACAATTTAAAATTATAAGTGAATGGAAGAAATAACGTACTTAACAGAAGGGAGAGTGTGGGATTCAGTGATGCAATTTTTTGGAAGATAAATATAATTTTCTCCATCGGGCGTAAAATTTCATGTTATGGGCATAAAGTTTTATGTATTGGGCATAAATTTTTTGGTACCGGGCGTAAAGTTTCATGTCGCCCTGGCGGCGGAAAGCGCATGTGCGAAAGTTGCTAGACTGGAAGCGGCCACATTACGCCTGCTTCAAGTGCATGCGATGGTGCGTTTTCACGAGTGGTCGGACAAAAAGCTAGTTGACTATTCTATTATATAAGATACCAAAAAAACCCCATAAGTCAAAAAATGGGGTTTGCACGTTTTTGGCGCTTATTATACATTTTTTGCTGCTTTTTAAGTGAAAATTGTTTCCAATACGTAAAATACGACTTTATACTGATAATAAGATGTTTACATAAATTGTTTGAATAATTTATTATTGTTTTTAGCAACTTTTTCTTAGAATTGAAATAGAAAGTCGCGGTTTTTTTCAAAACTTTTTCCATTTTTGTCCCATTTTTGATTAAAGTAAGGTAATAGTTCATTAATGTTAACAACAATAATGGTTTCAACTATTTATTATTGTTCTTATTAATATTCTCTTTGATTAATGCTAGAAATTGCAGTTTTTTCTGAAATTTTCAACTTTTTGTGCACTGCTCACTTAAAGTAAGTTAATATTCAATCTAATTTAGCAAAAAATATTATTCAGACAATTCATTATTGCTTATAGCTATCTTCTTAGATATGATTACTGTATGGTTGCGGTTTTTCCTGAAATTTTTTACTTTTTCTACGCTTTTCAATTAGAGTGAAATAATAATCAGTTCAATTTATTAAAAATATTTGTTGAAACAATTTTTTTTTAATAATATTATATTTTCTTTCTGGTAGAAAGTTGCTGTTTCTTCTGAAATTTTTAACATATTGTCTATTGTTCCTTGAAGTGACTTAATAATTAATTAAATTCAGCAAAAATAATTGTTTAAGCAAAATATTATTGTTACAACTATCTCTGTCTATTTTAATGCCAGATAATTGCAGTTTTGGGTTAAGACGATCTCAGAGTACCGCAGCCTGCCCGATCCCTCGGCAACCCTTATCTATTGTTCAGCGCTGGACTCGGTCTCGAAGCTGGACGGCTCTCAACCGACGGCTTCTGCATTATGTTACAAGGGACGTTAATGGAATATTGTGTATGAACTCTGTTGCTCCCTACCATTGAGGTCGAGGGAGGAAATCCACTTTTTTCGTTCAAAAATGTCCAGAGCCTTCAACTTTGTTCCGATTTTGAATTTTTTGTTTTAAATTAAAGTTCATTAAATTCTAAAGAGCTTTACGCTCCGAACTTTTGTCTCCTCTATTTTCTTATTAATGATTTTGTTATTAAAGTATGGAAAAACTGTAATTTTTTACATAACAATTTTTACGCTCTAATATTATTATAAACAAATTTTATGAACAAATTAGCAAATAGTCTTAGTATCGGTAAAAACATTAATGTAGGAATGACATTTCATTACAAAACTAATTGAAAAGTTGATAATAACCATCGTTATAAACAATTCTTGTGGCAAAATATTAAAATTGAATGTTTGATCAAAATTTTGAATTTGTTTATCTAATTTATTTATAAAAATTTGACTTGTTATATTTTATCAAATATTATTAAACATTCATTATTTTAAGGAATAACTGAGGCCATTCTGGCGATGACAGGAAATTATAATTTGAAAAAAGCTCAAATTTGATATATTTTGTCACAAGAATTGGTTATAACAATGGTGCTGCGGAAAATTCCTTAATACTAGACAGTTTCGACAAAAATTTATTTAAATTTTTGGCATGAAAATTGATTTTTTACTTTTAAAAAAGTAATTTGCAACCAAATAAATGAATTTTCAACAAAAAAAAGAATTAAAAAAAACACAAATTATAAAAAAAAACTATAAAGAAAATTATGCAAATGGTTAAAAACTTCTGTAAATCATAAAAAAAAGAAACCCGCGCGTTTCGTTGATAATTAGACTCCATACGTTTTTAATTTTGTATATATATATATTTAGTATAAATAGTATACAAATTTCTTTAATTAACGTACGTTACTGTGCATTACAGTTGCCTGAACATTTTAACACGGTAATGCGCCTTCGACTCGAACTCGATGGTAGGGCACAACAAAGTTCATACACTGTATTCCATTTAAATGCCCCCTGCAACATAATTGCAGAAGTCGCCGGTTGAGAGCCGTCCAGCTTCGAGACCGAGTCCAGTGCTGAACAATAGAAAAGGGTCGCCGAGGGATCAAGCAGGCTGCGGTACCCCCAGATCGTCTTAAGCCACAGTTTTTTCTAAAATTTTTAATTTAAGTTTACAAAAATAGTTTTTTTAAACAATTTATTAAAGGGCATAACTATCTTCTCTTAGATTTGTGATAAAAAGTTTCAGTTTTTTCTGAAACGTTTAACTTTGTTTTGCTTTTTTAGTTGTGAACAAATAATAAATAAACATATCGAGAATTATATTTTAAACAATCTTTTACTTTTTTGTCGATATATGTTTTTGAAATAAAACAGGTATTTGAAATATTCTTTAAATTTTTTATATAGATTATATTAAATTTAAATTTGTTTAAATAATTATTTTTGCTAAATTGAAATAATTGTTAACTTACTCCTAGTGAAATATGAACAAATAGTTAAAAATTGTTTAAACAATTATGGCTGTCAACATAAATTATTACATCACTCGAATTTAAATTTGAACAAAAAGTGAAATTTTATTAAATAAAACTCGACTTTCTATCTCTATTCTAATAGAAAGTGGCTAAAAACGATGCTAAATTGTTTAAATAGATTATATAACAATCAAATTATTAGTTAAAAGGTAGTCTTTTTTGTATTAGAAACAATTTGCATTTAAAAACCGCAAGAATCATAATTAGCACCAAAAAATCGCAAAACACATTTTTTCACTTATTGGGGTTTTGGGCCATTCTTAACAGACTTATGGGAGTGATATTTAAAAAGTAATTTTATATTCGTATTCTATGGCTAATTTTGAAGAGAAATGTTGAGTTTCAACCCGATTCATCTAGTATTGACGATTCTAAATAAAATGTGCAAGTCCGTCTTTTTTTTCTTATGGGAAATACTCATGGGGCTTGTACCTCCTCTAAATATATATATTTTTTTAATGGATTTATTGTTTTGTGGATTCGAACAAATTTCCGAATGATATGCATGAAAATTAAAAAAAAAAAAAGAAATTGGACCACCCTACGTTCGATCTTGTCCAGAAACAGGTACGAGAATGAGTCGTAAATCGTCTGAATTTTGTACACAATGTTACAAAATTCCAATTTAAAGTCTTTTTTTCCTTTAGGAAATTGTATGCCAAGTTGGAGGAATCGATGCTCTCGTGCGTACAATTGTAAATGCCGGAGACAGAGAAGAAATCACAGAGCCAGCTGTCTGTGCTCTACGTCACTTGACGTCTCGTCACCAAGGAGCAGAAATGGCTCAGAATGCTGTGTGCTCAAATTATGGTATTCAAGTTATCGTAGAGCTTCTTCAGCCACTTTCCAGATGGCCGTTGGTGAAGGCGGTCATCGGATTGATTCGAAATCTGGCCCTTTGTAATGCAAACCATGCACCACTGTGCGAACATGGAGCGATTCACCATCTTTGTCGACTTCTCACGAGAGCATATCAAGACATAGAGAGGGTATTTTACAAACGAATTGCATATTTAGAGTTGAAAATTATTCGAGAGTCGAATTAACGAGCTGTTCATTTTTCCAGCAAAGATCATCCGTAGCCAGTGCTGGAAGCCAAGCGACACTCGGAGCCTATGCAGACGGAGTTCGTATGGATGAAATTATTGAAGGTACTGTCGGAGCTCTTCATATTCTTGCACGAGAAGCTCATATCCGAAGTGTCATCCGATCTCAAAATGTCGTTCCTATTTTCGTTCAGGTGAGATGCTTTGTCCAGATAATTCTTAACCATTTCAGGCACGCAAGTTTTTACGTTCTTTTACATTAGGATAGTCCTTATTTATATTGTGGAATTCTTTTAAATCAACAACTTCTTATGACACGGTGTGAACTTGTGTGACTGGGTAATGGTAACGCTCCCCCTCCTCTCTATCTCTCCTTCGCTTCTCGCACTGACTGGCTCTTTCAATCCCTCTCCCTCTCTATCTCTCCTTCGCTTCTTCTACTTCTACCCCTCTCTCTTTTCCTCTATCCTTCGCTCTGACAATCACACTGAGACTCTGACAGTATTAGCAGTTATCAGTTAAAAGGGTTCAAAGAGAAACTACTTCAATTTACATCATATGAAGTTATCACTTTTGCCGGGCGTGCCACAACGCACAGTAGGAAAAAATGACATTTTTGGTTGAAAATAACGTACAGCACACAAATATTGACCGATTTGCACACCAAAAATGTAACAAAAAACTAATAAGATTTATAAGAGATTTTTCGAGCCTGATTTTTTAAAGTAGGCTTTCAATTTTGTATAAATAAACAAATATGACGCAAAAATTTCCATTTTTTTCTATTTGACGTTTCCCGTGCTCGGCATGATGAAGAAATTTCTTCTTCAGATTATTATTGTTAATATTATAAACAAATTTAATAAAGAAATGGCTATATCCGGCATTTTCAACAGAAAAATTAGTTTGTTTTCGATGCCACTCCTTGCAGTTGGAAACTTCATGACAATTTCAGCAGCATTCATAATTTCTTGATAAGTCTTATTAATTTAATTGGGATCTTCATAAAAAATTCAGCAACATTCATGATTAGTTGATAAATTTTATGATTTTTTAAACAAATTTAACAAAGAAATGCTTTATTCGGGCATCTATGGACGGAAAAATTATGGTTTTTTCCATATCAGTCTTTTTAATTGGTCTCTTCAAGCTGGTTTTAGCAAAATTCATAATTAGTTGATAGATTATATATATTTTTTAAGACAAATTTAATCAATTAATGCATTATTCGGGCATTTGTGGATGGAAAAATTGTTTTTCTTTTTCGATGTATTGATAATTTCATTAATACTCATACTCAGTTCATTAAGAAGACTGACATCGAAAAAAAAAAAACAATTTTCCCACCGACAGATGCCCAAATAATGGATTTGTTTATTAAATTTGTTTTAAAAAATCATAAAATTGATAAAAAAAATTATGAATTATGCTGAAAGTATTAACTACCTAATTAAAAAGGTTAAAATCGAAAAAAAATTTCTGTCGAAAAATGCCTAATTAATGTATTCGTTTATTAAATTTGTTTATAATATCAACAAAAATAATCTCAAGAGAAATTTCTTCATCATTATATTATTTTTATCCAAATTTCTAACAACATCACTTAAAAAACGTAAAATTATGAAAAATCGTAGAAAACGTTCTATCAATAAATAATTTGTTTATACCATTTTTTTGTTGATTATATAAAATTGGAATCTCTTTAACTAAAATTATTATATGAAACTCAGGCGATTTCGACAGTTTTCCTGTTATTGGCGAGCCCCTGGAACGTAAAATATAAAAAATGGCAATTTTCTTCGTCATATTTGTATATTTGATTGAAATCCTGATATAAAAAGGAGGCTCTTTAACTCTCTTAGAAATCTTATCAGCTTTTTAAAATTTGTTGGGGTCAAAATCGGGCAATATTTGTGGGCTACAGTTGTTTTGAACCAAAAAGTGATTTTTTCCCCTGTGCGACGGCTCGCGTGTTTTTGTTTAATATCGTTTTGTTCTTACACCCTATTTTTTTTGAATGTCCAAAAAAATTATTTTCAAAATTTGAGAAAAATCGGTTAATATTAACTCGCGCTCCAAAGACCATTAAGTAGTTTCCCATTGATTTAACATAGGTATAGGGCAATCAAATAAAAATTGAAATTTGGGAGGGGGGATCGATGCTTCTTAAAAAATTCATAATTTTGCAACAAATAACTTTAAAAAATAATTGTCGTAAGTTTCAAAAGCTTAGACTATGATCTTCGAAAAAAATATAGGTCTATCAGCGGCGGGTTAACAAAGTTGAATTATTTGAAGACCTGAAGAATTAGAATATTTTACAGTGATTCATGCAGGCAATTCCATATAAAAATATTGAATATTGAATGGTAATCCATATTTATTGTACAAAATAGGCCAGAATTACACGAAAAGTTTATGTTGCTCATATAAATACCCAAAAATTACGAATAAGGCTAAACAATTAATGTTCACTTACTGGTGAAAACACTAACGCGGTTTAGAAACATGGTCTTTTATGTCACTACGCACTTTCACGGCGCACAGCTCAAAGGTTGACTGACGAACAAATGGTACTAATTTAACTTTAATACATGATCCTATTCAGAATACTCCAGGAATTAGGAATTTCAAGTAATATTAAGATTAATGATTACATTAAAAAACCTTGTTCGCAAAACTTATTATGCCTGGATAAGTTATTTATTTTACTCATTTTTAAACTAATTTTTAATTGTTTAATTATTATAATTTGTTTAAACAGTTTATTTCTGGTAGAGGTCGCTAATTAGGTTCATATTATATATATAGATGCTGCGAGTCGTATGCTGAATTCAATTTTCACAACAACAAAAATTAATCTTCAACCAAAAAAATAAACTTTTAACAAAGTAGTTCAACTTTCAAATTAATAGTGTTCATGAATATTTAAGAAAAAAAGGGTGTAAATTAAAAATAATAACAGTCGTGTTCAACCAAAAAAGATGAATTTTCAACATAATCGTTTAAATTTGTAACCAAATACTTTAACTATAAATAAAAAAGATGAATTTGTAACCAATAAGATTAACTTTCTACCAAAAAGACGAACTTTTAACAAAATAAATGAACATGAATTTTCAAACAAATTATTGAATTTACAACCAAAATAAAATAGTTAAATTTTTCAGTTAAAAAGTTAATTTTTAACCAAATAATACGAATTATAAAACAAAACAAAATTTCAACAAGGTTTCCTACAAAAAGAGATGTTAATTAATAATTTAAAAAAAAACGTCTAATTCAACCATAATATTTTTGAACAAAATCGATACATTTTTAACCAAATAGGCGAATTTTCAATAAAAAGGATGAATAGTAGAAGATTAGTTTTCTACTAAAAAGATCAGTTTCAAAGAAAATACATGAACATGCATTTTCAACCAAGATCGAATAGTTATATTTTCAACTAAAAAAAAAATAATAATCAACCAAAACATACGGATTTACAATAAAAAAAAAACAATTTTTATATTAAAAACAGTGGAATTCAACAAAAAAAAAGAATATTAAAAAAAAAGTTGAATCCTCAACCGAAACAGATAAATTTTCGACCAAATAGTTGAATTTGTAACCAAAAAGACGAAGTTTCAACAAAATGCATGAACATGAATTTGTAACCAAAATAGAATAGTTATATTCTTAATTTAAAAAAAATTAATTAAAAAACGGATTTACAACCAAAACAATACATTTTTAACAAATTAGTTCAACGTTCAACCAAAAAGATATTAATTTTATATAAAAAACAGTTACATTTTTAACCAAAAAAGAAGAATTTCTTAACAAAACAGCAAGAAATATAATTATTATATTTGTTTTTATATATCAAAGAATAAAAATTAATAGCTTAGTTATTTATTATAGACATACCTTTAAAACTCGTGAATGTTAACATGTAGCTATAAATAATATTCAGAATCTTAACATTTTAAATAGTTTGAAATTGATTAAACAATTCAAAGTGAGAAGCAAAAATAGATATATACCATAAACAAGTCCAAATAAAATATGATTTAAAGCAGTATTGGTACTATTAACACTAATAAAGTAATACATGACATGAAGAAAACATCATGATTTACATGTTTTCAGACAAAACAATTATTTAAACTATTTTAATTGTTTAAATAATAAAAACAGAAAAGATACATTGAAATATAGAAATATGTCGAAAAATATTAATTCTTTTATTTTTCTTCAATGCGCTATGTATTCAAACATATAAGTATAGTATAGTTTTAAAATGTTCTCAACAAATAATGATTTAGAACACATCATTATAAGACTCATAACATAAACATATATACCTGCATATTTTGTGACTCCTGAGAAAAATAAATTATTTAAACAAATGAAAATCACTTATGCCATACAAATTTAGTTGAAAAATGAGTAAAAAACAAACTCATTCTAACATAATTATTTTTGCAAAAAAGATGTTCTATTTTGATTATTATCCTTACCATTACGTGAAACTCAATTAGCACTAGGGAGATTCTTTAGGAGTTTAGGGTCCAATAATACTGTCTTAAAATTTTATTTTATTATAAGCGCATGGATAATATTAACCGATTACGCTAGAATTTGGAGATATTTTTTCTGGAATTCGAACAAAACTAAAGGGCAAAATTAAAAAAAAAAATGAGTTTGAAAATGAAGGGCTGCCATGTACATTCAATATGTAAGTTTCTAGTGCAAACAGATCATAAACCATATAGCTTTTTTACAATCTACAATTTAGGCACGTGAAAAGTGAAAACAATTATACAGATTAGTTTTAGTCGTCTTTTGAAAGAAATTAATACAAAAAATATAATTTATTTTAGCTGTTGTTCCACGAGATCGAAAATATTCAACGTGTTGCGGCTGGCGTTCTTTGTGAATTGGCAGCGGAAAAGGAAGGCGCGGAAATGATCGAACAAGAAGGTGCAACTGCACCTTTGACGGAACTTTTGCATTCGAGAAACGAAGGTGTCGCCACCTATGCAGCAGCAGTTTTATTCCGCATGTCGGAAGACAAACCGCAAGAGTACAAGAAAAGACTTTCCTTGGAATTAACCAATTCCCTCTTCCGTGAAGACCTTAATTTATGGGATGGCGGTGATTTCGGAATGGGTCCTGATTTACAGGTGAGATTACAGTTTTTGAAAATTTGAATGCAGATTAAGATTCCAGTACTTCATGATGCTTTAAAAGAAAGTTTACAAGAACTAGTTCTTGACTTTTGCAGTTAGTTTTTATTAATTTTATTTCATACTTGTATGAAATGCTCGCAAACACATTTTTAAGAGGAGAAATTGATCAGATTCCTCTGGAAATATAAATTGATCCCTCTCTTTGATTTAGGTACTAAGTGTTGTGCTTAACCCTTGTGTTACCACCCGGGTACCTGGGTATCTCATTGCCGTGCATTTTGTTAAATAACTTTTTCCCAAAAAGAAAAAGGCTAAAATCCTCCCGGATCCCCAGGATTTGACTCTTCTATCGAATTATGCATTGAAAAATTGTACTTATCTTTCTAAACTAAAAAAATTTTTCAATTTGATAAAAAGTGCTCATATAGACCTCCCGGGTAGCTGGGTACCTCCACACAAAAATCATGGAATTCTTGTATTACATCCTAAAAAAATATACAAAATAGAAGTGAATAACTATTGATAAATATATCACAGCAAATATTATTCATTTTTTGTTAAGGAAAGTAAATAAAAAATTAATAATAATGATTACGTTTTGCAGTACAATCAATTAAAAAAAATTTCGATTTTCATAGAGTATACAAAAAAAATTGAAGTATGAAAAATAAAATAAATACCTACATTCTTATACGTTCATTTTAATTTGTTTTCAAAACATTGTAATTTGCTGCATATATTTCAAACATTTTATAATTTTTGCGGTGTGTTCATCACAAAGAGGCTTTTTGCATGAAACGCAACATTTCGTCTTCTTTCGATGTTTACTCTTTACGTGAAAGAATCTATTATTCTGCTACTTCTAACATTTGACTTACTATAGGACATTTTTGGGCCTGATCAAGCCTATGACGGTATGTATGGACAAGGGTCGCCCAGTGTCCATAGCAGCCATGGGGGCCGAAACTACCAACAACAAGGTAATGATTTCGTCATTTAAATTGCTTAATTAAAAATTAAATCAACTTCTTATAAATAAGAGGACGCGTAATGCCCATTTGATTGCCATCTACCTGTTTAGGGAGCGTTCACATATTACGTAACATTATTTTTGACCCCCTCCCCCCACCCTTAACGTTGTTCTGTACATTTTTTTGAGCTATGTGTTTTCTAAATAAAAAAAGGGTTTTTTAAATGAAGTATTATCTAGGAATAAATAAAACAATATTTTGATGCAACACTGAATTCTTTTCCAATATTTTTTCTTTTCATACAAATATTGAAGTTACTTAATACTAGTACTAATGGAAATTCACCAATTTAAAAAGTTGTTTTCAATACGTTCATACAAAATAATATTAATAATAATACAACGTAAAAATGTCAAAAAACTATTTGTTTGTGAAACGTTTTTTAACACTTATGTTCGAACTGGAATTCAATTCTAAATATTGAGGACAAGAAGATAAATCAGTTTGTTTTTAAATTTATATAAATGTAATTTTTATAAGATTCTTGATAAAATGAACAAAGATTTTTTAAAACCTCAGACGTGTCAAAAAATAATGGACAATATTTTAAAGAATGTTATTTCATAGGATTTTACAAAATATTAGAAAAAAGTCGAGTATTTTATAAAGACATTAAGGACTTTTAGAACTTGAGAAATATTTAATAAATTTTCGGAAATGTTTTCAAGTTTTTGAATATTTTTTATCTATTTAAAGCGTCTTAAATTCTAAAAATATTTTTAGCTGACTCGAATTGAGAAAGGAATTTTAAGAAAAGTTTTTTCTTCTGAAACCTTTATAAATTCTTTTAAAGCTTCTAAAGTTTTTTTTTTAATCTTAAAAAATCTATATTTCTAAAAAATTTTTAATGTTTAAAATTTTTTTTGAATCTCCTTAATTCCTCTAGATACTTCTAGAACTTACTCGATTTTTTTTCTTTTTTAATCTGACCAAATTAAAAAAAATTTGCTTTAAATTCTCTTAATAAAGTTCTTCTTTTATTTTAAAGTTCTTCTTTTATATTTTCGGACCATCTAAGCCTTCTAATATTTAAAAATTATTCTAATTCCTACTGCTTTTTTTAAATCCTGCAAAATACAAAAAATTGCCTTTAAAATCTTTAAGATTCTTCTTTGACAATTTTTGAAATCTTTTAAAATGTTTTGACATCTTTTTAAATAATATCTTAAAATTAATTTTTCAGAATAAAAAATTATTTAAATTTATTCTAGGAACCTAACATTTTATTTTTTTATTTTCGTGAAACTTTACAAAATTCTTAAAAATTCTTAGCAAGCTTTAATTATTTTTTGATCATTTCAAAACCTCTGAATCTTAAGAACTTTTTTTCATTCTCTTGACAGCCTGAAAATTCAGTCTACCTAAAATTTTGTAAATCCTGAAAATTAAAAAAAATGGTCTCAAAGTCTTCCATATTCTTTATCCACACATTTTGAAATCTTCAAAACTTAAATTTATTCTTTCAACAAACTGGGTAACATTCAAACCCTTTCTTGACGAATCACCCAAAATGTTTACTTTTTCCTAATCACATGAAATAATTATTTAAAATTTAAAATCAATATGTGTAGGTATGAATTTGAGATATTTCGTCAAAAAAATGTTTAAACAAATGTAAATTTTTTTAAAATGAATATAATTAGCAAAAATAAAAGACTTAATAGAATTCGATGAATTTCGTTAACAAAAATGTACAAAAAACTACAAATCTCTGTTTTATTGCAGTCAAAAGTTACGTTTTAGTAATAAACAATTCCCTGATCTGTTCATATCGTTATGAACAAACCGATAATTTGCGATAAATTCTAAAAAAATAACTGTCGATATAAATAGAAATGATTAAAAATATGATCTATTAATAAAAAAACGGAACTTCTTAATTTGTTCATGGAAAATAAAAAAACTACAAAAAAGCAGTAATTAAGAATCAAGATAAAAATAAGGGTTTTTCGCCATGTGTTTTTAATCGCAAAATTTAGAGGTTGGTGGCACCCTTTAATTGAATATTTTGTTTTATATGTTTCCTTTTGCAATATTTTCTTATTTCACTCAAGCCAAATATTTACCTTCTCCCACTGAAAGTTTATGCTCGATTTATTTCGTTTTTTATGCAAAGAACAGTTCTTCTATACGTTACTTTTATAAATTATATTTTTCCATCTAGATTTTATAATCTAAATAAAAATACATTTCAAACTTAGTTCCGATGTAAGAATATTAAGTTAGATAATTGTCATGAGAATTTTTAACGTCACAAATTTTTAACAATTCTCAGGAGTATGAAGAGAGTTTACTTATGTTGCCTTTCGTCTCAGCAATTTTTAAACTTAGAATTGCTTCAATTTTCTCGGCAGGTTATGACCAGATACCAGTAAATTCAATGCAAGAATTGGAATTAGGCGGGGGCTCACCTTATGGCCAAATGGACACAATGGAGGTGGCCCAAGGCGAGATTAGCTTCGATAATCTCGAACAGCTTCCTGCGCCACCCCAAGATAACAACCAGGTGGCCGCCTGGTACGACACAGATCTCTAAAAAATTCATGATGATTTATACGGACTGCCCAATTGACCACGGCCTACCTGCTGAATTATACCCGATATTTAATCGTACATTTTGAATATAATGTTCCTAAATTACTAATTGCAAAATAAAAAAATTTAGGTTTCGAATTTTATTCAGCTGCATGAGGGGAAGTTAAGTAGTCGCCAGGATTATTCAGAAAATAACTTTGTGTTACAAGACTTTGATGATGGACAATGACAATGATGGAATAAATGTACATATTGTTACATATGATAGAAATACTATATTTTAAATCAATTTATGAGTATATAACTTTTTTATTATAGACAAATGACGTATTTACTAGTTACTTATTGATTAACGACTGAATTTCACTATATGCTGCGATAATGATTTAGGCTAATATTCTTTAAAGTAAATATGATTAGTTATTATTTTTATATTCATTCGTATTACTAAACATTTTAAGAGGAGTCTTCTATACTATTAATCTTAATCAAATATTAATCTATTTAAGGCACGAATTAAGTAATCACGTAAGATAATTTAAGTATATGTAAGCGATTGTGCATAGCTTATAGTATTATCGATTTTATATCTTAAGTTTTATAGAATTTAGTTTTATATTTTTCATATGAGATTATGCATTAGGATAGTTCTTTATTCTTTGAGGCTTGGGCCTGAAGAACCTACACCAAACACTCGATTTCA
>NC_046657.1:114658979-114668492 GCF_010883055.1 Belonocnema kinseyi | reverse complement strand
AGAACTGCTGACTCACGCAGTTTCTCAGAAGAGTAGAGCAAGAGCAGTTGCGACATCATATATTTCGAATGGAAACGTATCAGGCGGCGCTTTCTGTTTACGTTTCTATCCCCCCGAAATCAGTCCAAGGCCATTTGAAGGCCACCCCCAATACTGGACTGAAAGCGAGAGTTTGGTGTATTTCGATTGTTTATTTTATAGGTTTATTTTATAGAGGTCCTACAAATTTTGTATTAAGGAAACATGTACGTGTAATAATAAATTGCTTATTAATGCAATAAAAACTCTATCATTCCTTTTATGATGTGTGTTTATTTCTTTAATTGTTGAAATTATAAACCGAAATTTTTTTAACTGAGTAGGATTTTTTGTAACAATAACATAAGATTGCAAAAGATTCTTCTCAGACCTAGGAAACATAAATCCAGGGAAAGGAAGTTACGCAAAAGGGTATGCATCTCTTAAATGGTAAAAACTTATTTTAATATGAAAATCACATTCTTATTTAATTTTACACTATATATTCTGACGATCGAACATATTTTCAGATATCAGACATTTCAAGAATTTTTTTGATCAGTCCTCCAATTCTTCTTTAAATAGGCTTTCAAAGATTAGTTTGGTTTCCAGGTCCTATTAATTAATATAATGGATCAGAAGAGATTAAAACAAATTGCTTGAAACAATATGAATTAATTTATTGCCAAGCAGAGTTTGACGAATATCTTACTTTTGACATTTCATCGTTGAAAAGCTCCTGGCATTGTTTTAGGAAAATGGATGTTTCTTTTTCTAACACCTTTATACTTGTGTATACACAATTTATCTGCGAGTCTACTCCACGTTGTTTTTCTAGATCTTCTTTGAATTGTACGTCTAATTCTTGTCTTTCTCTTAAATAAAATAAAGATGACAAGCAATTACTATGAATATACTAATCTTCTATTTATTTTTTGAAAAGTGACAGAAAGGCCCACATCATTTCAAATAAAAATTGAATGCTTTACCAATCAAACAATTTTTAATTGAGAACGTTTAGTGTTTTAAAATTACTAACATTCAAAATTTAACTATTTTGTATTTTCTGTGTGCATGAACATGCAGATTGTACAATTACTTTATTTCGAATTGAAAAAAGCAAATTTGTATCAATTTCATTGTTAAATCTGTTACGATTGTAAAATTAAAAATTCAAGGCCTGAATAACCATGCCATTTTCTGTCAGAAAAGTTTAAAATACAAAGCGTTTATAATTACACAATTTTGAACCATTTTGTTCGAGGCTTCAATAATAGACAATGTGTAAATAATCAAATTAAATCCCACCAAGATTTAAAAATATTTATGTTCAGTTCTGTTAACTGGAATAATTTCAATGTTTGCTAAGTTTGCAAAAGTGATGAACTGGAAAATGTTAATTTAACATGATTAAATTTCATAATTGAAAAAGTATAAAAAAATTGTTAATAAAAAATATAAATCCCAAATGACACTTAAAAACATTGCTTACTAACTTACTGGAACAACTGCACATATTTATTGCGCATAGGCGAAAGGCGTTTTTCTATTTCAAGGTTCAGTTCGTCGATTTCTAAGTCACTAGAGTGATTTTTTTGAATTTCTCGTTCCTTCTTTAACTCATGAATAGTATTTCGAATATCCTCTTGCTCTTTATTAAGATTTTCTAATTGCCTTGCCAAGTTCCTGAAATTAATATTTCATGTTAATATTTAAAAATATTATACAAACTGGAAAACTGGAATCGTCAATTGGACGCTACGCTTGCGTGTAACCTTTTGATTTGTGGATAACACTATTTTTTAATACAAGATAAAAATTTGGAATAACTATTTATTTGTTAAAAGTTTTCAATATTATAATGTAGGTTAAAATTATATTCTGAGATTTAAGAATACGGAAATATTATCAGTTTGTTTCTAAAGTTATACATATGTAATTTTCGTAAGATTCTTTTAACAATTAAAAAAAATTTTTGAATATTCCAGATTTGTCGAAAAATATGGAAAATTTTAAAGAAACTTTTTCTATTTTACAGGTTTTTATAAAATATTAAACAAAATTAGAGAAAGCCTAAAATATATTGAGATCCTTCAGAAGTACAGAAGCAATTAAACAAAATTTGATTAATTTTCGAAAATCTTTTCAAGTGTCAAAATATTTTTGATCTCCTTAAAATTGGAAAAATGCCAATATATTTTTTAAATTGATACAAATTTATAAAAAGTTCTGAAAAATTAGAAAAATGGCCTTAAAATCTTCCAGATTCTTTTATGATAATTTTGAAAACCTTTTGTAGTTTTGACAACTTTCAAATATTCTATTAAAATTAAATTTAAAAAAAGAATCATTTGAAATTTTCCTAGGAAGCTTTTTTTTAATTTTAAAAATAAGTGATGTGCAAAATGACTGCAGGTCAGATCGAGTTGGCGTCGGGTCAGTTTTCGGGTTAGCAACCTAACCTTCAAATTAAAAAACCTTAAAATTAAAAAATTACAATTTTTTTAAAGCCTTTTCGAAACTTTCACACTTCTTGGGAATATAATTAAAATTGTTAATCCTTTTGAGACATTTCAAAATTCTAAAAAGCTTCGTATTTGAAATTTAAAATTATCCATATTTAAACAAAAATTTTTTAATTTTTACAAGTTATTTCTGAAACTTTCTCGATTTTTTCTAAAATTTTGTAATCATGGAAAATTTTGTTTAAAGTCTTCAACATTCTTTTTTGAAATTTCAGGAAATGTTTTGAAATCTGTTTTAATTTTCTCTTAGGATTCATTTTACAAAATAAAAAATCATTTGAAATTTGTCGACGAATCTTAAATTTTTTTATTTTTTAACGAAAAACCTTTTACATTTTATTCAAATATCCATACTTTGCTGAACATTTTCTAATTTTTCTTAAAATTTTAATTATTTGCAAATATTTTCAAAACTTATAAATTTTCTACATATTTTTCGAAACTATTCAGTTTTCCTACAGATTTTAAAATCCTGCAAAATTAAAACATTTGTTTTAAAACCTTCCAGATTCTTTTTTGACATATTTCGAAATCTTCAAAAATGAGAATTAATCTTTTGAAATAAAACCTAAATTGTAAAAAAGTTTCCCAGAAATCTTATTGTCTGTACTCGTAATTTTGAAAAATCTGAAAATGTTAATAGATTATAGTGTAGTAGACAAATCTTAAGAACGGAATTATTTCTAATCAGTTAAAAAAAATCATGCAAATTTTCTCTTTTATCAATAATGTTTAGATACATTGAGATATAAATTTGATCATAAAAAAATAACTTATGCTGACATTTTTATTTAACAAATTGGAGTTGTAGAAATTCGTAATCTTTTTTTAATAGAAAAACAAACTGAAAACAGCCACTAAAAGTCATATTCACGCAGTTTTGTAACTAATCATGTTTTCGACTACAATTTGTGCAATATTTTCGAGGTATTTGGTAACATCCATTATTTTTAGATAGAATACCTTTTTTCATGCTGTAATTCTTTTAGTTTAGTCATTTCTTCTCTCGCCTTTTGAACGAATGCCTGAATATCTTCTTTAAGTTCAATAAGCTTTTTCTTTTCTTTAATTGAATCATATTTTAGTTCACTCTCGGCTATTTTAAATTCTTTTTGTTTCTCGAGTTCTTGTAATTGTACGATTAGCCCTTCTGGCGATTCCACCACTTGAGCTTGTACTTCAGCAGTATGGCGAGTTACCTATAAAGTGTTCAAAGTTAAAAATAATACCATCTTCCTACGAAATCCATTGAAATCTTTTCAAACCTAATTGAATCCTTTAAAATCCCTTACAGTGGCAAATAATTCTATAAAACTTCTTGCAATTCTGTGCAACCTTTCAGATTTAAGTTTTTTCAAAATCTCAAAAGCGTAGAGAAAAATTGTATTTGATGGATCCAAAATTGTACAATTTAAAAATCTGGACAGTGGGTCGAAAACGTGAAAAGCTAGCCAAAAGTATAAAATGTTCATAAAATAGGCCAAATTATGTCACTCCTTTTTGGAGTAGCTGATTATGAATCCATTGTTCAAAATTAAAAAAAAATGGGGGATCCAATATGGTGGACGAGTATGCACACGCGTCGCACTGCGTGCGAATGTTTTCTCAAACGGCGTGCGCGCAAGGGCTGACACAGCTGCGCCCTTATATGCGTGACAGTTGGGTCGCACGGCGTGAGGGTTGACGCCATGCATGCCAGTGCGTGTATATTATGTGAATGTATGTGTATACAAAGATGTAAAATATAAAATTTAAATTTAAGAACATGTACTTTCATTCGACCGAAAATGTATAAATGACCAAGAAGAAAGAAATTTTTGCAAGTTCGATATTATAGACAACTGTAGGTGTTATTTTTATTATTTAAAATTATTTTTAATTCAGTCTACCCTGCTTATTCTATACTTCAAAAATTTCAAATTTATATAGTAAATTTCAAAAACTGCCGCCGCCCCATTCCATCTTCCCACCAAATTTTCTTATGGTCTGCCCGGGAGCCCAAAGAAAATGCTTGAAAAATTTCCTGCCGACTGGTCAAAAACTGCGTTTTGGCCCCCCCCCCTTCTATCTTCTATCCTTCATTCTCCGACGCCATAACCTTCCGACCTATCTAAAAACCAAACAATATGGCGGCAAAATTTGGTGCTAATTGTCGAAATCTGGATTTTCATCAAGATCATACATTTTAGGCCACTTCATTTAATATGTATCAAAAACTGTGCCTTATGACTTCCTCATCTCCCAATATTCTTACAACCTGTCCAGGAGCCCAAAGCATATGTGTGAAAAATTTGATGCTGATTGTTCAAAAACTGCGTCTGTGCCCCCCCCCCATATTTATCCCTCCTATCTCCCCCCATACTCTAATGAACTGTCTGGAAGCCGAAAGATTATATGTGAAAAATTTGGTGCCAGTTGTTAAAAACCGTATATTTTTATAAGAATTAGACGTGTTAGGCCATTTGATTTTATATATTTTTCATAGCGCATCTATTGAAACTTCGAGTTTCGATACCTGTAGAGCGGGTTGAAACACGGTGTTTGCATCCCAAGGGTTCAAACATTTTGTCTTCGAAATTCGGTACGTGTAGAGCGGGCTGAAACACTGTGTTTATATCTCTAGGGTTGAAACATTTTTGTTCAGCTCTAGAGTAGACATGTAGGTAGGTAGGGTCTACAAGTACCTCAACTCGAATGTTCAATAGATTTGCTATGAAAAATAATATGCATTTCTAGAAATGTAACACAACAATCGCAACTCGTGTGAAGGCAGCCCTCGCTTCGCTCGGGCAGCAAACTGCACACTCGTTACAATCGCTGTGTTTCATCCCTTGTAATGCAACATACTATTAAAAACTGTGCCCCCCTTCAACATTCTCAAAACTCCGACGACCTGCCCGGGTGCCCCAAGAATATGTAATTAAAATTTGGTACCAATTTTAAAAAACTGTGCCCCCCCCCCCTCACTCCATCATCCTTCAATATTCGTATGACCTGCCTGGCAGCCCAAAGAATATGGTAGACAAATTTGATGCCAATTAATAAAAAAACTGCGACTGTGCCACCCCCCATATTTATCCCTCCTTCCTCCCCCGATACTGTTACGACTTGCCTGGAAGCCCATAGGTTATGTGTGCAAAATTGGGTGTCAATTGTTAAAACCGTGTATTTTTATAGAAATGATACGTTTTGGGCCATTTGATTTCATATAGTTTAAAATCAGTGCCCCCACTTCATCATTCCTCAAAACTCTGACGACCTGCTCGGGAGCCCGAAGAATATGTGTAAAAAATTTGGTACCCATTTTTAAAAATCATCCTTCAATATTCTTATGACTTGTCTCGGAGCCCAAAGAATAAGAGAAAAATTTTATGCCGATTAATAACAAACTGTGGCTGTGCCCCTCCCCATCCTTATCCCTCATATGTCCCCCACATACAATTAAGACCTGTCTGGGAGCCCAAAGAATATGTGTGCAAAATTTGGTGCCAGTTGTCAAAAACTATGGATTTTCATAATAATCATTTTTTTAGGGCACTTGATTTTATATATTTTAAAAACTTTGCAACCCCCCCCCCCACTCCGCCTTCCCTGCAATACTTTTAAGACTTGACCGGGAGCCCAAGGAATATGTGTGAAAAATCTGATGCCGATTGATGAAAAACTGCATATGTGCCCCCCTCCCTCAACCCTTCTTATGTCACCATACTCTTTCGAACTGTTTGGGAGCCCAAGGAATATATGTGCCGAATTTGGTGACGATTGCTAAAAAAACTGTGGCTATTATCAATTAACGACTCGGATTGCCCATCTCCAGCGCCTAATCTGCACGCATACAAATTTTCAAGTCGATCTATGCAACGGTGTGAACGGTATCGAACCTCAATGGCACAAATTTCCATCAGTGTGGAAATTAATCCTGACATGGTAAAATGACCGATTCTATGTTTTAAAAAGCTTATTAACTCATTCTTATTCGAAAAACAGTAAATAAAAGTAGCAACATTTGCTAAATTAAAAGGGATTAACATTTTTTTTTTTTTTGGTTGCTTCGTGGTATTCAGAAAAATATTGACAGCGCTAGGTACAGAAAGGCCGTGCAGCCGAGTTGCGGCCCGCGGTGAATTTTCCTGAAGACGAAAATCCGAGTTGCGGCCCGCGGTCGATTCAATAGACCCGTGCCCCTACAGTCCTCCGTACCCTCTCTACTCGACACTTTCCTCCTGAACTTTTAATGATTTTATGCAAGTGGTGACTGTAATTTTTCCAGACTTAGGACTGGCAGCTTTCAAGATAAGAGCACCAATTCTTGGCACCCTCCCAATTGTTGGCACCCTTCACAAGATTTTATGAAATAATAAGACAATAGAGATAAATATCAAATTGTCTTTTATTTTTTTAAATTGTGCAGATATTTTTTCGTAATAACATGTATTCATCTTATGTTAAACAATAACTTATGTGTTCTGAATTTAAAAAATTCAGACTTGTTTCCAAGCTGCCAAGAATTTTCAGGTTAGCTAAAGAAAATCCTTAGATAATTGCTGTTTTTAATTTACCCCTAGCAACGTATTAATTAACGTAACTATTTTCTTTTCGGCACATTTCGAGGAAATCTCAAAATTGTTAATAAAAAAATAACAAAGATTTTATTATAATTTATTTAATAAATAATAGGGGGTGCCAATGAATTTTCAATCTAAATCACTGTATACAATTATTGGCACCCTCTGGATTGTATGTTCTTGCAATGATTTCTACTCTTGGCAATTGGAAATATTATATACTCCGTTTATTAAGCAAAAGTTGACCATTAATGAAATTAGTTTTAGAAAATAAAACTTGTTAAGAACATTTAATATTTAGTGTTTCAAACGTTCTGCAGGGCCTAGAATCTTACATTGTCTGACACACTTTGTGCAGTCTAAAATCAAAAAGTGTGCAATGGAAAATTAACTTTATCTTAAATATTTTTGTTTGAAAGTTAATTTTTTGGTTTAAAAGCTTTACTATTAAAAATGGTATTACTTAGTTTAAAATGTAATTGTTTTGTTCAGCTCTTAACAATTTTGCTAAAAAGTCATCCTTTTGCTTTGAAAATTCATCCCTTTTTGTACAAATTTCATCCTTTTTGGTCGAAGGTGCAACTCCCTGGTTGCAAATTAATCTTGTTTAAATAAAATTGAACTTTTTTTTGTTGGAAATAAAATTTTTTTAATAGAAAATTCAACACTTTCGTAGAAAATTTGAACTATTCAGTCAAAAGTTGAAGTACTTTATTAAAAATTAATTTTTTATGTTAAGCTTAATTATGTTTAGTGATGCTGTCCGAGACGAGAAATACCGAGACTGACCCACTTTCGCCTTCTTCATTCCTCGCTTCCATCTCGTTTTCCCGGGCCTATTTCTCGGGTTGTCTCGACACATTCTGCCTTGTCCCGCCTCGAACTTTTCCTTTCTCGCCTCGGGTTTTCCGAGAAATGCGACAGATATAGTATGCGCTAGTGGAGCGTACAGCTCGCGGGAGCGTTCTTTTGCTACTCTAACACGTTAATGCCAATTTAGCGTTCTTCAATGAATAGTTAAAGTGGAAATATGATTACATATTCTACAGTGAAACTCTTCTATAGACCCGATTTCGGGGCTGACGGTGGGTGGCAACTAACTCATTATAGCCTGCTCTGCTTTTGTTTGTTCACGCCTGACTGCCCACCTGAGTGACAGCCGCAGATCTCGCGGACCCCGCGTAGCACCTGTTGCACCTGTTGCACCTACATGCGGCGCGGCGTCAATTCTTGGAAAGGCTATAGAAGGGAGGGCTATTGAAGATTTTCACTGTACTTTTCTGCCCATTAATGATTAATTTGATATCAAACACGACTGTGTTTCGATTTTTTCAAACATTTAACTTTAATGTATAAGTATGTCTATTCGTTCCAATGAAACATGTATTTTGCCAATCATAAGAATATAATATACAGTGTGGACCATTTTAATCTATCGCGGGAAATATCTCAGGAAACACGTGCGATAGAGAAAAATGTTTCAGATAAAAGCTGTAGGAGACAAAGGGGGACATGCATTGGTACCAATTACCTTAAACTTGAAAGCAATTTTAAAGGTTATTTGAAGGTCTCGATTGAAAGTAAAACTATTTTCTGAAAAATTAATTTTTTTAGTTGAAGATTCATAATTTCAGTTTAAAATTAATCTCTTCGGTTGAAAATTGAACTAAATTAAAGAATTTTTTTTTTATGTTTAACAATGAACTTTTTACGGAAAAATTAACTTTTTGGGTTGAAAATTCAACTTTTGTGTAAAAATTGTCTTTTTGACTTGAAAATTTAAGAAATACGTAGAAAAATGGACTATTTTACAGTAAATTCGTTTTTTAAATAATTTTTTGGAAGGTCATGTCTAGACGTCGCGAAAAAATGGCAGAGTTGGAAAATGAGATGGACTAGTCACCCCGAAATTCGGGACGACTTAATAGAAAATTACGTCTTTAGCAGAAAATTAATCTTCATAGTTAAAAATTACACGATCTGTTTAAAAATCTATGCAAGTATTTAGTTGAGAATTAGTCTTTGAAAACTCAACTATTTTGAAGAAAGCTTGTTTTTTTTTGGCAGAAAAATTTAACACTTTGGGTGACAATTTTTTTCTTTATTGACTGAGAAATTTGTCTTAATTGAAAATTCGTCTTATCGATTTAAAAATTCCTCTCATTTGGTAGAATTTTCATCTTTTCTTGATAAAATATTACATTTTTCGTTAAGAATTTTGGTTTGTTTGTTAAAAAATCAACTAATTGCTTGAAAATTAATCTATTTTGTTAATTCACAAGAAACAGTAAGATTTACCCCCACTTCCCCCCAATATTTCTACTTTATTTTTAGATGACAACTAAAAAAATGAAGAAAAAAATGTAGTCCGTAAAATTACGTAAGATAAGTGGGGGGGGGGGGGG
>NC_046657.1:114657917-114658951 GCF_010883055.1 Belonocnema kinseyi | reverse complement strand
GGGGGGGGGGGGGGGGTAAAGCTTACGGACCCTAACGGTCCCTTAGTATGGTGTAGCATACGAAATATAAAAAAAGCGAGAAAATGCCTATCAAAAACTGGTTTAAAGTCTAATAATAGATAACATAATAATCGAACCAGGAATTATATCCAATATAAATGTATCATATTTCACCTCCAAAGCTTCTGATTTCTTATCTCCATAAACTTGAACAAGTATCTGTTTCTCCTTTTCAATGAGTCTCACTTCTTTCCTTTTTTCATCCATTTTGGCTGTCAGTTTCTCTGTTCTTTTTCGTGCAGCTTCTATTTTCTTTCGCAACTGCGTCAATATCAATATATTTAATAATACATATTTGTAAGACAAAATTAATGCATCTTAAATTGATATTTTACAAATGTAAACTTGAATTAAATTACTTCACACAGAAAATAGTACCTTTTCATTGTAATCCGATTGATTTTCTCGGTAAGATTTACTTCTAACCAATGCATCTAAAGCGGCATTCTTTTCTTGAATTGCTTTATCTGTTGCTTCTCGTCGATCTATTATATTATTTAAATTGTATTCAATTTCCGGTAATTTATTATTATAATACAAAACAAAATTAGCCAGCAAGTTGAGCATTTTCATAGTTTTTTTTGGACCTGGAAACAAATGGATTTGTTTTCTAAAACATTCAAAACTATAAAGTAATACTAGAACTTGAGATGCAACAACTTTTTACTTGGACTTGTAATGTCGATGAATTGGAAATCTTTCACATATATTTTTTCGTAGATTCCAGACATAGCAACGTGCATATTCGTTATTTTTATCACTTCTTCGTAAAGTTCTATATCTTGATAATTTAAGGTTTTAATCTGTTTTTCTAGTGGCTGCAAAAAGAATAATTTAATTATTACTTTCCTATTTTATACATAAAAAGTATGTATTCGAAATAAATAAAATGAGAAGGTATAAGCAAGTTCAAATCAATGCTGAATTTCGACTGAATGAATTTGACGAAAACTTAAAATAGGGGGGGGGGGGGG
>NC_046657.1:114646879-114657901 GCF_010883055.1 Belonocnema kinseyi | reverse complement strand
AAAATGATCCTTACGGAAGTATGGATGTTGCCTTATGTATTGAGAAAATAAATGATAAAACGCGCCACAGTTATCTTCACATAAAGAGTAATGACACGCTGATTACCCGTCTATTAGTGAGATTTTTGGGTCTTATTATATATATTTAGGCCATAAGGTTTGAAACGTATATTTGATTGTTTGTATATGTAAAGCCAAGGTCATAGCCGGGGGGGGGGGGGTAAACCCCCACCAAATTTCTTGAAATATGTACATAATATACATATGAACCGCTGGCGACCAAAAGGGGACTTGGCCCGATTCAGCCTGAGAAGTATTGTCCTGAGTGTCAATTTTAAAAATCTTTCTAATTTCAATTTTAAAGACTGATACTTGTAGAGAATTTCAAGGCGCATCTTTTTTTCCTCTTGCAAAAATGTATAGATTTTGTAGTTCTTGAGATAATTGGTAAAAAGTGGATTTTTTGAAAACGAAAAATTCCAATCTTTTTTCACTTCAACTCGCGCTAATTTAGCCAATTTTCATCATTTCCCGATTTCACCAATACAAGGTACGTGTTTAAGTCTTCTGAAACTATCTAAGAAAGAAAAACGAGATATTGTAATAAACAAAAAAGTTATTAATTTTTTTTTGAGGCAATGCAAAAATCATGAATTTTAACCTTCAAGTGCCTCGTTTAGCGAACGAATTTTAAGCTAGGGAAAGTTTTCAGCGAGAAAGTTTTTCATTAAGGTTCAAAGAAGTTTTCTGAAAAGTTTTAGATCAATTGGATTAATAGTTCAAAAATTATGAATGTTTTAAAATCCAAGCGGTAATCTTCACGCTGCCCAAAAACGTGCCTGGCCGGCTACGTACGCGTTGCAGCGAACAACGTGAAGGTCAAGTCAATCTTACGAAATCAAATGCACAACAGTAGCTCCAGATATTATCATTAAAATAATTTATTTATTAAACATTTAACATATAATATTATGCATATTATTGAACAAAAATAAATTAATCAAACAATATTTTATTAGAAAATACTTTTAGTCATTTTCGTCACTCTCTTCAGTTTCTTCGGCATCTGGATTCTGAGTTTGTACTTTTAAAAAATATGATTCAAAAAATTCTTTTCCTCTAGCGCTTAAATACTGGAAGAGATTTTTTACATCCTTTATTTTGGCAGCTTTTAATCCAATTCGGGGCGGAGGACTTTTCGAAAGATTTTCTGGTTTAAGCGTAGGCTTAAAGAAAAAAGTGGTTGTATTTTGCAACTCATAGTTGTCAAAAACATCCACTTTTCCATCAGGAAAAACATGCAAAACGAACGCTTTGCTGATTTGGAATATTTTTGGGTTTCGCATTTTGCCTTTGAAACATTTTTCAAAATCCTGCAGAAGATCTTCACACTTCTCGGCCATTGTGAATGAAGGTGAACGAGCATTGCGAATCATTTCTACATATTCAGCTTCAGTTTCAATTCTTTCTAATTTTTTCAGCTTTTGCGAATATGTGCCAAAATTCCTATCGCACTGGCAATAGGAATGGCCTCGAACTGTAAACACATATTTAATCTCGCTTTGCAAATAAATGGACAATAAAACCAAAAAATGAAATACTGTGTAGTTTTTATTTTGTCCCGGATATGAGTCTGAAAATAATGTTATGCTGTTGAACTTGTTTTTAACAAATTCTTTTAATACCGCGTATTTAATAAAACTGCAAACAGAGTTAGCACCCTTCTTTACAATTCCCTCAAGAATAGGGAACATGTAAATGTGGTTCGTAGTATGTACATGTACGTTAAATAGAAAAAGCCATGCTAAACGTAGGTAAAACTGCGCGGACACGGATATTTTTGGTAGTGGAAAATTCTGTGAAAAATCAAAGCAGGATTCAATAGGTTTGAAAGAACTCTCTGGGATTAGAATATCTTTAGCAATACCGTCTTTTTTAGTTTTAGACTTTGTAATGTATTCTTTTCCCTAAAGACATAACAAATAATGCTATTAACTTCGTCATTAAATCATTATTTAAAAAATCAAGATTAAAAAAAGTCATAAAATGTTAAATTTATGATTAAAATTTATTTAAAAATTGTATTGACGGTTTCCAATCGTACCTGATTTCTGGAACATTTTTTCTTATTTTTAATCCACGAATCTTCATTTCTAGTTCTTTTTCTACCTTGTTTCATTTTAAAATCTTTTTCTTTTTAATTAATATTCTCAAAAATATCTAAAATATCTCAATAATCTCAAAAAAATGCTTTTCCAACTATTATAAGAAACAATCACTTCGCTGATTCTATGCTTTATTTGTAGAATTTCATAGAAGATGATAAAAAAAGTTACTGTTGTGCACTTGTTTTGGTAAGATTGACTTGACCTTCACGTTGTTCGCTGCAGCGCTTACGTAGCCGGCCAGGCACGTTTTTGGGCAGCGTCAAGATTACCGCTTGGATTTTAAAACATTCATAATTTTTGAACTATTAATCCAATTGATCTAAAACTTTCCAGAAAACTTCTTTGAACCTTAATGAACAACTTTCTCACTAAAAGCTTTCCGTAGCTTAAAATTCGTTTGCTAAACGAGACGCTTGAAGGTTAAAATTCATGATTTTTGCATTGCCTCAAAAAAAAATTAATAACTTTTTTGTTTATTACAATATCTCGTTTTTCTTTCTTAGATAGTTTCAGAAGACTTAAACACGTACCTTGTATTGGTGAAATCGGGAAATGATAAAAATTGGCTTAATTAGCGCGAGTTGAAGTGAAAAAAGATTGGAATTTTTCGTTTTCAAAAAATCCACTTTTTACCAATTATCTCAAAAACTACAAATTCTATACATTTTTGCAAAAGGAAAAAAAGATGCGCCTTGAAAATCTCTACAAGTAGCAGTCTTTAAAATTTAAATTAAAAAGATTTTTAAAATTGACACTCAGGACAATACTTCTCAGGCTGAATGCGGCCGTATCCCCTTTTGGTCACCAGCGGTTCATATACTCTCCTGTGTACCACCGCATACCCCCTCCCACGAACCTTTTTCCTTCTATGTATACCCCGGCGAACAATTTTCCTGGCTAATGACTTGCATAAGGCCATGAAATACTTCCCCTATTCCCACTTTACCGATATATTTTGGAACTTAGTGTGCACACGAAATGAGATATCGAGTTAAAGATTTGCGAATTTAAATAAGGGTTTTTTTTTTGTTTAAAATTTTTTTTAATTTTAAAAATGTAGCGCTATACAAACGCTATCCTTTTTCTTCGGTGTGTTTTGTTTAATTTTCCAAATAATCAACAAAATATCTCGTTTAGTGTGGACGTAGAGTTGTTCCAAAAATGTTGATAAGGTAGGAATCGGGCAAATATGACCGCATGTCATGGCTTTAAGGGGCTCGTTTATTGTCAGAACTGTTTTTTAAATGGTTCTTTGAAATTACTTTTCTGACAAACGATTAGAATAAAAAAATTTATAATCTGTATATAATTTTTATTGACATTTGAACAAACTTTGGGAATTTTTTAAAGCTAATATATTGTATATAATAGGAGGCACTCCGCCAAATAGGAACACATAAAAAAAAGAGGTGCTCCACTACTGCCATGATTCCGGCTGCTCTGCTTGTCTGAAATTAAAAAACCAAACATCATTTTAATTGTGAGACTTAAGGCTCTATATAGAACTAAAATGAAGTCAGAATATTAAAAAAAATTTTACGCATTAGAAAAAAATTCAATTTTTCGCAATTTTGGGGTCTACCTAGCTGATATAAAAAAAACTAGCGAAGCAATCTTCATTATTTTAGTTCAACAGCTATATATGTACTAAAGATGCTGTGAAAATTTGAGCAAAATCAGTTAACTTGTTTTTGACATATTATGGCAGCAGTTTGAAAAAATCGTATTTCGAGAAAAACGCGTTTTAAATTTATTATATATAATTCATAATAAAAAAATGATCTCACCATAAAATCTGCTATGCCCGGTCCATACAGCACACCTTCCTCTTCTTCCAGGGGCACACAAACCATGTGTAAAAAGTAGCAGTTGCTACCCCAATTAGGGGGTGGGTACCCAAGAGGTTGGGTGGGCGGGGTGTGGGTTTGAGTGAGATGGACTGGAAAATGTAGAATTTACTAAAAATAATACTAAATCATTCATAATTGTAAGTAAAAATGAAGGAAAACCTTTTTTGTCATGAGAAAATAGCCCGTCGCTACTCCGGTCGCTGAGGGAGTGTGCGCCGCTGTCTTCTTCAACTAATACACAAAAGAGCCAAGTAACAACTGGGTTTGAAGATATTCGATGCAAAAGCTAGCGCTGCCCCGACCTGATGAGGGGGCTCCAATGCGCTCCGTTTACCTGCTCCGGTTTAGGATTGTAACTTCTGAACGGCTTCCGATATCGAAAAATCCTTTTACCCACGTCCTCGACACATGTTTTAGATTTGATTTAGAAAAAAAAAATTATATATTTTTTTACCTGAAACCATTAGGCCGGGAACCATTAGGGGATAACTTATTCGAAAGTTTTTTAGGGAAATGGAATAACTGTATAATTTGTTATTTCTGTGTAATTTTTGTAAGCGTTAACAATACTGAAAGAAAATAGTATAATCTACAATATATCAAGGTTTTAGAGTAATATTTGTAATATTTCTCCAACTGTGGACTTTTAAAGTTTCCCGAGTATTATCCTTGGAAGGGCCGCAGTGCGCGATTACTCAGTCAAGTATATTATGCAGTAATGTGCATTCCAATTGGAAATGGCTGACTGTTTATGTTTAGACCCCCCCCCCCCCCCCCCCCCCCTCCCGAACACGGTCCAAGTCTATTTGAAGGAAACCCCTGACACTGGACCGAAAGCGGGAGTTTCATATATAAAAAAAATATTTGTAAGTGAAGTTGTTAATTTTCTAATAAATAATAGCTGAACAATTATTCATTTAGGAAAAATTCAAGTAAGTTTAAGAGACATTTAGACGATTTTGAAAGATTCAAACATTATTTGAAACTAGAAAATATTTTTAAAAGTTATCGAAACAAAATATAGATTTTTTATGATTTTGAAATAAAATTTTGAATTTATCTTAAGATTTCTGGGAAAATTTTAAATAACTTTATTTTTTTAAATTACTTTTAACGGAATATTAAAGTAGGTCTCAAGATATCCAAAATGGTCAAAAAATAAATTGGAACGTTCGAAGAGAATGTTTAAAATTTTTCAGAACTTAGTCAAAGTTTTAGAAAAACTTAGACTCATTAGAAAAAATACTTAGAATTTTCGAAAGAATTTCAAAAATACAGTAAACTTCCACTTATGTGTATACGCTCACGAATGTCCCGCTCTGGAGGAGCCCCCCCCCCTCTACCGCGAGACGTCCGGATATTTTTGTCCAGCAACGTTGATCGGCTGCCTCGACGTTGCATCGATAAGTATCGATATCGCTGTATCGATGTGCAATAATAAATAAATATTTTATAAACTAATCAATCTGAGCTTGCAATTATTAATGTAGAAAACATCAGACCGTAATATTTGAATATTCTACAAGTGATATTAGGATCCACACTGTTTGAAACGCTGTAAAATAACAAAATAAAGATTTGTTACGCTACCGGGGGGGGGGGGGAGTATACGTTTTGTTACATTGCGTTACAAACGGGGAGGGGGGGGGGTCCAAAATTGGTTGAAAATTGCGTTATCTAATATGTGAACGGCCCCCTAGCTGCGCGGGGACATAAGTGGAAGTTTACTGTACTTATAAATATGAAAAATCACGGAGGATTTATATATTTCATTCATTCATAATTTCGACAAAAATGATATACACCAAACTCTCGCGCTCAGTCACCCCGTTCTCAGCCTTCCTAAAACTGCTGGATACCACAGTTTCTCAAGGAAGCAGAACGAGAGCGGTTGCGACATTAATATAAATTCCAGTTAGAAACGAGTCAGGCAGCCCTCACTGTTTACGTTTCGATCCCCCCGAAACCAGTCCAAGGCTATTTGAAGGCAACCCCCGACACTTGACTGAAAGCAAGAATTTGGTGTAGTCATATTATAATGATAACAACAGCGGATTAGTCTGGATTTTTTTCGGGTGGGGTGGGGCTTCACTTTTTTTCGGAGTGGGCTTGTGTTTATGTTTAGGCAAAGAGTGAGGGAAAAGGGAATTGAATAATGAAAATACGCCAGGGGGCTTAGCCCCCTGGCTACGCCGCTGGATAGAAATTTTAAACTTTTAACTTCTAATAATAATTCAATAAACACAACAAAATAAACTATAATAGATCATAACATTTTAAATCTCAGAATGCGGAGCTAAATATTTAATTTTACCATCAATGAGCTGTTTGTTTCCGTCATGATTTTAGAATTATTATTTACTGACATGCTTTATTATTATTGAAAAAAAAAATTTCGATAGAAATTTGGGCACAGCGTTAAGTTTTGTATTATTTTTATTCCTTTCTCCTATGGAATGAAATGCAAAAGTCAGCCGTCCTGATCGCAGCGCCAACTGTCAGATTTGTTACTGGTCCGGGTGCTCAGAAAATCTATTACTGCATACACCTACATAGTCGATGCACAGTACGGTGGTCCAAAATTTTATTTTTTAGAATTTTTATGAATACCGGCCGGTAATTGTTTTCATATCTACACAAAAATAAATGCATTTTTTTCTCGACGTTTTGAGAACCCCTGGGTCAGAGAAAATAGTTTTAATAGTCTTACGTCGTTGTTGTTGTTGTCGTTGCAGTCTGTAAACAAGGTAATATTTGAAGGAATTATTCGATTGGATTCCCCTTTGGCACTCTTTATAAGGATATGAAAAGAAAGTACGAGTTCGTTAGCCAGCTTTTTTTGAAGAAAATTTCAAAAGTTAGGAAATTGAAACATTTTTGTGGCCACTTTTTTTTTAAATATTTAAAATTTGGTTCGACAGCTATTTATAGTAGATCAGAAGACGAACAATTTCTCCCCGTTACTTTTTTTGATAAAATACAAATTACTAAAGTTATAGCATTTTCGAAATCAAACAAACCAAACGAAAATTAACATTTGAACCTAAACAAAGCGTGATATGGGAAAAAGTCAAGAGAAGAAAAACGTTAATTTTCCAAGGCCCTACAAGATTGTCTAGAGAACTTTTTGAACTTTGTTAACAAAAATTCAAAAATTCAAATTTTCATCGTAAAAAAATTCATGAAAAAGCAATAGCTCCATTTTGTGGAAAACAAAACAAAATACGAAAAGAGATAGATTGACAAAAATTGTTGTTATTTTTAAAAAATAACATTGAAAATAAAATATATTTGAGTACAACGATACAAGCTATGAGAATAAGAGAAACAAAATTAATTGACCCAAAATATATAATACAAATTTTTTGCGAATATTTTTTTGATAGGAAGCGCAATTTTTTTTTAATCGTAAAAAATAAGATTAAAAAAAATTATAAAAGCAAGGCAATAAGAATAAGAGTGTTTCAATTTCAATGCATATTATGAGTAGTGATGATATATATTTATTAAAATGATATATGTTTCAGCGCAACTAAGAATAAAATTTAACGCAAGATATATCTTAACAAATATTAAAGTAATCATGATGAATACAATTTGTACTTTATTTTACAAAATATAAATACCCAATCCCAGGCAGAGGTACATAAAAAATGTATTATATTTTATATAAAAGTGTTGATCATAATGTAGAAAATTTGATATTTTGGGCAGAATCGAGTGCGAAACACGTGATGCGCTACGACAATGTGTTCGCTAAGGCCGAAAGAGTTTAAAAAAAAAAGAGTTTACAATCGCTAAATTACAGTTGTCGATTCGTTGATCTTAAATTTTGTAAGTTATGTACACTAATGTGGGAGAAATGCAAAGACCGAGCACGAATATGCGAATGTGATAAAAATACAAAGTCCGAGCGCGTACGCGTGGTAAAAACAAAATCGAGCGCGAGATAAATACATCATCAAGCGAGCCGCATGTTGAGCGCAAGCCCCATCAAGTTCAACACGCATTTCCCATAAGAAAAAAATAAGTTTTTGTAAATTTTATTTAGAATCTTCAATATTACTGAATCGAGTTGAAACTCTACATTTCTATTCACAATTAGCTATAGAATACGAATAAAATAGCACTTTTCTAACATCACCTCCGTAAGTCTGTTTTAGAGGGTCTCAAAGAAACCCCATACGTGAAAAATGGGGTTTGCGATATTTTGGCGCTTATTATAACTATTTTTCGTTTTTTTCTTTTTTTGAAAATTGCTTCTGATACATAAAATACCAATTCAAACTGATAAATAGATGTTAACAAGAGTGATTGTATAACGAGTTTATTATAATTGTTAATAATATTCTCTTAGAATAATGTTACAAAATTTCATATTAAGAAAATTTCACTTTTAGCCCAATTTTAAATTAAAATGATTCAAATATTTATTTATAGCCAAGAAAATTAATTATTCAAACAATTCATTATTATTATCAATAATATTCCATTTGAATAATGCTGGCTAAAAAATTTCATAAAAAAACGCGACATTCTACCATAAAGCAAAGAGAATATTATTAACAATGACAATAGATTGTTTAAACAATTATTCTTGTTAACTTAAATGAATTATTACTTCAACCCACTTGAAAATTGGGCAAACAGCCAGAAATTTCAGAAAAAACAGTATCTTTCTGGCACTATGGGCAGGAGAAGCCCCAACAAATTTATGAGCACGAATTAACCGTACTAAATTCTAGAAAATGGACCACGAGTCGACTTTTACCAGTAATTGACATCACTAACTAAAGGTAAAGTGGGTTAGTATACAGTGGCAAACGTCAGCATACGTTGGGCACCCACTCAAAGTAGACTTTGTGAAAATGGGGGGTCTTTAATACCCGTTGTGCCGTCAGTGATAAAAAAAGTGATTTTCAACAAAAATTTGTGCCATTGATTAAGTGATTTTCGTTCAATTTCCAACGTAAGTTTATCACCGAAAGTGTAATACATTTTTTTTCATTGTTTCATAGTCTCTTGCTCTCGTAGATGGCCTACAATTTACAGCGATGCTTGCTTCGTGAACAAGCAATCGCTTGTAATCGCGTGCAATCGCCTGATGTGCAATGAGCAACCTGCAGCGCGACTGTGTAGGTTTGAAAGAATAATTATAACTTTGAAAAACTGTTTTTTATGTTCCTATTGTATTTTTTATTAAATGTTTTTCTGCATTCAAATAAAAATAAATTGATTTGAACATGGAAAAATATGGTGTTTTATTTGACCAGAAAATCGACTTTTCATTTTGTAAAATAAATACGTTTTGGGAAGCATCAATAATGCAGTAATTTTTTTCTTATATCGTACTATCTCAATAGTATAACCCTCTATTTTTAGGCGAAAATAATAAAGAGTACGTGAGTTATGAATTTTTAAGTAAAAAAATTCACTTTTTTCGTTTTTTAAGAATCAAATCAATCGTTTCTTCGACCGTCAATGTAAATATGAGTAAGAATTTTTTGTAGCTCTTACGGTCTTCGTTACATTAAAAGAATAAAGACGATTTACTAGAAAGTTCGTTTATTGAAATTCTGACGTTTCGATGGAACAAAAAAAAGATTAATAAATTAACAAATAGCAGATAAATTAACAAAAAATAATAGTACTGTCTCCAACACATTACATAGTTTCATTGCACCTTGTTTCAATATTTGATGAAATTCCATTAGATTTTCTTTTTTTATATTATTTAAAACCAGAAACCTTTTGCAGAGGGAAAACAATTATTTATATTGTTTAAACAATATTTATGATATTTGTTTAAAAAATTAAATTTTGTCCCCACTTTTTTCTGAAAATCTCTTTATATAGTAATTTCAGAATACAAAAAGTTGTTGAAATAAATTGTATATCAATAATTGGTCGAAAATTCCACTATTGGATTAAAAGTTGAAGGACTTTGTTAAAAGTGTATTGTTTGGTGCATGGCTTTAGTTCAGAATTGATATCTTTGGCTGACAATTTTAATTTTTTTTGAAGTCCTTGACTTTAGTTAAAAATTCATCTGTTTGATTAAAATTTTAACTATTTTTATTAAACATTCGTTTATATTGAAAAAAATTAATTTTTTTTATTGAAAATGATAGATTTCATTTTTTGATACAATTTATTTTTCTCAAAAGAAAATGCAACTATTTGGCCGAAAATGTATCTTTTATAGTTGAAAATCCAATAGACTGTTTAAAAATTCATTTTTTAAAATTCGCCTTGTTCTCCAAAAAATTCATCTTCTCGGTTGAAAATTCATGTTTTCGGTTTAAAATTAAATTATTTAGTACAAAATTATTTTGTTTTGAGAATAAGAAAGTTTTGTAAAAATTTATTTTGATTTTTTCTTAAATTTCAAAAAATTGTTATTTACATTTATATTTTCCATGTGTTTTTGGACGGCCCATTCTGAATACTTTTGAATCCCCTATAATATTTTTTCGCAAGGGTTCAAGTTATTACTAAAGCTCTAAAATAATTAATTATAAATAATTTTGATCTCTTCCAGATCTTATCATGAAAAGAGACCATGGGAAAGTAATTTTGGAAATCGATAGTTTCAGAGTTGTTTGTGGATATTTAGGGAAAAGAAGGCAATAAGTTGTTAGAGACAGTAAAAATAGATAAAATGTCCACGTGGCGTCGTAATAAAAAAGGTTAATGTATTCGTTTAACTCGCATAATAAACAAGCGTGGTATTGTTATTATCCATTGCGAATAATCATCTACGATTAATCTTATCTCTGATCCGCAGAATATTAATGAAAAGTAAATTTTGTATTTTTTGTATATGTGAGTAAAGCACTAAACTATTTACATTTAATAACATATTTCAAAAAACTGATAAATAAGTCTTCATACAATTTTATTTATTTCAGTTTCATTATATTTTCAGTAGTGTCTGATATAGAATATTAAATTTCTCACCATTAATTGTTTAAATACTAAATAAATAAATAAAGACATTTTTA
>NC_046657.1:114641656-114646779 GCF_010883055.1 Belonocnema kinseyi | reverse complement strand
TATTAATTTTATTTCACTGCACTATTATATAAAAAAATGATAAGTAATTATACGAAAAATTTTGTACTGTATTTTGATTTAATTTTTAGCTATTTATGACTGCAATATGAATAAAAAATATAAGTATCAATGCTTCATTGATGCTACTATAGCATTAGGCTGCATTGAAGAAAAACTCACACAAAATAAAAATCTAACTAATATAACGAAAAACGAATTTGTAGTCGTTATCAGAACTGTTTTCAAAAACATGATTTTCTCTTTTAATGGAAAATATTATAAACAATTAAATGGTTGTCCTATGGGTTCACGATTGTCTCCTATAGTTTCGAATTTGGTTTTAGAAGATGTGGAAAGAAGCGCTTTGAAAAAATTGAATTTTAAATCTATTTTATATAACAGTTAGCTGGATGATACTTTAGCTAATGTTCCTACTGAAAATATTGTCGATTTCATAAATACTTTTAACAGTATTGAAAATTCCATGCAGTTAAAATTTGAATTGAAAAATAATAATTCAGTAAATTACCTTGATTTACAAATAATAAAAATAATTGAAGATAAGTTAATTACCAATTAGTTTAAAAAATCAGCATGGTCTGGTAGATACCTTAATTTTAATTCCTCTAGAAAAAAATGATTGGATCCGATTGGGATTGATTGTAGGTTGAATCGTTCTTAATCATTTTCAATCGGCACAAGCGTTTGAATCGTTCGCAGTAGATTAAGCACGACTGCGCATTTGAACGAAATTTGTACACGGAGAAAAGTAGATATTAAAAAGCAGATATTAAAAACTTTGATATTTAACCATAATATTATAGATATTACGGCATAATATCTAATATCTTCTATCCAACACACAAAATATTAAAGGACAATGTCTGTTTATATTGAAAGTATAAGACGTGTGATATTAACAGTTAGTATCTAAGATATTAAAAAAGCTAAATTTGATCGGAGCAAGGTGGCTGACGTGCGCCGTAGCGACAAAAGATTTTAACCCCGCTTTGTCTGTATCTTGAGCTTTCATCGCGTTTATTGTGGTTTTTCGGATATCTATTGCACTATAAGTTTTGGTGGAAAATGGATTAAATGTTTTTGGACATGTTATAATTTTCTCAAGAAAATGAGGATTTAGCTGCAGGCATTTTTCATATTAGCCTTGAACAATGTGTTATCTGTTCCAAACCAAAATCGCATAATATGCAAAAAGTTGAATGCTTGAGGATTCGGATTTTAAAAACAGAGGAATACGATATTAACATTCTTTTGCATTTTATAGAAAATGGCATGCTTCACAGGTAATTTTTTCACAATTAAAAAATATTTCTTGAATATCTTAGATTCTGCCCTTTAATAACTTGGTTATTGCCAATTAAAATCGTCTTTTTAATATCTACTGATGCTCTACTTCAGTATCTAGCATTATGTCCCATGGTTAAATCGCTAAGAAATTACCTATTAACAACTAGATAGTCTGTGCTAACATATATTTTTCTCCATGCACTTTGAAATTTTCGTAATTAAGGGTAACTGCGAAAAAATTATAACATTTGTAGATAAATAATAATTATGCATAATAATTAGGATATACGATTTCGCAATTAAAAGAATATTGACGAAATTCGCATCGGGTTTGAAATGTATCATATTATTTCGCATTGAAACAATTCATTAGGTAAATTATAATAGTATTAATAAAGATATAAACATTTTTTTGCAAAGGGATTCATAAAATATAGAACATTTGTATTTTTAAAATAACAAATGTGATTTAATCAACAGTACTCTTTAACCTGACTGATTACTAATAACAATGTGATTTACATTATGTATTTTACGCTATAAATTTTTTACGCTTTCTACATTATAAGTGTTTTGCACTATTTAAATAAATAGTTGATTATAATACAACTCAGAAAAATCACTATAAAATTATTGGCAAATCTGTTAATGATAGTTTTTTGATCACGAGGGAATTATTTGCAATCTTTAAACAGTTTTGTTTTATCGAGATGTAATTTAAAAAGAAAAAGTAAATAACCATTTTCAAATATTTACCGCGTGATCAAAGTGCTGCCACCAACATGACCGTGGCCGACCTGAAAATCACCTCGCGTCCCAATTGAGAACGATAGCCGACCTAAATCGTTCTGAATCGGTCCGACCCAATTCAGAAACACCATTGGGAACGATTGGATATTACTTTCAATCGCTCGCAATCGGATCCAATCATTCTTTTCTACACGGAGAAAAATAGATGTCAGCACAGACTATCTAGATATTAATAGGTAATATCTTAGCGATTTAACTATGGGACAGAAATCTAGATACTGAAGTAGAGCATCCGTAGATATTAAAAAGAAGATTTTAACTGACAACATCCTAGATATTAAAAAGCAGGATCTAAGATATTCAGGAAATATTTTTTTATTGTTCAAAAATTATCTGTAAAGCATGCTATTTTCTATAAAATGCAAAAGAATGATAATATCGTAGTGCTCTGTTTTTAAAAACCGAATCCTCAAGCATTCGCGTTTTTGCATATTATGCGATTTTCGTGTGGAACAGATAATACATTGTTCAAGGCTAATATGAAAGATGCCTGTAGCTGAGTCCTCATTTTCTTGGGAAAATTATAACATTTCCAAAAATATTTAATTCATTTTCCACCAAAACTTATAGTACAATAGATATCCGAAAACCCACAATACACACGATGAAAGCTCAAGATACAGACAAAGCGGGGTTAAAATGTGTTGTCGCCACGCCACATGTCAGCGACCTTGCTCCGATAAAATTTAGCTTTTTTAATATCTTAGATATTAACTGTTAATATCACACATTTTATACTTTCAATATAAACAGATATTACCCTTTAATATTTTGTATGTTGAATAGAAGATATTAGATATTATGCCGTAATATGTATATATTATGGTTAAATATCAAAGGTTTTAATATTTGCTTTTCAATATCTATTTTTCTCCGTGTAGAAGGGATGCATTTATATTGTCAAAAGGTCGAACGAATTCATGAAATCTGCAATGCACAGTGGCCGATTTCCGGGAAAAGCTGGCCAAAAGTCGAAAAAGGATAGGAATTACATGAAACTTCCTAATATTATGTTTTTGAGGTCGCTGATCACGAAGATGTAATTTACTTTTCAAAATTCAAAATGTCCGACCCAAAATGACGGACGCCTACTACTTAAAACAACTCCGTTTCAACAAACTTTTTTATGCTCTAGTTTTTGAGGACGCTGATTAAGAATATGAATTTTTTTCTAAAATTAAAAATGGCGGACGTCTATTACTCAAAACAATTCCATTTTAACAATATGTTGTATGTTTTAGTTTTTGAGGTCGCTGATTACGAATATGAATTTTTTTCTAAAATTAAAAATGGCGGATTCAAAATGGTGGACGTATACTACTTAAAACATTTTGATTTCAATGAAATTTCGTATGATTCAGTTTTTGAGGATACTAATGACGAATTAGACTTTTTTCCTTATACATATCGGCAACATAAAAATGTTGGACATTAACTGAGTCTAATTCTGAAACGAGAAAAAGAGTACACAGCTTACTAGTAAATTTCAAAAAGAATACGAAATTTGAGCTTCAAAGAAATTTTATTCCTCCTAAATCATAGACAAAAACAAAGTTTACATACAATTATACAAGTTTCATTAGAGAAAAACATGAACTATTCGCTGCCAGACAAGTATTCGTCTGCCGAATCGAAGCTGACACTGGCAGTGTCTGAGTGTACCTCAGTACTGGTAATAAGAACAGAAGACAACAATTTGATAGCTTCTGATGACAATTCTTTATTGTATTTTGAAAAAAAGTTAGATTTGTAATCAGTGACCTGAAAAAACGCCAGTTTACTGAATTTATTTCATGCCCGGCTGTTTTGAGTAGCACACTTCCGCCATTTCGTATGTGCTATTTCGATTTTTAAATGAACAGTGTCAATTCGTAATCAGCAACTTCCAAAACGAATGTGTATAGATTTGTATATTTTAATCATATACCGATAGTTGTCCAGCTTTCCCGGGAAATCACACTCGCTGCAGTGATTGCGGCTAGTTATCGCACCGGTTGGCTTCAGTCCGCAAGATTTAAAATGATGTTTCATGAAATCACAAATTATCGCAGCTGCTTTTATCACAAAATGAAAGAAAACTCTTTCTTTTACACAATAAAAATGATCTTATCGTGGAAATCTGCGGAACTTCTAACTATTTTTATGGATTTTTATAAAATGTCAACACGAAAAAACTTGAGGTGCATGACATGTTTAAAAAAATTTTTAGACAGCGAAACTTTAGTAGGTGAAAATAAAAAAATAATATACTGTTTGTACCTTCAGAAACACCCGTTACTGAACGCGATCTGAAAACAGTCACTAGAAAAGCTGTTATCACTATCAAAACGACGTAGTACAAATCCAGGTTTAAGTAGCATGGCAGATGATGCGTCCAAGAGTCACTTCCCGTGCAGAAATCGCCCGATTTCAAACGATATACCGGTCTGGCCCCGATCGGATATCCCGATCTGGCTCTGATCAGTAGACCTCTGTGGCCCATACCTGGGCCCGACTGGGCCAAACCGATTTCCTATTGAAACGCCATCTCCATGCGCTTGCAGAACTAGTGGTGCTTGATTTTTTCTGGTATTGCAGTGAAATTTGTATACATACTACTCATTTATAATATTCTAGCAATTATTAAAAATGCATAAGGCGAGTAAGCCACGTGTTCGGAGGCACCAAACACTAGTCAGTAGACCTCGAAACCTGTGCGAGGAAGATGAGAGTAGGTAATTACACTCTGCGGGCAATTTAAAACCTAACCTCAAATAAATGATTAATTAATTAAATTGTTTTAGGTAAAATTAGTATATTTACCATTAGATGAGTGAAATATTATATGATGAAATTGATCAAGTTCTTTTAATTTCAATCATTACACAGGCCCACAAAAAAACAAAAGTGTCTGTGCAATTGACCAGACCTATATATTCTTATGTATTTTTCGACGCTGAATCGTAAAACTTGATTTTCATGTCATTTTAATTAAATTTGAAGCAAATTTTCACTTTTCGCGATTT
>NC_046657.1:114637860-114641646 GCF_010883055.1 Belonocnema kinseyi | reverse complement strand
ATAAATCGGTTTAAAATCGTACAACTTGATTTTAATGTCATTTTAATTAAATTTGAAGCAAATTTTCACTTTTCGTGATTTTCTGCCTTTTCATCGCCGTATGGTGGGTTGAAATTTTTGTAAAAAAAAAAATCAAAACATGATTTTCGATGTATTTTTTCCCGTAGAATTCGATTCTGAAGTCAAAAAAATAAAATTTTTCTTTATTTTTTTTTATTTAAAAAAAAACCATGAAAAAACCGTAAAAAATTAGGTTTTTCGAGCAAAACCCCATAAAAAAGTAGCTGGACCCTACTTTTTTATTGCAAATTCGGATTCAGAGTCGAAAAATACATAAGAATATATAGGTCTGGTCAATTGCACAGACACTTTTGTTTTTTTTGTGGGCCTGTGTTATTGTAATTATATAGTGTGATATTGTTTTACCTGTCAAAATATCAAATTTTCATACTATAAGTATTGCCATTAATGTAAAAGACTTTATATTTCAGTCAGCGAATCTTTCATTCTTTCGACTTAAAAACTATTTTTTTGTATAATTTTTCTTTTACAACGTCAATTTTCAAGATTTTAGGAAGTAAAACTATCTCTATAATAAAATAGATTTATTTAATGCAAAGTAGAACTAAAATCGTCTAATAATAGCGATGTTATAAGCAAAATCACCTTTGCTCCACCGGTCGGCGCTGCCCCCCCCCCCTTACCCTATATAAACCCTGGCCGGTTTAATATTATTTTTCGGGAGTTTAAAATTCGAAATATATTATTATTTTCGGAACGGATAAGAATACTACATTTGTGAGTGGATTCAAATGGATATAAATTAAAAGAATATATCGTTGATAGTGAGTATTCTGGGATAGATAAAGATATGCATTTGCGAACAACAAAGATAGGAAAAGATAGTCCCATGGAACCACAAGGGATAGAGTCAGTGATAGAGAAAGATAGACGGTTGTGAATATTATGGATAAAAAAAGATAAACAGTTGTGACTGTAAAGGGTAGAGTCAGGGATACAAAGAGATAGATCTGAGTACACGCCAAGGATAGAGCGTGGCAAGAAAAAGATAGAGTTTGTGGGGTGCAAAGTGTGCATTTGAGAAGGATTGAATATCTCTATCTTCTCCTATCCATATGTTTCTATCTTTTTGAATCTTCTTACTTCCAGCAGGGTAGAGTCCGGTTAGAGATAGAGAAAACTCGTCAAAGCCCAACTAGAGTCCTTTCGAAATGTCTGCACAGGATTCTTTCAACTTACTTATCTGAATAAACTGCGCATTTTTATCATATTCTAATCCAGAGATATGTGAAACTACACTAATTGGTAAGACAAAACTCGGCATTGCTGTATTAGTGTTAGAAACTATAGTAATTTTAAAATATTAAAAGATAAAGATCCTGGTGTTTGGACCATAATGGCCACGGGAAATGCATATAATTTAAAAAATTAAGATTCCCAGCCCTCTACTGCCACATACTATTCGTCGTAGTAAGTTACGTGAGTAGTTACGTGAGCAGTTGATGCGAAAGATTTCTCATTCAAAATAAGAATGTGCTGCAGTCAAAGTATGAAATATTGAATTTGATGTTTTTAACGTATCTTTTGTATTATAAAATCCAACGTGTTGGTTGAACTATACTGCTTTAATAAAAAAAAATTTTTTAAGACACTTGATCTTTTGCAGTTGGAAATTTGTATATTTTTGGTAGAAAAGTATTGTTCTGGGTTTTAAATGCCCTCTTAGTTGCTTAGAGATGCGAATTTGAGGTTGAAAGTGAACTTTTTGTTTGAAAATGCAATCGTTGTACAGAAAGTAATGTTTTTTGTGATTTGAAAGTGATACTTTTGTGCTCGACTTTTCTTCCTTTTTTGAGTGAAAAATATGTATTTTTTCAAAAGTTTTCTATTTCTGTTCAAAATAAATGTGTTTATCTGCAAATGAAATACAGGCTTTATGTTGAGAATCCATATTTTCTTGGTAGGAAATCCGTCTTTCGTTTTAGCGTGCACCCAGATAACAAAATGTCGACACTGAGTCCGCATGGTGCGTGCACGATGTGCAGAATAGTCGACACGTTGTGATCGTGAAGATACCGACACATGTAACCTCATATGCGTTGCATGTGTCGGCACACTGCTCTTACAATCCAACCGCATATCCGACGCATCGTGACGAAACGCGCATGTCGGAAAACAGCCCTTGCATAATTATAATAATTGTAATTTTATTTATTATAAATTAAGAGAACGGAGTAAATGAGGGGATATAAATATGTCCCCTTATTTGATCCGTCCTCTCAATTAAAGAAGTTTCAGGAACGATATAGGAAAAAAAGAAGTTAACTAGAACGAAAATTTCGTTCTACTTTCGTCACTGCCAGTAAACCTTAAAAAAGTTTTATTCAGTCATTGAAGTAATTTAATATACTATCTAGTTTCCCCTAGGAAACCGAGTGAATGGAAAGGATATTCTACAAGAGTATCCTCATAGTATCCACATAGTATCTCTTCCGTATCATGCAACAAAAACTCAAAAAAACAGCAAGATCAATTTTTAAATTGGTGAAATACGGATTTTACGTTAAAATTCCCATTAGAAGGTCCCAGACTAATCGCAATAGTTTTTTTTTAAAACGGTAAAAAGTTTAAAAAAATATAAGACGTATAACACCTGTTGACGGCTACACTTCAAACACGTCATCTGTAAGTAGCAGTCAACAGGGGTTATACGTCTTATATTTTTTAAACTTTTTACCGTTATAAAGAAAACTATTGCGATTACTCCTTGCCCTTCTAATGGAAATTTTAAAGTAGAATCCGAATTTCGCCAATTTAAAAGTTGATCTTGTTTTTTTTTTTGCATGCTACGGAAAGGATACTATGAGGATACTATGAGAATACTCTGTCGAGTATCCTTCCCGTTCACGCGGTCCGCTGAGTCGTCTAGATTTGGAAATAGCAGTTCAATAAAGTTAAGAAAAACTTTTATTATTTTCAACAAAATAATTAAATTTTTAAGCAAAAAGTTAAGTTTTCATCCAAAAAGCTTAATTGTATACTAAAAAGAGGCACTTTTAATAAAATACATGAACTTTGCAAAAAAGAAATTTATTTTTCACGAAGATTAATTTTCGATACAAAAAATAAATGTTTAATCATAGTTAAATTCTCGACAAAAAAGATTATTTTCTTGTGGTTAAAAATAATTAATTTTTTCACAAAAACAAAAATAATTTTCTACAAAATAGTTCAATTTCCAGAAAACAAATTTTTTCAACTAAATTGATGAATCATCAGCAACAAAAACTGAATTTAAAACTTTTTAAATTTCGAATCATCGAAGCATCTGTTCTGGAAGCAATGTAATCGGTTTGTATGAAAATGTCACCGACGGAATTTTTTTACGACGAATTTGTGCATACAGGCACCTCTCAGGTGATAGTTCGCCTAGGATTTGTACAGATGATAAATTTGACTACTCGGACAGAAAATTGAGGTTAAAGAAAGCCTGCTCTCTACTTAATTCAGCATTGCGAAACTTGTGCACTGACATGAACTGTGATATATCAGGCACAGTACAGTCAGTACTTGGGAATTGTACATACCAATATGTTCGTCACCTCTCGCCTGGTCAGTGATCCCAGATCTGAAACGAGATGCGGTCCAATACTATGACAGGGCTTTGTCCGTGTGAATATAGTAGGAGACGCTGTAAATGACTGAGTTGCGCGCGCAACCCATTTCTCCTCTTCTGAATTTGAAAACTCGAAGATGCACGATTGC
>NC_046657.1:114621366-114637760 GCF_010883055.1 Belonocnema kinseyi | reverse complement strand
AAAAAAAAATCAAAACATGATTTTCGATGTATTTTTTCCCGTAGAATTCGATTCTGAAGTCAAAAAAATAAAATTTTTCTTTATTTTTTTTATTTAAAAAAAAACCATGAAAAAACCGTAAAAAATGAGATTTTTCGAGCAAAACCCCATAAAAAGTAGCTGGACCCTACTTTGTTATTGCAAATTCTGATTCAGCGTCGAAAAATACATAAGAATAGATAGGTCTGGTCAATTGCACAGACACTTTTGTTTTTTTTGTGGACCTGTGTTATTAAAGAACTCAAATCTATTGACAAGAAATGAATTGCAGTGTGGATAAAATTATAATGTTTTTAAATTATAAGAGTCAAATATGTGATACAATCGATGTTATTGAAACTTTGATTTTGTATTAATAATAAATTTATTACAGAAATACATTATGGACCAATTTTCATAACATTCCAGCAATAGCTAGTTACTCAACTGCGCATGCGTCGCAATCGGAATCTAATTAGTTTCACGCGAAGTTTAAAATGATAAACAAAGTTTTTTTCTTTTTCATTATAAACATTGACATTTCAAGTTATAAAAACGTTCATTAGTTCGAAATTAATTGATAGTAATAAAAATGATTTAAATGAATGATTTATATGATTTAAATTCTGTTAATAATATTTAAAATAACTAGAAATATTTAATTCAAAATTTTTTATTTTTGTTTAAAAGTTGTTTGGTCTATATTTCTTCTTAACCGATTTAAAAAAATAAAACGATCGAATAAATGATAGCGCAATTTTTTGGCGAAAAAGTTATCTACAACCACCTTCTCGAATTTTTCAAGAAGTAATGCAATTAGCAGGAAATTGAATTTATTTACAAAAAATGTTAATAAATCGTAAATGATAGGTTATTTCCCGTTGATTTTCTTTGGAAGCATTTGAAAAGGTCAAGTTGCAGGGAATCTTTTTGCGAAAAAACTTTTTCTAATTTTTTTTAAAAGTTTTATAGACAACATTTTTTTTCAAGAAATTGAAATTCTTATTTAAAATATTTCTGGTTATCATCCATTTTTTTCATAAAAAACAAAACTTTTCCTCGAAACTGATACCATCCACAATAATTTTACAATAATTTTACGTTTTTCAAAAGTATAATTAAATTTTGTATTCTGAAACCTTTTCTTTTCGTGCTTGTCGTACTTTAATTTTAACTTAAAATAACTGAGTTGGAAATTCAGAGCATTAAGGTGGCCTTCGAAAGGGGAGGACCATTCGATACTTTCGAGTTTACTTATATTAAATCTCCATTTGTGAAATTCATGAATGGATTATAATGAGACTAATCGTATACCGATCGGACACCGAGGGGACACAGATCGGGTTTCCCAATCGGGTGTCCCGACCTGGCCCCGATCTGGGCGTGTGTTTCATCCGCGGCCTTGACACGGGATTGACTTGCTCTAATGCTGAATGCCTTACCAGTACATTACTGTTATTTTGCCAAAATGTGTAGAAAACACTTCTTTATAATTATGGATGGTAGTTAGAACGAAACGAAAAAATGTTTTTTTCTACTTTTGGTCAGCTTTTTCGGGAAATCGGCCACTGTGCAATGGTTCCAATAAGAAAAATAACTGGGTTGACACGTACAAAAAATCGGATTTAAGAGTGACGTTACCGTATCTTCAAGGACTCTCTGAGAGGTTGACAAGATTGTAAAAAAAGTTCAACATAAATGTTTAGTTTAGTAATCAAAACACTCTTAAGACATTTTTACTTAATCAAAAAGATATTGATAGTACCGAAAATTGTTCTGAAATTGTATATCTTATTAATTGTAATTGTTGTGAAAAAGTTTATATTGGAGAAACAGGTAGAAGATTAAAAACTAGAGTTTCAGAACATAAAAAAGATTGTAGAGTTGGAAATTTCAATAAAGGTCTTTCACAACCTTGTTGGAACTTGAAACATTATTTTGTTTTTAATTTGAACAATATTAAAATTCTTGATAGAGAAAAAAATACATATAAAAGACACATAACAGCATCTATTTTTATAAACAAATATCACAATATTTCGATTAACTTGCAGACAGAAATTATAAATGCCAAAAAAATATATCAAAGTATTATTGAATAAACAAAACCAAGTTAAAATTCTAGTTACTTTGGCGCGCTTTCCTCATTCACAGTTCCTTCAAATGTTACCGCCTTGTCTACTTTGCTATATGTTCGTCGTTGTCCAAAAACATTATAAAGATTTTGTGTTTTTCGTCAATTAAGATTTAGTTTCTCAAAAAAAGCCTCTTCAATTTTTATGAGGCTTTTATATGATATGTTTTTTGTATATTTTAATTTAATTTGATGATACACATCAGTGTATCACCATTAAAATTGACTCTAAACTATTGACAGATGTTTGACTCCAAAATTGTATAATCTTGTTTTTTTTTACAAGAAATTAAGTAAAGCTATTTTTTATTAATTTCAAAAAAATTTGTAATTATATGTAAGAAACGATCGTTATGTATATTATTTATTTAGATTCTCTGAAAAAGGCAAGCAGTGATAGTCGAAACGTCAGAATTTCAATTTCAATAATAATTTTCTTATGGGAAATACGTTTTAAAATTTATAGGGCTTGCGACACCTGCAAATATAATTTTTTTCAACAACAAAAAAATGGATTTTTACATTCTCATCATTTATGATTGATAAAGTATTAGAATTGTCGGAAATTTGACATAACACTTTTTCAACGGATCTCCACGTTTCGAGACCCCCTGAATCCGAAAATCAGGTTTTCACGTGGCGTCTGTCTGTCTGTCCGTCCGTCCGTAAACACGATAACTCTCGAAAAAATGAACGAATCAAATCCATCTTTGGCACACTTTTCTAGGTCCTAAAAGAAAGGACGAGTTCGTTAACCAGCTATTTTTGATAAAAATTCAAAAAGTAAGCATATTTTGAAAATTTTTGAGACCACTTTTTTCTGAATTTGAAAATTCTATGTACGGATATTTATAGTATTGAAAAGAACAAAAAATTTATCCTAATGACTTTTTTCGATAAAAAGAAAATTCTCAGAGTTATAGCGTTTTCAAACTTTTTTTAATCAACGGAAAATCAAAATTTGAAGCCGAAAAACGCACGATATGAAAAAAAGTCAAGCGAAGAAAAACATTTATTTTTGCAATCTCTACAAGATTATCATAACCAATTTTTGGATTTTCTTCAAAAATCGAAAATTTAAATTTTGATTGCACAAAAAATAATGGAAAATAAAAAATTCGATTTTGTGGACAAACTATGTAGGATACAAAAAAAGATGAATTAACAAAAATGGTTATCCCAAAAAAGATCTACAATTTCGTTAAGAATCACTTCTTGATAGGACGCGTACGCTTTGTTTTATTCGTGAAAAATAACGTTGAAAAAAGTAAAATAAAAAGAAATGTGTGGAAAAACGACGAAAGTTACGAGAAAAAAATTCCAACAAAACCTATTTACAAATGTCTGTCGGAAATCGAGCGCGCAGCGTGAGTGTCACGATGAGAATGTGTACCTCAAAGCCTACAGAGCTTTGAGAAACTTAATCTTTGACTATACTTAATTAAGTAGACCATCCAGAATATGAAGAAGCATATAAATACTGCCAACTAAGAGAGATCTTTTTGATAAAGTTTTTTTGAAGCAGTCCAAATGCAAAGAATAAATATCCGAGCGAAGCGCGAGATTCAACCGCCGCGCGCCCTAGGCGCGCTCAAACTTGCGAGCGAAGCGAGCCGCGCGCGTGTATTTCCGGCCTGTATTCATAAAAATTCGTAAAAAATTTACAAATGCATTTTAGACCACCTAGGGTCTAATGTACAGATTGTACAGGTTTGCCCAGGTTTGCCTATCACTGCCTCAATTCATGCAACACCCCCACTCTTTCTGTTCTCGTAGCAGTGGGAGCAGAGCTGGCAGATCGAGCGAGAGGGGTATCGTGGTTCAAATAAATCCAATAAATGGCGCTCCGATCAGGTGGGCCTGTTTTTGCATTGTTATATATAGCAAAATAACTAAAATTCATTCAAAACTTGATACTTTTTATAAATATAAAAGGAAAAACAAAGTTTTCAGTAACAACAAGAGCAGCTGTAATTAGTAATCCAAAAGATTCATGGAAACATGTAATTTAATATTAAGAACATTGAATATAAAGATGAATATTTTGAAAACAGTTTGAATTGTATCCATATTTTTCTATTGTTTACTTTGCTACTGTATTTAATTAATTTTATAAACAACTGTTACAAATTTCAAATGTTGATTTATAATATTACTTCCCTAATAATAATAATTATATTTAAACATTAATAATTGTATAATATACTTTTTATTAATTCACCTAGCCATTTACGCTCTCTAAAAAATTAAAACTGGGATTTAGAAGAAAAGAATTTGGAAATTCTTGTAGCAAGTCAAAATTCGTCGCACATTACAAAAATTCCTTCTTCCAAAATAAAAAAAAAGAGAATGCAAAAACGGTAAATATTGCATTGAAAGTGATTTCTATTAGAAAAATGTGTAAAATTGACAATTTAAATGATAAGAACTTGTAGTCGAGTACATTTATTATTTCCTTGAAAGTTTTCTTAATTATTAGTGCAAATTCATAGGATTAAAATGTGTAGCTCCTGGCTGTACGTCATACTATGATATCGAATAGCTTATTTTTCAACCAAAGAAATGATTTTTTAATCAAAATGATGAATTTTGAATCAAAAAAATAATAATTTTAAACAGATGAGTTTATTTTTCAAACAAGTAAATTTATTTCTAGCCTGAAAGATTAATTTTAATCTAAAATAATTAATATTTAACTGGAAAACTTGGATTTTTAACAAAAAACAAGATTTTTCAAATAAGGAGTATAACTTTTAATGAAAAAACTAATTCCGAGTGGGCACACAAGTCCTAAACTTGTCATATATACGTATTTCGGCGGACGTCTTAAGAACGTTCTGAGGACTTTTTAAAGACATGAAAAGATCCAAAGGATGTCTTAAAGACGTCAAACAATATGACATACAGGTACATTCTAAGGACGTCTTTAAGAAGTCCCGGTGTCCACTGGGTTTTCTACAAAAAAGTCGATTTTTTACAACATACGTGAATTGTGAACGAAATAAAAGAAATTTCAATTTAAAAAGACAAATTTACATCCAAATTGTTGAACTTTGACCTAGAAAAGGTCAATTTCCCACCCGAAATAGTTATCTTTTCTATTGGAATTACATTATGGAGTTACGTTTTTAATTTAAAAATTGATTTTAAATAAACTAGTTATATTTTTAAAAAGATATGAATTTTCAATGAATATGATGAATATTCCAACCGCAAGTAATTGCATGAAAAAAAAAGATAAATTCATGAGAAAAATGGGAAAAAAATTTTAGTATAATTTAGAAATATTTCCATTTAAAAATATTACTTTTACTCTAAAAACTACATGAAGCACTCTCTTTTTTTAAATGTTTTAAATAAAAACGATAATTATGTTCACTCATATGTCCTGAAACTGTAGATAAAGTAAAAATTACTTTTCGAAATTGACAAAAATTACTAAAATATCATGAACTTGAATTCTGCTACGAAAGCGGAAATGTCCAGATGAATTAATAAAAAAGTATATTATAAGGCTAATCATTATTACTATTATTATTAGTTCAGTAATACTATCAATCAATATATGAAATTTCAAGAACTAAATTGTTTATAAAATTTATTAATTACATTAGCAAAATAAACAATAAGAAAAATATGAATACAATTCAAAATGTTTTCAAAATACTCATCTTTATATTTAATTTTCCTAATATTAAATTACATATTTTCATGCTTTTTTTGGATTAGTAATTAAGGCTGCTCTTATTGTTACTGAAAACTTTATCCTTCCTTTTATATTCATAAAAAATATCAAGTTTTTAATGAATTTTATTATTTTTGCTATACATAACAATGTAAAGACAAGCCTACCTGTTCGGAGGGTTATCTATTGGATTAATTTAAACTACGATACCCCTCCGGATACGAAAATAACTAACGCAGACACATACGCGGGCGATGCATAGGGCTGGTTTTAACGACAGAATGTCGGGAAGGAAGGAATCGGCTAAGAATTACATGGCCTTAATAATAGATTTCGAATACCTGTTTAATTATATTTCCATCGATGTGAAATTTATTAAAAAACACTGCTATAAGAATAATCACGAAATCCTTGCTTGGCTTAGCAAGATCTCTCTCTGTTACAGGAAGTCCGACTGCTGAGAAAATATTGAAATCTGCTCCATCCTGCTTGCTTGATTGCTTTTCGGCCATTATTTTTGAGTTTTAAAAAAATGTTGACTTAAAGAAATTCGGTAAGAAACAAGTCTAACTAATATATTATACGACGATAACGGGATACCGACGCAAAAAGACAAGAAACTATAAACCAATTGATAATCATCTCAAGAAGATTTTCCGACTTCTTCGTTCTTTCGACTTGTTTGTAACTGATTTTACCGATTTTATCACTATCTTTATTTACGAACCACGATTGCTCACACTCACGTTAATAAATTCGAGCAAATTACGTGTCTTCAAAAAAAGTGCTTTTTATGCATGACACTATAGTCTATGCCGAGAAATTAACGACAGTAGATTGAAACTGTAGGAAACTTCATTACCATAAAATATCTACAAAAGTAAGCGGGAGATTTAATTTTTCCATCATTTGTGGATGTAAATAAAATTTAAACTTTGATAATTGTATAGTGATAACGAGGTCATACGTTATGAATTTTAAGAATAAAACAGCAACGTAAAAGACCGTGAGAAAGAGAACGAGGGTAGGTGGGTCAGAATTCTTTATTATGGGGTGGCAGGATGATCTCATGCGCTGCAAGTGTTTCTATGATCTTTGAGTATACATTCAATACCAAAGAGTTTAAACTGTGAAATAATAGCTTCAAGAAGCTTCATCGTAGAGTTAACTATACGATAAACATAGGGCACACAAGTCCTAAAGTTGTCAATATACGGTTTTTGTCGGACGTCCTTAGGACCTTTTAAGGAAATGTGACGAGTGGATTCCTACCTTACCCTCACTTTTTTTATTTCTCAACTTATTTCCACACGAAGCGCCACATCGAGTTGAAAATTTGGTACAATAAATAAGAAGCACTAAGAATTGCGGGTCTGCTCCCAAACTTTAATAATTATGAAAAAAGCTAAAAAAATATTTGCAACAAATAACTTTTTTCATAATTATACAAATTTAGGACCAGACCCATCATTGTTAGTGCTTCTTGTTTAGTATGCCAAATTTTCAACTCTATGTGTTGTTTAGTGTCATAATAAGTTAATAAGTTGGGAAATAAAAAAGTGGCAGTAATCTAGGAATCTGGTCACGTGACCCACTCATCACATGGCCTTTAATATATGAAAAGATCCAAGGGCTGGCTTAAAGACGTTAAGTAACCTCAAATTAACATACATTTCAAGGACGTCTTTAGGATGTGCCGGTGTCCACTAGGTAGCTGGTATCTTTTACGTAACCGCATGCAGTGGGCCCCAATAGGGCTAACTACGCCACTGGTCCATCGCCTTCAACTTTAGTCCGATTTTTCATTTCTTTTTAGCAAAGTGCTCTAAATTCTTAAGAGCTTCGCGATCAGAAATGTTATCTCCTCTATTTATTAATAATTTTTTTATTCAAAGTGTGAAAACACTGAAGTTTTCCACATGACAATTTTGTATACCTTCAGGCTGTTGGCACGGGGCGCACAAAAATGGAAAAATCTATGACACACAAAGCTTGCCAGTGGGCAATGATCATTTGGTTTTGAGGTTTTAAAAATGCTGTCTGAACATTTTCCCGTCGCCGAAAGGGATTCCACGGATGTAGAATATGCGCTTGCTATCTGATTTTTCGGAAAAAATCGAATAACAGCTAAAAAATGAGAGTAAAGTGGTTAACCAAACTACATGAATGGAGACCAAAGCAAGTGACAGCTGTTTGGCGCTGATAGCTCAGCGTTATTTGAACGTACTGCCAAGCATCTATACTGTCGGTAAATTTGCCATGAAGGTAGAAATAAGGAGACCAATCTGTAATGAATGGACTTCGCCAAAAACTGTCACTTTTCTGTTGCCAGAAGTACGCACATACACATGTGTAAAATCACACTTACGTATAGTTCAAAACTTTCCAGGCGTGGCGTGCCAACCGCACTTAAAAAGATATGGCCGTCCCTATTGTTTTGTTTTGACAGGTCGCTTGAACAATTAAATAATTAATAATCAGACAGGATTTTGTGAAATGTTTGTGGAATAAAAAATTATTCGCCAGGGAAGAGGTAGGTAGTATGTTTATGAAATATCAAATTACTTTGACCAAACACAGTGCGTGCGACAGATATTCGACGCTTTCCTAACAAAAACAATAAACATACAACTTACAATATTCTGAAAGTCTTGTACACTGTACACTTGGAACCACACTTATTGGAAAATTTCGTTTTTATACAGAGATTTTTAATTTTAACATCCTTGTCTTTATTCACAAACTATTAATTGTTCAATCATTATTTATTTATATTTGACTCGCGTTTACATCGTCGGCCATATTTTTTTAAAGTGCAGTTGGCACGCCACCTCGGGAAGTTTTTAACTATACGGGAGTGTGATTTTGCACATGTGTGTGTGCGTACTTCTAGCAACAGAAAAGTGTTCATTTTCAGTTCCAATAGTTTGGTCTCCTTATATCTATTCTCCATGAAATTTGCAATTCTCGTGGCGGGAATATTAAATTAGAATAAAAATGTAATTCCCGTGTGGAAAAATTTCGGGGCGCTGGCCAAGCGCTAGCCAGACCGTCTTGTGTCTGGTTAGACGCTGGACAGATGGTCTAATAGCACCGCTGGCCAGAAGTGTTAAGCCTAAACCATGAGATAGACTAGATTAGACGGCGCTGACCAGCCGCTGATCAGCTCGTCCAGAATGGACGAGCTGATCAGACGCTAGCCAGACATGTAACGCTTTTACCACGCGATCGTCTAGATTGGACCGTACAGAAAGAGGAGGGAAAAAAGTATCCGAACTTCACAGATAGTACACTACCTTTTAAATCAGAATTTCAATGAGCTCTAAAAAAAATTTCATGTTAAAATATTCAGTAGTTAATTTGTTATGACAGTTTTCGTCACTGGGGTAAAAACTTATCTCGGTGTGGCAAGTATGTTATTCTATAGATGCGTGGTAAGCAAGGATTAAATTGAAATATTTCAGTTCAAGATTTATCATTTATTCGTTTTTTTGTTGAAAATAAATTTAGTTTACTTTAAGTTCAACTATTATATAATAATGATCACAAAATAGCAGGCAATATACGATATTAACCCTAAGTACGGCCGTCCTACGGACGCCGCGTGATACGCGACAATTAACATAACCTACAAAATCATTGATCGATATCGATTTTTTATCAAGTTTTAGATACTATTACATGGATTCTTTCCTTATTGTGTTGGGTGATTTCAAAGTAGGATATTTTGACTGCTGTGTTGATAACAAAATAGCAGACAATTCACGACATTGGTCATAAGTATGGCCATCCTACGGACGCAGAGGGATAGGCCACAAATAACACAACATAACGTAACATTTTTCTCAAATCATTATTGTCCATCTTCGTTTTTATTAAAAATGTGGCTAGAAATAGATTCAGTACGATGTAAAGACATATATAAAATCTTCCTCTCTGGTCTTTTGTAGGTTAGGTTGCAATTTGAGAAAGAATCAATTAATCTTATCTCATATAAGTGGATATAATATTGCTCAAAAATTCTCAAAAAAACAGTGTGTATACACACCTAGACATGTGTCAATCTGACTTCAACACAAAACTTTCCTGCCAACTTTAATATTCTTTTAGGTTTTCCCAATCATTTCTGTCTGCTGAGGATTACACCATACACTGTCACGATAGCACTTCCTATTTTTAACCGAGACCGTCTGAGAGGGGTCCAGCCAGACCGCTTCGATGAATGTTTGAAATTTTTGCAATCGAGTCCGTCTAAGAGGGCCAAGGCCAGCACCCTATCAGACCGTCTTAAGTAGACGGTCTAGATTCGGTCTAGCCAGCCGATCTCTCTACATAAGACTGCCACGAAATTTTTCCACACGGGTTTGTGTTCTTAATTTTGTAATTATTTATTGGCATGTCTTGCTTGGCTTCGAAATAGGAAAACTGTGAAAAGTGATGAAAGGATGCTGCCGTGAACTCGCTGATAATAATTGATAATTATTTTTCAATTTAAAAAATGTATTATTTATTGATTTATTTACATATCTTGCAAAACACATATGGATATGGCCAATCATGTAGATTCGTCTAAATAAGGTAAGTATTGTACAACCCATTCTCGCGTTATAGAGCACTAATATCAATCGCATAAATTTCTTATTGAAAATAACAACACCTGCAGATTTTTCCGGACATTTAAAAATCATCGTCCTTTCAATATCGAGATATATAATAGAAAATATTGTACACAGCAGAAGTCGAATTTAGAAACAAATTTTTGCAGGAAAAATTTGCAACAAATAAATAAATAACTAAATTCCCGGCGCTTACTTTTTACAAACTATTTTCTACGTTCTTTTTCGCATAGATTCATTATTCTCGCATATTGAGACAGTGCACTCGGAGAGATTCAATGTAAAAAATTATTTGAATTATTATTACTGTATTATAATTTTATTAAACTTTTACTCTGATTAACCTGATTATACATAATTAATTAAATTAATTAAACAGATTAAATAATAATAATAATTCTATTAATTTTCTACATTGAATCTCTCGAGGGCACTCTCTCGATATCTAAGAATAACGAATCTGTTCGAAAAAGTACGTAGAAAATTGTTTGCAAATTTTTCCCGAAAAAATGGTTATTAAATTCGATATCTGCTGTGTAGAATTATTAATTGAATAAATTAAATATGTAAATAAATTAAATTTATTAAATATTAATAATAATTCCATTCATTTTTTACACTGAACCTCTCCGAGTGCACTGTCTCGATATCTAAGAATAATAAATCTTTGGGAAAAAGGGCGTAGAATATAGTTTGTAAAAAGTAAGCGCCGGTAATGTAGTTATTTGTTGCAAAAAATTTTCTGCAAACATTTGTTTCTAAACTCGACGTCTGCTGCGTACAATAATCTCTATTATATATTTCGATATTGAAAGGACGATGGTTTTTAATTGTCTGCAAAAATTGGCAGATGTTCTATAAAGCGAGAATAGGTTGAACAATACTTACCTTGTTTATACGATTATACGTCATGCGCTATTTTCATATGCGTTTTGCATGTTACAACACAACAAGGTATGTAAATAAATCAATAAATAATATATTTTTTACATTGAAAAATTATTATCAATTATTATCAGCTAGTTCACGGCGGCATCCTTTTATCACTTTCCACAGTTTTCCTATTCCGAAACCAAGCAAGACATGTCAATAAACAATGACAAAATTGAGAACACAAATCGTATTTTTATTCTAATTTAAAATTCCCGCCAAGAGGAGTGCAAATTTAACGACAGTACACATGCTTGCTAGTACGATCAAATAACGCTGAGCGATCAGAGCCAAACAGCTGTCAGTTGCTTTGGTCTCCATTCATATAGTTCGGTTCATCTCTCAAGTGCCTCAAAATCTACTTTGGACAATGAACTGAGCAATATCTTTCATGAAAGTTTTAATGTACTTAAATTCGGATAAAATACTCACATACAGGTTTCCTAAGCATCAATAAACTTACAGTGTTTGTAGAATTCGTGTACAATAATAATTACTTAATATTTATTGATTCTATACATTCATAATCAATTCTATTTTAAAGCCATTTGAATCTTCCCGCCGGACAATTTACTAGTTCTGAAAGGATTTGGTAAAAGGGTTGTAGCGCCTTGTTGTTTTAGTTCATAAGACGGCGCATGCCGTTACAATTGGCATCACTGGCTTCCACCACTAAGGATCGGCCGGCGAAGTTTGATTTCTTAAAACAATTAGGAATTCATTCAGCACGCCTCCAAGTGCGCAGTATTTTGTGGTATTTTGTCGAGTTCTTCTGGTCTTCTGTTGGTTTCAGATACGTTTATTTCAGGTTTCGTCTTTTTTCAGAAACGAATATGTATTTGAAAATTGGAGGTGGAAGAACAGCGAAACATGAATCTGGTGAGTACAATTTTTAAATCTCCATTCAGTTGTTTTTAAAGGCATGTGACACAGCTAAATACCTATATTACCGACCTCACTTTATCCGTTCACTGAATGTTTTTTTGAACCTAAGAACTTTTTTTGTAAATAAAATATCGAGCTGAAACTTTGGAAAATGTATTAGAGTACAATAAAATACGTTTAGGTACTGCATTTTCGTAGGAACTTCACTGAAAATTATTTTATCTTTTTTCTGAACCTCGACATTTTTTGAACGTTTGAACTTTTTTTATACATAAAATATCGGTCTCAAACTTTGATAAATGCAAGAGCCAAAAGAAAACTACGTTAAAGTACAAAGCTTAATAATAAAAGATGGTTAAAAATATATGCATCAACTATCAATTCCATCGGTTCAAAAAAAGATTCAGTGAACTCATAAAGTGAGGTCGATAATATAGGTATTTAGCTCTGTCACATGCCCTTAAGGGAATATTTCTACTCGTTTTTCGTGACTTATAGGATAATAATAATTTTCGATCATTAAATATTATGACATTTTTATAAACTGCATGTAATCGTTCATTGGGTTTTTAGATTTTTTTATATAATTATTAATCGCTAGATTTTTGTCTGCTGCAAATTCAGATTTTGTGATTCGAACAAAAGTTGCAACGCACAATGTTTTTAGGTTACGCTTTTCGTAGAAAGTCACATTTTTCTAAGATAAATTTTATATTTTGTAATAGAAGCGTTCATAAACATTTATTATAAAATATATATGTACTTGATTTTTTTTGGAATTTGAGCTTTTAGACTTGGCGACATTTTTATTAAATTATCGAAAGTGCAAGAATGGTGTGGTAAAATAATTTGATAAGTAATTCAGACGCAAAAAATGAATAGGAATGTTGGAAATTATTTTCCCGGACTTTTATATTTGTGTCAGATCAGAATTTAGTTATAAATTCAGGTTCAAATGTTCTGCTTCTCTACCCGATAGGAAGCCTGGCATCAAAAAGTATTAGAAAATTTGAATCCCTAAGAATGCCGTTTCTGCCCTTAGTTTTTTAATTCTCATTAGGCGGCGAAGATGAAAAGATTTCAATCCCTTTTAAAGCTGATCAGAGCTGTCAGACGTAACCTCGAATACATTAAAAACACAATTTTCGTTTGAAGCATTAGAACGCGCTCTAAAAGCATGAAATTTATCAAATCTAGTAGGATTGTATGTAAGAATACATTTCTTTACCGTTAAATGTTTGCTTTGTTCAAATATTATTAATTGAAAAAATATAAAATCATGATAAAAAATTGAAAAAATTATTTTTCACCAGAACCTTCTGTGTGGAAATTGATCCTGACATCGTAAAATGACCGACGCTATATTTTAAAAAGCTTTTTGCCTGATTATTATTCGAAAAACAGTAAATCAATGTAGCAAAATTTGCTAAATTAAAAGGGATTAAAATTTGTCTAATCCTTGGTTGCTTTGTGGTATTCAGCAAAATATTATCAGCGCTAGGTACAGCCAGGCATTCAATTTGAGAGCTAACGTCACCTGTCGTGGATATTCAAGACGGGAGGACAAAAACGGGATCCAGAAGTATTCAATATTTCTCACGTTACCACTGAATGAATGACATTTTTCAATACTTTTTAATGCAAGTCTTTTTACCAGGTAAATTTCATTCGTTTCAATATCCAGGTGGTCAGCTCGACTTGTCATGACTTGATGATTGAGTTTGAGATACCACGAGGTCGAACAATAATGAATTTGAACATGTATTTTTCAAGTAAAAATCCTTCTTTTTGTGATAAAAAAATCGTTTCATTATAATAATTTGGTTCAAATGGTGCAGCCGTATGATGGGGGGGGGGGGGGGGGGGGGGGGGGGGGGGGGAGAGCGTGAATTTTCGTTTATTTTCTTCTGTTTCTATCGTTAGAAAAATTTAAAAAAATGAACAGAACTTTTTTGAGTCATCCTCAACGTGCATGATTTTTTCGAAAACATTCTTGCTGGAAGTTCGAACTAAAAAATGGGTAAGTGCGCAATTTTTATTCCAACATTATTCAAGGAATAATTTCCACCCAATAAACTTTAATTCTGACACCCCCAGTTCCTTTTTATTGTGTCCGGAAAATACCCCCAAAAAATGCAAAACAGCCGTTTTCGATCAAATTTGCGAAATACCATATTTGTTGGAATTTGTTTAACGTGAATAAGTTAATCGATAAGTGAGGAATTTACAAGTATTTTTCAAATCATTTTTATTTCTTTAAACAATTTTTCTCAACAACTAGTTTAATAAATTAATTGTTAAAATTATTTCAAAAATACTTGGAAATTCGTCATTCATGGGTTCAAAATATTTCATGTTGAAAAAATGCTTAGAAAATACCGTCTTTGACATAAATTTGATAGAAAAATGCTATTGTGCATTTTTTGGGAAATTTTCTGGGCACAATAAAAGGAGATTGGGGTGGTCAACATTAAGGGTAATTGGATAGAAATTATTCCTGGAATAATCCTTAGGAGGTGAATATTTTTATTAATGTTTATGACGAGTAATTCTTTTTCCATTTTTTTGAAAATCGAGCTTTTTTCATTAAAAACCCCATATTAATTTCAAAAGCCCGGGCACAAGTTAATGTTGAAAACAAATGCTATTTCTTTTTTCGGAAAACGAACTAATTCGAGGGGGGGGGGGGGGGCGAAAAAAACGTTTTAAAAAAATTCATTTGGCTTTAACGAAGACATTCTCATCGCGTATCTCGTGCTTCATACTAGATTTTGTCTCAAATGTGATTTTTGTTACACAATGTGCAACATTATATTATAGAAAATGTATATTATATTTATTCCTGCACTTCGGACTGGTACTGCTTATTCAGATATTTCAAAATAATGTACACATTTTATTTGTCATGATTACTTTAATATTTGCTCCTTATTTTGCACTAATTTTTATGCTCAGCTATCATGAAAAATGTATCATTTGAATAAATTTCTAATATTTCAATGTCTTGGTATCGGAACATACGCATTTTATCATCTTGTTTCTAAAATTAAAAAGAAAGTGTGCATCATATAAAAAAGAACAATTTTGTTAATAAATTTTTTAATGTAAAGTGTCTTTTTTTTGTTTATTTTCAATGTTATTTTTTACGATGAAAACGAAAAATACGCATCCTAGCGTAGTGACTCTAAGAAAAATTGTAGATACAATTTAGGCGAAATATTTTTGATTTGTAAAAAGGTTATTTTAGCTGTGACTTTTTTCCAAAAATTTTTTTTTTTCATTTTGAATGTATTGTTATAGCAAAAGTTTATTAAAAATTTGTTGATCTTTTTCGAATGCACCATTTTTTTTATTTATTTTTTTTTTTCGTACCTTGCATCATTTCCCCAGAGATTTGATTTTTTAATTGTCAATGTTATTTTTCACGATTAAAACAAAAAATTTTTATCTAAAAATTTCAGTTTTCTATTTATAATTTTTTTTTACAGATAAAACAAAAACTACTTTGATTTTTCATTATTTTTTGTGCCGCCAAAATTTGAATTTTCAATTTTTCGAAAAAATTCAAAAAGTTCTGATAATCTTGTAGTGCCTTCAAAAATTAAAGTTTAACTCTCCTTGACTTTTTTCCATATCGTGCGTTGTTTGACTTAAAATGTTAGTTTTAGTTGAATTTTTTGAATTTTTTAAATGCTATAACTCTGGTAATTTTTTTTATTATTAAAAAAAGTCATACGGATAAATTGATTGTTATTTTGAGTAATATTTATATCCTTACCTAGCATTTTTTTGCATTAGCATAATTGATTTCCTAGGTATTACTAGGCAGTCTGATAAGTACCTGAAAATTCTAAGAGATGGCATTAGTATTCACTAATGTGAACCATTTTCGTCGAGCTTGATCCTTCAAATGACGCCTGTCAAAACTTCAGCCATTTATGTTTACGCATTTACAAGTTACAGCACTGAGAAGCGACTAACCACCGAGTTTGTTTTAATATGGAAAAATCTGAGTTTCGAGTTATGATCAAACACTACTATCTTCGCAAGAAAACGATATCCGAGACCAAGGCCAAGCTGGATAAGTATTACTCGGACTCTGCACCGTCGATTGGAACGATTCATA
>NC_046657.1:114614058-114621266 GCF_010883055.1 Belonocnema kinseyi | reverse complement strand
CCGCGTTTGCTCACAGTGGACCAAAAACGAATTCGTGTGACAACTTCCCAGCAGAATTTGGCATTATTTTCGCGTAAGCCGACCGAGTTTTTGCGCCGATTATTACCATGGATGAAACCTTGGATCCACTACTACACTCCTGAGTCAACGCAACAATGGGTCGGAAAGGTTATGGCCTCCGTATTTTGGGATGCACATGGCATAATATTCGTGGACTATCTTGAAAAAGGTAAAACCATAACCGGAGCATACTATTAATCATTATTGTACCGATTGAAAATCGAAATCGCCGAAAAACGACCGCATTTGAAGAAAAAACCGCTTTATCATCACGACAATGCGCCTGTTTATTCAAGCTTAGTTGAACAAGCAAAATTGCATGAAATCGGCTTCGAATTGGTTCCTCAGCCACCGTATTCACCAGACCTGGCTCCCAGCGACTATTACTTGTTCCCTAACCTGAAGAGATGGCTCACCGGTAAGCGTTTTTTACTCAAATGAGGAGCTCATAGCTGAAACTGAGGCGTATTTTGGAGACCTTCGATCGAGTACTTTTCGGACGGTATCAAAAAGTTAGAAAATCGTTGGACTCGCTGCATCGACCTAAAAGGAGAGTATGTTGAAAAATAAAACCGACTTTGGCCAAAAAACGTCTCCGTGTTTCATTTTTCAGGGACTTATCAGACTGCCTAGTATGTCGTTTTTATCAAGGGAAATAAAAAACAGATGAAGGAATTTCGAAATTGAGATTTTTTGCAGCCCTAAAATATTAATCTATCTTGATTGAATTTTCCGGAATAGAAGATTGATCTCCGGAAAAAAACTTTTGAAGGCACATGTCCAAAGTTCGATTTATTTCACATTTTTGTGGGGTTTTATTTGAAAAGTTGGAGATAGCTGGTCCGGAAAACCGAGAATTTTTTAAAACGGGAAATTGTAGGGAAATTATTTTTTGGCAGATTTATTGTAATTCATAATAGAAAATTCATTCCAACATATTGAAATTTGCGTTTTATTAAGCGGTTTTAAATAGCCCCTCCACCCAAACAAGAAATTTAAAAAATGTATATCATCAAACGGTTCGTCTTTATTAGAGAGCGAGTTTGGTAGTTAACTCTTATGGTTTGGTTGTCGTTTCTGCCCCATTTACCAACAAAACAAAATCAGGAAAGATCACTTCACACTGACACAAAAGGTCAACATTTTTCTTTGTGGGGCTCTTTGGTGTTTAGTAGGGTTTAGTAGTCGTGTGTCGAAGTTCGAGAGCTGATAGTATTTCATGTTAACGAAAAACAAATCCTCAAGGTAAAATCAAAATAATATTAGTATAAAAAAATGAAAGCGCAGCTTCAAAAAGAATCGTTTGGCAGGTCCATTTCTACGTTTGGTAGATCGGTTGCCCAAAAACTTTTTGATTTACAACTATTTTTGCAATCAGGGTGGAGGAAAACATCAAAAATTTAGTTTACAGGATTTTTTAAACTCGTTTATTTTCGACCCTGAAAGGAAAACCAAAAAAAATTTTAGAAAAAAAGAAGTTATATTTAGAAGGAGAATCGTTTGATAGTCCGATTTATATTTTTGGTAGTTCGGTGGCCCAAGAACTTTTCGATCTGCAGCAGTTTTTCTAAAAGTGGTGGGGGCAAGCTGAAAAATGAAAAATCGTCGGAGTTTTTTTCACATCGTTTGGTGGTGTAGTCGTGTATCTACGTTAGAGTTTTGATAATTGTTTAAAGAGTTGAAAAACAAAGTTATACGCTATGAGAAAAAATGTGAAGTTTCGAAAAATTAAGTTATCCGTTTCTACGGTTGGTAGTTCGATAGCGCAAAAACTTTTCGATCTATAGAAGTTTTTCTAAAAGTGGTGGGGCAGACGCAAAAATAAAAAATCGTCTAATTTTTTTCCTCAGATCGTTTAATGGTTGTATGGTGATGTTGGGTAATCATGTGTCGACCTTAGAGAGTTTATTATTGTTTAAATAATTTTGAAAAACGTTTCACAGCAAAACCACAAATTTTAAATCAAAATAAAGATATATTTGGATGAAAAATTATTTCGTAATGCCATTTCCATGTTCGGTAGTTAGGTGGCGTAAAAACTTGTAATCTACAGAAGTTTTTCTAAAAGTTGTGGCGGCAGACTTAACAATCAAAAATCGTCATATTTTCTTTTTCACGTCGTTTGGTTGTCGCATTGTGACGTTTGTTAGTCGTGTTTCAACATTAGATTCGATAATTTATTAAATAATAAAAAAAAAGTTTTACGCCATGCCCTTAAAGTTTGGAAATTTCGAAAAAATAAGTTACTTTCAAAAGCAGAATCATTTGGTCGTCGCATTTATATATTTAGTAGCTCAGTGGTCCAAAAAAGTTCGCTTTATGACAGTTTTTCGAAAAGTGGTAGGGACAGACTCAAAATATAAAATCAATTTTTCTTTTTAACATTGTTTGGTGGTCGCATTGTGATGGTCGATAGTCGTTTGTCCACGTTAGAGCTATTTTATAGCTTCAACGTTTATAAACGAAAATATGGAAAAAATTACTTGAATCAATTTTAGTTGTTTAGTGATCGTAATAATAAAATAATACATGATTTTAGATGGCCATAACTCCTTATAACGTAATTTTTATTATTTTAACGAAATGAGATATATATGTGATATTTGGGCGAAATTCTACATAACCTTACACTAAATGTTCGATGCTCGGATTTTGCTTTCATTAACTACTTTTATTCGATGTAAGGCAACATAAAAAAAAATCCGCCGGCTTCGCGGGCACATCCTGTAAGCGCGCTGAGCGCGCGATAATATATTTATCTCGCGCTCCGCGCTCGGTCTTTGCATTACCCTCCGCATTTATGCACAGACCACAATGCGAAATTTTCTACATTCTATGTTAAAAACTATTATATCAAATGTCTATTACAATTTTTTTTTGTGTACCTTGGTCTAGTACTGCTTATTCTGATATTGCAAAATAATGTTCACATTTTATTTGCCCTGATCCTATAGGGTCCTGCTGTGGTTGTTTAATCATTTTCCCTTTTTTTAAGTGAAGCTGAACACTTTTTTTTTAATTTGTCATTAAAGAAAGTTCTCAAAGTACCTACGGCCTTGACGATTACATTCTCATTATGATAATCGCGCTTCGCGCTTAACAGTTAGGTTATACAGGCTCTAATTTATTTAATTTTGGGCTAATAAAAAAAATCGGCTAGAATAGTTTTGAAATATATTTGGTATCTAGTGGAAATTTTGAATGAAAACACAAATTTTAAACAAAATACATGAATTTTCAACGAAATTATTTAATTTTAAAGACAAAAAGACGAATTATCTATCTACAAAAAGTTGAATTTTTTAAGAGAAAAAGATGAGTTTTCAATCAAAGAGTTAAACCTTCAACCAAATAGTTAAATTTTTTAAATTTTTCAGTTTCAAAAATGTATTTTCAATTTAATTAATTAATTTTAACAAAGTAGTTGAAATTTTGATAGAAAAGAGGACTTTTTTTTTACAAAATAGTCACATTTTCAAGAAAATAATTAATTTTTCAACCAAATAATTGAGTTTTTATCCAAACGAGATGAATTCCAAAATCGCCAATTTCTTTAAATTCTTTCCAATACGGATCAAGATATAAATAAGACTATTATATAATAACATTATTATAATATTATCATTAATAATATGTGCATATATATGTATGTATGTATACAATAGTATTAATATTTATATCATTTATATTTTATGCTTGAAATAACGTAACCTCAAAATATACGCATATAAAGAGGTGCGCGAAGTATTTAAATCATGAAAATCACCAGCATCGAAATCTGGAAATATTAAAATCCCGATCTCTTGATTTTATTTCAAAGCGGATAGAGATATAAAGCGAACCGCCGAAGTGTTCCGATAGAATTTCGAGGAAATTTGGAATTTTTTCCTCTTTTTAGTGTACATTTCAGAGAGCGTGGGAGAATAAAACCATCCTGAAAGTGATTAGATAATTGTATTCGGATGAATCTTTTGTAGGTGTTACCTAAAATGCTAAAATTTATGGTATTGGTTAAATAACTTGAGGAAATTTCCTTGTGTACATTTTTTACAACAAATAAGTCGAATAAAAATTATTTGCAAGGAGACATACTCAAACAAATTAATTTTTTTCTACGTTTCAGTTTTAAATGTAATATTCTTTATATTTAAAAATTGTCGAAGTAAAAATTAATGTCAATATTAGTGGGAAGAAAGAGATATTCATGGATTTCAAATTATAGTCAAACCTGGACTCTGGATTTAATGTCACGCTCAGTACCAAAATTTACATTAAATCTAGGTTTGGCTGTATTTAGAGTTTTTTTTGTCTTGTCCAAAAGAAAACTATTAGAATACATACACTTTTCCAATTTTATAGTGTCTTGCTAGATTACTTAGATTACTTAGCAAATAGGAGAAACCTGTTGAGTGAAGAAAGTACCTAGTCAATAACAATTTTAATAAAAAGTCAAGGAATTTTATTGGCCAGGGAAAAGTCAAGGATTTAAAAAAATCTAGAAAAAGATAGAAAATTACTAAAGCTTCATATAACTGTCAAGAAGAATAAAATCGAGCATTTATAATTTTCATTTGAAATTGATTCGTTCGCCCAGCTGAAAATACGTGCATGGGGCCCATGAGCAATTCGGAACCAAGTGCCCCAAGACCCAAGTGTACCAAGACCAATGTGCCCCAAGACCCAAAAGACATTTTTATGACCTTTTTTGCATTTATTGATGGTATACATTTTTAAACCTTCATTTGTCTCTAATTTATTAGATATTACATCTTTTTATCTTGTTCTGCACAATTAATTAAGAAACCCCAGTGCCCCGAGAACCAAGTGCCCCAAAACTCAAATGACCCAAGACGCAACTGACCCAAGTGATCCGTGAGCCAATTTTACTTAAGTGCCCAGAGACGCAAGTGCTGTAAATGTCACAAATATTCCACAAGATTCAGGCTTGTCCCCCAAGTCAAGTTCAATATTATCGATACGACACCTAAAGGTGTAGTGGTAAGTGAAGGGGGCAACTGAAGACTAGCATATATGGTGATTTAAATTGAGTGTAGACAATTTCTAGGCGATCCTGCGACTTTTAATAAGCGCGCCAATCACACCAAGCGTGGACGCATAAAAAATATGCGCAAATCACTGTTTGTACTTTTAATGGTCACATGCTTTTTGTCCGTAATAATTGATTTTTAGGCAAAAGTTTTGAAAAACAACATGTAAAAGTGGGAAAGGCTAACGAAAAGTTACGAAAATACAAAGAGTGGGAGAATTCCGATTGGCCTAAAGGTAAAGAGTACCAAGTCATAAATATGTTATAAGTTTATTTTATTGAAAATTTAGCAGCATTTTCCACATCAACCTGGCGATTTCTGGCGACATTCAATTTTATGAGGTTGACGATTTATGGCGACTTTCCAACGCTAAAACTGGCGACTAACGCCTATAGTTTTTTGCAACCCTGAATTCAGCTTTAACGCATTAGGTCCCTTCCCTCGCGGACAGTCACATATACACGGAGAAAACTTTTGCTGCAATATTTGCTAAAAATCAGACTAGATTTTACTATTTTTAGTTTGCAATGGAGGGACATGGCGGAACTTTTGTAATGTTTACTACTTCGAGTAGTAATTAGTAACTACATGCCGAACTACAAAATTCATTGGAATAAAATTTAAAAATGTCATAGAAAGTCGCCGATCCTCCATTGTACACCGAAATCGGTGTTCAAGGAAGTTGCAACAAATTTGAGCCACACAGATTCATTCGGAGAATTTAGGGGAAACGCATCATTTAAACACTATTTTTTCTCATCCAGAGCAACGTGAAGTGTCGTCTACAAACTGCCAGTCACCTGTCAAGATGATTTTGTCGGGTGTTATTTGGGTGAAATAGATGTTGATAAGCAGGTAAGTTATAATAATAATTACCTAACTTTTAAATTCCTCCCATTTACCAGTGACCATTAGTGTCTTCGAATAAAAATTGTACTTGGCGTGATATAATATCCAAATCTTAGGTTAGTAAAAACCTACATGACATTCAAACCACCAAAGCCGGGATGCAAAAACTAAGTCGTGACTGTCTGCATCTTAATTGATGCCTGTTCATTCGAAGAAATTTCCTCTAGATTTTCTGTATACAAAAGAGTAAAGTTAGCTGGTGGTTGAAGTGAAAATACCTAACTCTATATGTAGACGGTCATGACTTTTCCTACACATCCCGGCTTTAGTTTAAATATCGACGGCCATGACTAACCTAACATTTGGAAGTTGCATTAGGAAGTTATCATATTATTCTAAGTGATTAGTACACACTGTTAAATGAAAGAAAGTTGAAAATTAGGCAAATATTATTTCAATTAGTTTCCTTATTATCAATTATTTAGTATAATATCGCAATGCGAATAATTGTTTTGACAGGCGTTCAGGTTACTGACAGCGCGGTTCAGCACTCCACAACTGTCGGCATTGAGCTTAAATTCAGTCGCCAAATGATACTTTCCCCTAGATGCCCAGATGTGCACCTACGTTCAGAGGAATACATTTGAGACTTGAAAATTGTTTCAAATGCTGATTGAGAGACCAATGAAATTGAGCTGCAACAAATTTAACACCAGCGTTTTTCTGTGGTTACATTTATTTCAAAAAAGGTTTGAAGTATTTACAAGTTCTGTAGTAAAGCAGCAAGCAATATATTATAGCCACTTACTAATTTCGGTAGAAGAAAAGTCTAAATTGCTTGCATGAATATCTGCAGAAGATTGCAATATTTGCAAAGAACTATAGTAACGTCGAGAGAGACCGGCGCACTGATTTAGTAAGCGACTTAGTAAAAATTGGTGTAGCCAGATTAGCAGACGAAAAAAAAATAAACCCAACATGCGCCGCGTCGCGTTGAAGGTTACGACACACGTATCCTTTACAGTTTACACAAGCATACGACGTAAATGCAGGCTTATTTATTATGGTACGCTGAACTCTTCCGCTCTATTATATTGATTTAAATTACAATTTTACAGTACAAATGATTATATATAGTCAATACATTATTATACCAGGTGTATACATATGAAACCGGTATTGCCATCTAGCGGCCAGTAGACACATTTGTAGGCACTGTCGGAACTTACCATTTGTGCTAATTGGCGTATT
>NC_046657.1:114611653-114613958 GCF_010883055.1 Belonocnema kinseyi | reverse complement strand
GGCGCATACTTTGAATAAAATATTTGTTATCATTCTCTTGAAATAAATGTGTTTTTTTCTTGAAAAAATACCGGTTTCATATGTATACACCTGGTATACATTCAGGAATATTATATTACAATCTGAAACAGAAAAAGTGATTAAAATAAATCTGGTGGGAATCGAACACGGATCTCCAACGCGGCAGCACAGCGATATTCCATCCTGCTAAACTAGATAATTAAATCCAGATATTTATCGCCCTTATGAAGTAAATGCTAGCACTCAAATTTATTTCCATTAAATTATTCATTAATTGTTCACAGTGATGGGATTTATCAAATTCTAAGCACTATACCTTAACGTAATCAAATATCCTAATATCAAGATTTAAAAATAATAGTTTGTACTCTGTGGAAAATTTGTTTTTCGTTTGTAACTTTTCGAATTATTTGGGAGCCGCAAAACAGAAGGTTCATGATTACTACTGTAAGTTCGTGTGTAAGCCGAAACTTCGGTTTTCTCAGGTTTTCTGCTGCATGGTGATTGCCGATCTGAAAGCTTCGGAAAACTTACGTGGTCTTCTATTTATATCGCGATCCCCATTTGAAAAAAATTTAAGAAATTGGCGATTTGAATGTTTCGCAGGATCCTTAATTTCATGCATGCGTCGATTTTGAGGTTATATTTTTTCAGCTGTATATTGATGTTAATATTATAACTATAAAATATTATTATAATATTAAATACCAGTTGACTAACTTTTAATAGAAATAGTTAAACTTTCAATAGTTTTCTGCAAAACAATGAATTCCTAATAAAATACATCAATTTAAAAAAAAAGTTTTAAATTTTTTTCAACAAAATAGTTACATTTTTAAACAAAAAGTTAAATTTTCATACAAAAAGCTGAATTCTATACTAAAAAAAGGCATATTTAATAAAATACATGAATTTTGCTTAAAAGAAATTTATTTTTAACTAAGCCTAATTTTCGATACAAAAAATCAATGTTTAACCAGTTAAATTTTCGAAAAAAAATTAATTTTCTACCAATAAAAACGTTTATTCAATAAAATACTTAAAACTTCAACTAAAATGATCACTTTTCAACGAAACATAGAATAGTTCAATTTATGGTTAAAAAAAATTAATTTTTAACCAAAAACAAAAAGAATTTTCTAAAAAATAGTTAAATTTTTAGAAAACAAATTTTTTCAACTAAACTGATGAATCATCAACCAAAAAAACTAAATTTCTAACAAAGTATTTTCATTTTCAACCAGAAAAGATTTTAAAAATCGTTCAAATTCTTTGAAATCGTTTTAAATGACTGAAATTAATTGAAAATTCCTTGGAATGTTTTAAAAACTTCTGAAATATTTAAAATCCTATAAAACACTTTGAAAGCTTCTAAAGATTTTAAAGTACTTTGGAACTTTTTTGAATAACCCTGCTAAAGTTGTTAAAATTGTTCGAAATTCTTTAAATTATAAAAGTAAGTCGAAAATTTCTGACATCTTTTAAATCATAGAGCTCATATAAAAGAAAGGATAAAAAACAGCAGTAGGGGGATGAAACAGATATGGAGAATAGAAAAAAGAAGGTTAAAAAAATAGAGAAGGAGAATGTTATTATTTGATATGCTGGTATGGCCGGTATTAGGATATGGAGCAGAGATATGGGGATGGAAAGAAAAGAAGAACATTAAGAGTTTAGAAGAAAGGTATATAAGGTGGACACTAGGGGAACACTGGAGGACGCTAGGATATATGGTGAGAGAAGAAGCGCAAAGGGATAAGTTAAGTATTAGAGCAGTAAAGAAGGAATGGAAATTTGAGACGAAGATTAGGGAGGGAAAGGGAGTTGCACTGAGAAAAATGTTTGTTTGAATCAAATTATTTCTTTAATATGGGATCAAACAAATATTTGTTTGATTCAAATAAATTCTTTGTTTGTCCTTATTTGTTTTTTTTTCAAATAAATGTTTGTTTTTTTAAAAATAAATTTCTTGTTTAAAGTAAGTAAAATTATTATTTGCATCGAATATATATTTTTTAATTTAATTAAAGATTTTGTTCAAGTGAAGTAAATCTTTTTTTTACACTTAACCTTAAAATTGAGCATTCTGTATAAAAATGTATAAGTTCGATAATATGTTTATTGTTAATCATAAATATCATCGTATATGTAAAAGCAGAAACACTTATTCAATCCGAATGCCTAATTCTGGTTAATTTTTAACTTTGTGCTTCTCATTTCTGTATTGAACAATCATAAATTAGAATAATGAGAAATTCATCAGAGTTAGACGTTTGAAACGAAT
>NC_046657.1:114590386-114611553 GCF_010883055.1 Belonocnema kinseyi | reverse complement strand
GGGCGCATACTTTGAATAAAATATTTGTTATCATTCTCTTGAAATAAATGTGTTTTTTTCTTGAAAAAATACCGGTTTCATATGTATACACCTGGTACTAGAGATATTGCGTCCATTTTTCAATTAATTTATGATTTTATCGTAAATCAGAACCTTTAGAATAATACAAAACTGAAAAAATACAAATGCCATCAAACAAATCACATGATCAATTAATTTAGATTCTAGGTTAGTCCCTTAGGAACCGCCGGCAGCGCTTTAGCACGCCTGGCGGCACTTTGTGCTACTGCTTTGTACCGTATTTTTTGTTTGAATCAAATAATTTTTTTTTTCATTCGAACAAACAGATTTAAAAAATGCAATGTTTAATAAAAGTCAATTTTTTATTTATATCAAACAAATTTTACGAAACAAATTATTTGTTTTAATCAATAAGGCAAATAGTTTCCATTTCTGAAAATTAAATAAACCTTTTTTTAATTGGAGCAAAAACTTTGCTTGATTCAACTATATGAATTTAAATAAATTTTGTTGTTTGATTCAAACAAACATTTTTCTGAGTGTGGCGATAAAGTGATGGAGGTAGAAAAGAGGAGAGAGAGGGCGATCGAATTAACGAGATGGGAAGAAGAAGGGTTGGAGTTCTTTAATGCTAGAGAAATAGAAGACGGGAGACTGGAGTAAACTATGAAGAATTAAAAAAAAGGAGAGGGAAAGACTATTAATAGAAATATGGGGGATGATTGAGGTATCAAAATACAATAATTTGTATGAGATAATAAAAAAGGAAGGAATACCAAAGTATTTAAAAAAGGGATGGGGAGAGAAAAGGTGGACCAGTATAGCAAGATTTAGATTGGGAAACGAGGTAAGGGAGGGGATATATTGGGAAAAAGAAGTTATCAGAAAGTGTAGAATATGTGAATGGGAGGAGGAAACATGGGAGCATGTATGGGAATGATGTAGGAGAGGAATGGAAGATCAAGGAAGCTGGCAAGAGAATGTGGTTAAGATTCGAGGAGAGGATGGATTAGGAGAAGAATGGATGAAGGAGTTGGAGGGTACTAGAGGACCGAATGAGAAAGAATGCATGTGTAAAAAAGGCAAGTGGAGGTACAAAAAAGTGAAAGAAAAAGGAAAATTATGACATATTTAATAGGGCAAAGGAAGCAATTACCGAAGGGGGTCCTATTTTCTGAGGTCAAAGATAAAGGTTTTTCTTTTTAGGTTAATTTTTGCTTTTATCAATACAAAATTTAGATGCATAAAATTTTAAGATACAAGATATAATGTGATCCTGCGACAAATGGTTCCCCTTCCGTAATTCGTTCAGTTACCCTATTAAATGTCATAATTTTCAATTTCTGGTATAAAACTTTCAAATTAAATGTTCTTGGTACTCTATTTTATTATAAATAAACAATTTTAGGACCCTCTCCGCCCGCGCAGAGGGTACTAACCTATTTAATATTCTTTTGACAAATGCAAGATCAATATAAATCTCCGTCGAAATGAAAAAAATTTAGAGTCGTTAGACTTTAGAGAACAAGCACTATAAGGTCCGCCAGTGATGGCAATGTGGCCGCCATGAGCTACTGCGCTTGAGTTAGGGTCGCACGTACCTTGTCCGCGGTTGGTGCTAAAAAAATGGGTAATTAATACAATTATTTGTATTCAATAAATTGTAATTACAAAATTAATAATATTCATTATTTTGTCTGAAATTTGAACTGTTTGTTAAAAATTGATTTTTTATCTTTAGCTAAAAATGTAACTATTCCATCTTTATTGTAAATTTAGCTCTTTTTTTTGTTTAAAATTAAACTTTTTGGTCGAAAAAGTTCTTTTTGTGTTTTTATTTCATACACTTGATTTAGTTAATAATAAGTTCTTATATTCTTTTTAATGATCTTGTATCTTTCTGTTTTAATGTTTTTTTAAACTTCTTTTAATTTAATTTTTTCAAATATATTTTTATTTTGTACAACCTAATTTTTTAACTCTCTTTTTCGTATTTATTTGAATTCAAAAACTAAAACTCTTTTTGACGGATAATCATAATAAATTTATATTTACTTTAGCAGATTTCAAGCTGTATTTATAGTGCACGCATGTATTTGTCGGTTAGTTCGGAATTCCGTCACGGAGTGATTGTACACATGCTGAGATTGGCGACGCACTGTGCACGCACTAAAGGCGCAACCATAGAATGCTCTTAGATGAGGTGCATTCTAGCAAGCATTTCGTACGCGCATTGACGTGCGCGAAACGTGCACGTACAAATTGTTATCTGGGATGTAAAGATTCACATTATTACTGCAAATATTAACCGATTTTCATGAATATTTTTTTTCAATTTCTTGTAATTATACAAATTAATTAATTCCGTTAATTGAAATTGACTTAATCAATGACTTCATAATGCCAGTTTTCTAATGGGCCGAAATCTCATGAAAATGTCCGGGTTTATTCGTTCTAGATAATTTTAAATTAAGTTTTCGACTGCGACACAATGGAAAGTTCAGTCGCATTTATTGATAAATTAGGAAGAAAATCGCCTCTCGGTAGAATGACAGATTTTATCGGATTAATGACCAGCGAACGATCTTCCGCCCAGTCAGCGATATGGTCTAAGACAGCGTTTAAAATTTCTACTCCCTCATTACTATTTTCCTGGTTACAACGGATACACACCTGTGTATCATCTGCATACATTTATATGGTTATTTTTATTCTGGCCTTGGGAATCGCCTCCATCCTATGTGAAAATTCCATCGCGGAGTCAGAAAGGTCGTTTGTGTAAATAGAAAACAAGTCAGGGTTACACACCGCCCCCTGAGGTATTCTCCTATCCTCTTCTCTGCGTGGGGACATTATGTCCTTTAAAGAGGATGATCACTGATCTTTAATCCATAGGGATTGGTCAAATTAAATGCGGTCCAATGTAGAACAAATTGCACATCTGAGGGTGTTGTATAGGAAAAGGTGAAGTTTTAATAGTTTGTGGAAGATAGTGTTTAAAACAAAGTTGGTATATTGTATTTATTCTTTCAAGAGAAGCAGACTTGATTGATCTAATATTGATTTAGATTTAGATGTTTCCAAATGGTTTTTCAGTTGTAAGAATTTTTGGATGATGAGAAGACCTGAGCTTACTAAAAATTTTGGTTTTATTCAGAAAACTCTTAACGTAGAGTTCTTTAATAATAGATTTAATCCTTTCACGATGATTCATCATAATAAAAAGTAGGAGTTTCAGGTTAATCATTTGCAACACCGCGAATGCTGCAGGTGTTTCTGGAACATTGCAGTTCACTTCTTCATGACAACCTTCTTCTTAAGGGCATTCTCTTCGTGAACACGTGACCAGCCTAGTCCCCGGTTAGGAACATATTTTTTGGTGCTCACTGTGTCCACACGGATTGAGATATTGTGTTTAAGATTTGACAGAATAAATCAAAAGCACTAAAGAACGTTTGTATACATCAATATGTTTATATTTTTAAAGAAAGTTTATTTACAAATCGATGAAGTAGGATATTACCATTCGAGTTATAGCACTTTGCAGATAATTTTTGGTTTGATGCATTTCGGATTTTTTGGTTCGCGTATATTGAGCACTGACACCAATTTTCGACTAAATCGTCTAAACCTTGAAAAAAATTAATGTAAACAATAAAATTTTCGCATTCGTTGCAAATCAACCAATAAGTATCTGCACACACGTAATCTATCATTATTTTTGGAGCATTTTTAGCGATTACTAGCAGAGAAAAATAGAAACTTTGAACGTCGATAACGTCGAGATCACGTGAATAAGTTCATTCATAAAATTTTTGTGTGGAGAATGAAATGATTTTCATTTTTTTCGTTCCTCAATACGTCCACACGGATTGAGATATCGTGTTCAGAATTTAGGAAGTTATACCGAAAGGAGTAACAAACATTTACATATATCAAAATTTATATAAATACGAAGAAAGTTTTCTAGGGAATTACTATAGGAATAGGAAAAAAACTTTTAACGTCGATAAAGTAGATGCCTCGATTTAAAAAAATCGATGAACATCTTCAAATGTAATACTCGAAAATTCGTCAAAGTCCCATCTTGAGAAATGTCCATCTTCAGAAAATGATTAAAATTTTCTCCTTGTTATATATTCTTGTCGATTTTTTGTACTTGTGTGAAACAATTCTAAGAATAAAACTAAAATTTCGCCGGGGGGCGAAAGACATGGCGAGTCTGACGCTGAGTCCCGCTGGTTGGTTCACTGTCAACAATAGTTATCAGCTTATCGATTCAACGTCAAGAATTATGGAAGTTGGTTGGAAAACTCTGATGACTAAATTTTAGAACATTGCTGGTGTTGATATGTTTTCAATTTGAAATTGATCTTTTATTTCTAGGACCAAAAAAATGAAAATCATTTTACACAAAGATTTCATGAACGAACTTAGTCACTTGATCTCGACTTTATCGACGTTCAAAGTTTCTTTTTTTCTCCACTAGAAATCCCTAAAAATGCCCAAAAAATACTGGTCGGTTACGTGTGTGCAGATACTTATTTGTTGATTTGCAACGAATGTGAAAATTTTATTGCTTATATTATTTTTTTCAAGGTTTAGACGATTTAGTATAAAATTGATGTCAGTGCTCAATATGAGCGAATAAAAAAATCTAAAATGCATCAAACCAAAAATGATCTGCAAAGTGCTATAACTCGAATGGTAATATCCTATTCCATCAATTTATAAAAACTTTCTTTTAAATTACCAATATATTGATGTATACAAACGTTCTTTAGTACTTTTTATTTTATCTGTCAAAGTCTAAAGACGATATCTCAATCCGTGTGGACACAGTAAACACCAAAAAAAATGTTCATAACCAGGGACTAGTTTAGTCACGTGGTCACCGAAGAGTATGCCTTTAAGGGTGTTGGTTCAATCCGACTTTGAATTTTTTTCTATAGGTACGGGACTGATGCCATATATATTTTTTCCTAAGGATTTGCGAACAAAAGAAAGGAAACTTGTCGGCAGCAGACGGCAGCATTTGAAAGGTTAGAATTGTTTGCTAATTTATTTTTTTACTCACAAATCTGACAAATAGAAGAATTCTAAAGACCTAACGATATCCCAAAGGGCCGGGTATTGATGCTGGTGTCTCCAAATTTTGCGAAATACGTTGCGAAATGGAGCAAAAGGCAGAGAGAATTAACATGCCCTGCCTGTGTTTTTGTAACTGTATTTGTAAGCAGCCACCAGGCCAGTTGTTACCTTCAATCTACACGCGGTATCGGGGCACACTTCGTTATCGACCGTGGGTCAAGACTACAATTCTCAAAAGGGAAAACCTCTTCTGGGACATTGACTTTTTGATGAGACTATCATCAATCTATATTACTTCAAAAATAATGAGACACGTGTCCCGGATTTTTTGGTCCCTTGTTAGAACTATGAAAGTTAGTAAATCACATTAGCCAAGGGTGCAGGACCTCTACCGGTTCGCGCGCATGGACTCTCATTAAGCTCCGCTGGTCCAGTGGAAAAGAGCCTGGCTGGTAACCACGCTGCCGTAGGTTCGAATTTTTTTCTCCACTTTTTTTCGTATTGTAAACATGTCAAATAATAATTTTTAATCAATAGTTTAAGATGTTAATTTTGTTTATCTACTTGGTCCTAATCAATATTATTATAATATTGATTAATTTTTTAAGATTGTGAAAAAAAACGCTCTCTAGCTCCTCTGTTATATGAGCATAGGTCCTTCAGATTGCCGGTCTGATGCTCTACCAACTGAGCTATGGAGAGACGAGAATATTTTCTTCACAATCTCCTTACAACCAGAATGTCAACGTCATTCCTTATACATGTAAGATTTTTCTTTCTAAACATGAATTCATATTTTATTATTGATGTAGGGTTTTTGACCAGGGAAATTAATTAATTAATTAATAATAATAATAATAATAATAGATCTTTATTATGTTCCACGAGATATGTACATTAGCTTACAGAAAGAGATAGGCGAGTGGACATAAAAGGCCGAGGTTCAGCCTTAGTCTACTTGGTCCTAATCAATATTTTTATAATATTGATTAATTTTTTAAGATAGTGAAAAAAACTCTCTCTAGCTCCGCTGGGATAGTATAATAATATTGATTAGGACCGAGTAGACAAACAAAATTAACATCTTAAACTATTAATTAATTTCCCTGGTCAAAAAACTTACATCAATAATAAAATATGAATTCATGTTTAGAAAAAAAATCTTTCGAGTGTAAGGAATGACGTTGACATTCTGATTGTAAGGAGATTGTGAAGAAAATATTCTCGTCTCTCCGTAGCTAAGTTGGTAGAGTATCAGGCCGGCAATCTGAGGGACCTGGGCTCATATCCCAGCGGAGCTAGAGAGAGTTTTTTCACAATTCTAACAAATTAATCAATATTATAATAATATTGATTAGGAACAAGTAGACAAACAAAATTAACATCTTAAACTATAATAATTAATTTCCCTGGTTAAAAAACCTACATCAATAATAAAATAATTTTTAATGCTTCCTCGGCGAATAAATGATTTTTTTTTCAAAAATATTACTGGGAAATAAATATCATGCAGACACTTTTCGAATAATTTATTTGTATAATCTTAATTTTTTTACATTTTTTTGTAATTTATAATCCATTTATAATTTCAAATTGAGTAAATTTACAAATTTACATATAATCATAAATTGGTTTATCTATCGAATGTGTGCCTTTGCAGATGTTATCTGCAAAAAAGTCCATTTCAATATTTTGTAAGAAATTGTATTCAGATTGTTTGTTTTTATTTCTCATTTGAAAACTGCCTAATCTTTGGCTGATTTTCATTTCTTCCGTCGCTGCAGAGAACAGTGCACCACCCAGCTACGTTATAATATATGACGATTATCACCCGCAAAAATGTAGAAAAATTACGATTATACAAATAAATTATTCGAAAAGTGCATGATATTCACCGGAGAAGCATTAAAAATTATTGTTTAACATGTTTACAATACGAAAAAAAAGTTGAGAAAAAGATTCGAACTCACAGGAGCGTGGTTACCAGCCAGGCTCTTTTCTACTGGACCAGCGGAGCTTGATTGGAGTCCATGCGCGTGAACCGGTAGAGGTTCTGCGCCCTTGACTAATGTGATTTACAAACCCTCATAGTTCTTACAAGGGACCAAAAAATCCGGGACACGTGTATCATTATTTTTGAAGTAATATCGATTGATGATAGTCTCATCAAAAAGTCAATGTCCCAGAAGAAGTTTTCCCCTTTGAGAATTGTAGTCTTGACTTACGGTCGATAACGAAGGGTGTTCCGATACCGCGTGTAGAGTAAAGGTAACAGCTGGCCTAATGGCTGCTTACAAATGCAGTTACAAAAACACAGGCAGGGCATGTTAATTCTCTCGGCCTTTTGCTCCATTTCGCAACGTATTTCGCAAAATTTGGGGGCACCATCATCAAGACCTAGCCCTTTGGAAAGTCGTTAGATTTCTAGAATTCTTCTATTATGTCAGAATTTCGATTAAAAAAATAAATTAACAAACCATTCTAACCGTTCAAAAGCTGCCGTCTGCTACCCGTTGATTTTTATCTTTCGCAAAATTCATATTTTTCAGGAAAATGATTATTTGCTCGAAAATTTTTTTATTTTATCCACATTTTATTGATCCAAGGACCTCGCAAAACCCCGGATATTCGACAAGTTTTCTTTCTTTCGTTCGCAAGCCCTTTGGAAAAAATATATACGGAATCAGTGACGCACCTAAAAAAAAATATTCAAAGTCGGATTGAACCAACACCCTTAAGGGCATTTGATACTTCATCGCGTGGTCAATCAAGTACAGTTCCCCCGGCTTTTTTCCCACAAAAATGAAAAAATTTTAAAGCTGAATTCGGAGATGCTATAAAATATCATAATGGAGTCCGTGGACTCTTTTTTGGTGGATATTAACAAAAGAAATTTATTGTCCTAAATAAAAATTTTATGCATTATTTTGAGGTTACGTCGTTTTTCATCTCTGCCTTTCCTATAATTTGGAAATTATCTATGAAATAAACTTTTTTAATTGCCTGCAAACAAGGTTAGCTCCGGGAGATTAGCTACTATGTTTATTTGTAAGTCCAAAGTGTTCAGCCAAAAATATTGTGTAGTTTGAAAGTAACGTTTGGGAGAATTGTAAAACACATAACCTCCAAATATACACACGTTGTTAGCAAAATCAAAATTTGGTTGAAAAAAAAACACAAAAAAAGTGTGCAGGGACGTCCGTTAGCATGTTCGCAATCATTTCCCTGATTTTGAAGACAAAATATTTATTATTCTAAAAAAAATCCAGGGGAACCTAAAACTGGTAAAATCGACAATTCTCTAAGTATCACATGCCCTTAACTAAAAACTTAATAGCAGACTTTTCAACCGAACAGAATGAACTTTCAACCAAAAATAGTTGGCTTTTCTTATTGGGCTCTATCAATTAAGTTTGCGATTAAGGGAAAAATCGGTTCCACCAGTTTTGTCTGCTGTAGCTAAATTTCTATTTTAGGATAAAACTCGAAAATTATTATTCAAACTATTCATAATTCAAACTAAAATTATTAAATTTATACTACGATTATATTAGTATTGGTAAAAATCGATTTATCAATGTTAATTCCAAATAACAGTTAATAATTATGCCTATTTTCGCTTAATATTTGTTATAAAACGTCCGGTAGGTATCGCACCCAGGGGCGGCCGATTCTATAACTAATAATTGTTATTAAAGTTAAAGTGTACAAATGAAATACAACCGGCGTAAATTTCGAAAAAATAGGAATAAATTTTTAATGAAAAAATTAAGTAATCACCCCTCCAATCAAGTTTTCTTATCTGCGTATTTTGGGGATGCCCCCGGTTATTATGTTCAAATTTAAAAAATCTTGCTACGCGTTTTTGTGAAAACCAAGCGATGCGAATTTCTCCGAATAGTAAGAAAAATTTGTACGAAGTTATGCGTATTTGAATATTGTGTTTTTTGTTTAAACCCGCTTGTTTTTAACCTCTATAATTTTTTACTTAATTAGGGTACTGTTTTCTTCCTGATTCTGAAAGTGTTTATCGTTCCATTTCAAAATTCACCTAAAAATAAATAAAAGGGTTCAAATTAACAAAATGGTGGCGGTTTTACTAAAAATATTAAAAGTCGATCTTCTAAAAAAAGTAAACATGTATATTTTTTGCCAATTTTCTGTTGAAGGGAAGAACAGGTCTTGTGAGTTTTATGTGGACTAAATAACTTTTGTGCCAGGAGAGAAAAATTAAGGTTTTCAATCAACAGAAACACCCCATGCTTCCAAAACTTCAAAAAACATCCTTTTAGGGGGGCGATCGTCCTTTGTATAAATACATTGTGAATATAAATGATGTTTAAACCTCTTTTCTTGAGTGTAGGCCTTGCTGTAGGCCACGAGAGCAGGTATGGGGAACATACGAGATTCACAGTTTCAAACGCCGAAATTAATGGGTTTGAAGCTTTAACTCATCACAAGCTTTTAAAGGATGAATTCAACGATATAACCCGTGAAATTCATGATTTGAAAGCATGTAAAAATTACGAGCTCCAAACGCATGAAAGCTCATCCTTTCGAGGATTGATTTTTCTCTCCGTTTGGCCAGGAGAATTTTTTTCCTAAACTCGATATAGGATAGGTTATTTTCTCAATACAAGCAAAAACTGTAAACAAATATGGGAAAAATAAAAAGGTAGGGTTTTACGGATAATATTTTTATTCTTTTCTTTAAATTTTGAAAACATAAAAAATATTTGAAGGAAAACCCAACCTATTTATTTTCCCCAATATTTTTAAAAAGTTTTTTCTAATAGAAACCATTTAAACTGGCTAAATCATTGTTAAGGCCAGGATAATTTTTTCCCTAAAAATATAATTTAGGAATTTTTATCTTAAACGAAGGAAGATATCGCCAAAGAGAAAAAGGTTTTTTTATTGAACTTTTTGAGACGGGAAAACTTTTATTTGAACACTTTATCTTATCTTTCGTTATTTGGGAAAAAGAGTAGGAAATTCGATTTTATGGAAAACAAATTTCTGATTACAAAAGTTATTCAGTTCGCAAAAAACTCAAAATTTTCTCCATGTGATAGCATAAATTCCACAATACATTGACTGATATGAAAAATACCATTAAAAATATCAAATTTAAATTGATAGAAAAGTGACATTTTTCGCCTAAAGCAGACATCCCGGACCGGGATACAGAAATTAATATAAGAGTTCAACAATTCAACGTACTATAGAAAATTTTTCGAGTTGGACTAACTTTGAGTGCCAAGCGTGAGGCAAACAATGAAAATGCAAAATGTAGGAAAATGCAAAATTACAGTTGTAATTTTGTCATACAAATTAATGGCACTCTGAATACTGATAATTTGTTTGTGGAAAATATAGTTAATTTTATATTATTTTATTTCTGGTTAAATAGTCATGAACCACGATGAAAACGCTGACCTTACTTATCACCTAATGGAAATGTGTTCCCTTTCTAAAATTTACGATCTTGATGGAGCAATGAAAATCTCGATTGAGGAACATGGCACTAAACCCTTAATCCTACCTCTCATTAATCCAGAAACTTCCAAATTAACATCAGAAATTACAATGCAGTCAGAAAACCAAACTCCTCTTGCAACAATAACAAAACAAGAACCTGTTCTCCCAAACGAAGTTATCTCACAAAATTCAATAAGAGAATCGGACATTGATCAAAATGTTTTACGTTATAAGATAAAAATAGAAAACCCAGAATCTGATATCAACTCCTTTCCCTTTTGGACCCTGAACCTTAATTGTAATTTAGAACCGGAAATACAAAATGTGCCTGAGACTATTGGATCGGATAGCCCAGTTCTAAGAATTCGGAATGACCTTGGAACGGGGATCAAAATCGAACCCGATTGAAAAGAAGAACAAGCTGATCACGACACTTCGTTTAAAACTGAAATTGAGCAAACCTCGGGAATAAGAATAAAAGAAGAAATACTTGATCCACCAGAATCTTCTGAAGTTAAGTTTATTGAAGAAAAACGAAAACGAAGTAGACGAGATTCTGATGACAACAACTTGTTTGTGACGAGGCCAATAAAGAGAGAAAACCCTGATCCTCCTGAGCCTGTAGTTCAAAGTCAAAGTGTTCCTGATACCGAAGACAATATTCATTCCCAAAGGGTAAAACCAGAAGCTGATTCGCCAGATTATCCAGAAAGTGAACCTTTCAGAGAAGAACCAGCAAGAGAAAAAGAAATTTCTGATCCGATTGACTACTCAGAATTAGTTAACGACGAGATTGATATTCAAGATGAAAAACCTGAACCTTTACTCATGGAAAGATTAAGTCAGTTTAAAATGTATTCAGAATCCCTCATAAAGAAGAGAGTAGTAGTTCCGACTCAGATTCTAGTTCCGATAGTTCCGACTTTTGAAAGTAAAAGTAGAAGATTTGGAGAGTCTGGCTCCAGCTCAACGGGAAGAGTATGAACGTTATTTGCTGGTATCTGAGTTTATAGCTAGTAATAAGGATACGAAAGTACTTAAAAGGTTGATTAAGGAACTTGATAGGAAATTAGAGGAAGAAAATACTAGGGAAAAAGGACATAAAGAAAGAGTAGAGTATCATGAAATTAGTGATAATGAGGTCCAAATAATTAGAGACGAAAGGAGTAGAAGGCACGAAAAGAGGAAGAGGGATATGGGGAAAGAAAGCAGTAATAAACAGAGTAGGATAAGTGATAGAAAGAAGGAGAGGAAAAGTAAGCGAGATAAAACAGGAAACTTAGAAGGAAATGAGACACTTGAAGAAAGAGAGTCTGAGCGAAAGAGAAAAGGAGGATGGATTTAATAGAAAAAATGTTTATTTAAGAAGAGAAAGTCGCAGGAGAAAAGAAAGTCCAATAAGAAAAAGTCCTAGAGAAATAGAAAGTTCTAGAGAAGTAGAAAGTACGAAGAGAAGTGAAAGTCCCAGACGAGACGAAAGTCCTAGACGAAGCGAAAGTTCTAACAGAAGAGAAGTTGCTAAAAAAAATCTAGTCTGAAAAGAAGCGATAGTCCAAGAAGAAGAGAAAAAAGCCCGGCAACAGAAATTGACACTTTCAGACAGTCTCCAAATAGGGATTTCCCTCGTGATTCGAGAATAGAAAAGTCCCTTAATCCCAGTCCAAGATCCCCAGAATCTTCCAAACATTCTCAAGCCCAAGATTATTATGATTTTCTGGAAGCAAGAGGGAGACCAGATCCTAGGGATCGTACGAAGTATGGTGCAAGCACTGAGAAGAAGAAATTGGATTATAAGGAGTATTTGAAGAGGAGAGCTATGGCTTTATAGCAAAACCCAAAGGAAGTGAGGACAGTGAAATTGGTCCTGTCCCAAGATTTAGGGATTCTTATGTTTCTCAGCCTCTAAAGGGTATTGAATTCAGGGTACCAAATTCTGGAGTTCCTATCACAGAACACTGAACACAACCTCACTTCGGATAACGCGCCACCTTTGGATTCAAGATTTATGCAGAGAGGGGTTGAACAGTCAGTTCCTCTTCCATTTATGGATCCTAGAACACAATCGAGACCTCAAGTTCCTGATTATAGAATTCTGCAGTTCTTCCAACATTCGATCCCAGATATCACGGAAGAGCGGATCTGCATTCCCTAATTGAAGGACCTAGAGATCCCAAATACATATATCCAGGGTTGGAAAATGAAGGAGTTCCTCCTTCAAATTTTGAACTAAGGTTGCAAGGACGAGCGGATCTTCACGCTCCGATTGGCGAGATTTCTTCTAGAGATCAAAGACTTGCGTCTAGAGGAGCGGAAACAAGTGGCGAGGGATCTAGGGATCATAGATCTAGAGCAAGAGGGATGACGGATTATGAAATTCTGATGACTTTACTGAAAAGTCGTAGATCGAGAGCGAGGACCGCGGAAACTCCTGCTTCAACGAGTGACAAGGAATTTGTTACAAAGCCGCTTGAATTGAAGGAACTACCTGGTCAGTCTCTGGTAACCAGAACTGGGCTTGCTGCACTTGCCAAGGTAACGTCTTTCTTTACAATAAAGGAAAAAAGAGTGGTTTCTTGTGTCGTAGTTTGGATATTATGTTAGAAATGTAGAGAGTGTATAAATAATTCGTTAAAGTATTTTAGGATTCTTTATATAATTTCATTAATAAAGAATTTTCTATTAAGATAGTATTCGTTAAGGAAAATTAAAATGCAATCGTATTTCCTTAATGAAATATACTACCTGCTCATTTCTTGGAGTAGTAGATAGTTTTGAAACGGGCGGGAAGACTTTATGGAGCTCCCCTGTTGCTTAAGCTTTACATTCTATTATCCACACCCTAAACTTTTCGCTCTAAGTAGTTGATTTCATACCTCTTGGTGAAGCGTAGTATATGAATTACTAGTCGCGATGTTATTTCCTCAGCTTCCGTAAAATATGCCTAACTAATGCCGGGCACTGGAATAATGTAGATGCAGGGATGTTTAGTCGTCCCTGCCGCATTTCCTGCACTCTGTAGTGAGGTTATATCCCATTTTGTGCATATGATAGTTCAAGTAGTTGTGTCTAGTAAACATCCTAACCACTGTTCTCTCTGGGTAAACCTAGAATTTCCCTGGCTCAGTCCACTTTGTACCTATAGCCCAGGATCGATTTCGCCTGTCCGTAACCCCGAATTTTTTCCCCGTACATTATCTGTGCTTTGCTCGGATCCAGATTTTGATGGCCATCCGGATGCAGCAAGATGCTAGTCTCAGTACCAGAAAAATAATGTTTGTCAAAACCCTAACCTTTTCCAACGTTTTGTGGGTGGGTAGTCACCCCTATGACTAATAAAAAATAATGTTGGTCAAATCCCTACTCATTTCCAACTTCTCTTTAAATATGATTATTACGATATATCGTGACAGACCCGTTTTTGAGACATAGTAACAACAGTAACAATAATTTTAAACTTTTGCCTCATCAAACTCCTTTATATATCGTTTAATTAAATATTCTAATAGTTTGTTGAAAAAATTTTTTTTCCAGTCAAAACAGAAGTGACAGGTGTACTTATCACGAAAAATAAAATATTTGTTTACATTTTTTGCAATCTTCCCTCTCCCCTGAAGAAATGTAGGGATGGGCGATACTGAGAAAAAGTATCGATACCGAACATGGACATAGGAAACACGGGACTAGGCATGCCATTGCGGGGCCAATGCAATGAGGGGGGAGGTCCGCCACCTTTTGATGTCCCGCGACAAATATGGCAGCGCCCACATGTTTAAATTTTCTTTCACAGTTTGTCGGCCCAAAACGCTCGTGCGCATAATCAAGTGGCACATCGTAAGATGGCGGTCCTACCCACTCATGGAATTCTCCCTCTTTCCGTGAACTCAACCCCGCTCGCCCAAGTTCGGATATCAATACCGAAGAAACGACGTCAGAGTATAGACTTTTTCCGGGAGTGCGTGACAAGTCTCCTAAGCGTCAAAACTCCCGCAAATAAGCGATGAGTAACCAGAAAAAGCTCCCACCAATCAGAGCGTAAGGTATGAATGTTGCCGTTTGAATATTAAACGAAACACGATTTTAAAAAATACACTATCCCCACCCTACGACAGCTTGCACAACTCGCGCTCCGATTGGTGGGAGCTTTTTCAAGGTACTCGTCACTCATCTGCGGGAGATTTGACGCTTGGGAGATTTGTGACGGATTCTTTTTCGGTATACATAATTTCTTCAATTTTCTCGACATTGCTTTTACAGTTAAGGATTTTCTTCTAAAGATGGCAGTTCAAATGTGATAGCTATAAAAAAGGCTGATGAGTATAAAAATATAATCCTACTCTTTATATAAATTAATATAAACTAGGTATTGGAAAGCGCATAACGATATTAAAAATTATTTCAAATTCTTATTTGTGAAAAAAGGGATTCTTTCTTTAAATTAAAAATTGATTATTTATTTCTTAACAATAAAAATCAAATACTTATTTTACAAGGCAATTAATAAGTCTATTTTTTGATCAAAGAATTAGTTCTTATAATTTAAGAAGTATTATTTGTTGCAAACGATTTTCTTGCTCATCAAGTCGTCAATCTAATTGTAAAATGTATTGCAAAACAAAGGACACACGCAGGCCATTTAAAAATTTGAGGTCGAAAATCAAATGCAGTTTCCTAAAAGAAGGAATACATAAACTATTATTTAATTCGCTATTCGCTACGTAACGGAAAGTGAGATTCGATTAACCAATCAGCGCACGATTTTTCCCAATTACCGTTTCTATTGCATAAAGAAAAAACGAACGCTAACAGTCATCTGTGTATCAGAATCCCCTTGAAGGAGCAGGTTACCATTTGTTTTCCACAGGTCCCTACTGAAATGCAGGCGCGGAAATCTTTAGTGAAGCTTAAAAGGTTTTTTTTATTTAATCATGTCTCATCTTTAGAATCAAAAGTGTGCTGGTGATACTTGGGTGCCTAGTGGCCACATGATGTGGCCATGTAGGCATGTAGGAGCCTTATCTTATGTACAGAACAGTAGAGCCATGCAAGAATCTTCGGCCCTAGATCCCACGCCACCAAGAGGCTCTCCTACACATCCAAAATGCCGTAACAATCTTCCTGCATTGGGTGTCCATGTGCTTCGTCCAGTTTAGTTTGCAATCTAGGATTATTTCCAGATATTTAACCAAATCTAAAAACCTCAATCCACCGACACAGAAGACAGGCGCGTCAACTTTCGGAACTTCATAATTTCTCGTGAATATGACCTGGCTGATCTTTTCCGCGTAGCCCTGGCAATAGTACCCCTCCTTATTCAGTGTACGAAGGAGGTCAATCACTACCATGCACCACATAAGGGGCGACATTTTATCCCTCTGTGGGCGACCCCGTCGCGATATTCCCCTAACAAGGCCTTCGCTTCATCTGATTTCGAGTCTCCTCCAGCGTAGCATATTCCCTATTCAGCTTACTAGCCTGTCTGGTACGTTACACCTTGGAGCCTCTCGACAGATGATTCCTAAAAAAGTATTGCTCAAGGTAACCTCTGCGTCCAAAAGTGTACCCACAGCGTACCCTTTTTTCCAGCTGCTGCTCCAATTTTGCCACGCCCAGTATGGAACGGAGTTTTTATCGAGCGGCCTGCTTGAAAAGCATGCTGCCTTCTGTGCATCGGGGAGGCTAGAAGCAACTAATCCCTGATATATCTCTCAACCAGCTTCTCCAATTCAAAACGAAAGATTTTAAGCTGATCGGCAGGAAATCTTGTGAATGAAAAGCACTCTACCATCACTCTATGCCGATGACGTGTGTTTTAGAGAAATGCTTGCCCTAAATAATTTTCTCAGTGGAGGGGCATTAAAATCCATGCCTTTTTTTTAAAAAAAGCTGAATATATTCCATACACCCCTGGCGATTTGAAGGGACAGAGGGCCCTAGGACCCACGCCACCTTTTTGTTGTCAACGGCCTTGGTGGCGAAATTCAAATTGGCCTTCTTCATAGTGATATTATTTATTCTAATTTTCAGATCAAGCTTGGAAGAAAGAAGTGTCTGTCCGAGTTTTCGAAGGTGATGAAGAAGCTGAATGTTTGGTGACGCCGAAAAGAGACCTCGCTGACCTTCGAAAGGAGCGAAACACGTTACGCAAAAAGTTTAAAGGAGGAAAGAAAGGAGGTGATCAATAAGTGTTCAAAATTACTTAAAATTATTAAAATTTCTTTGCTATACGAATGATAATTTTCCATGCTAATACTGCCCCAGTAAAAATGTCTAATAGAAGACTATATAGAAACCTAATAGGTTCGCCTTCTATCAGGTCCTAATACGTTTCAAAGCGGAATTTGTACTCCCTTTCCATATTTCCATATTTCTAGAAGCTTTCGAACTGGATATGATTAGAATGTGTTGTACATTAGGTACTTGCAATGTATTACCTATTGGGTCCTCGGTGGAACCTAGTCGTTTTTCTGTTCGGTTTCTAATTGCAATCTACTTGGAGTGTATGAACTTCTAATGTGAATCTGACTAGGATCTACTGTCTGTGTGTGTATTTGGTTCTCGCAATGCATACCTATAGGATCCTAAGCGGCACCTAAGCGGATTATCTATTTGGTTTCTAATTAGTTTCATATGGTATAAAGTAACTTACAAAGTAGATTTTATTAGGATCTAAAGTGTTTTGTATTCGGTCCGTTTGTTCAACGATCAATAAAATGATTACTTAACTTATTGTTATATAATCTTCATTTTTTATAGTTTCAGAGTACAAAATTCGTCAATGCGGTTCTTACAGATATAATCGCACGCAAATTCCTAAGAGAACCCCTTAGAGAGGCAATTTTATACTTGTGCCATTCGCGAGAAAGTAAAACCTAATAGGTGCCTCGTTGAGCCACTTTGAAACCATTATTTTGAGTTTAAACTTTGATTAATTTAATCCTGATTTGTCATTAGAAATCCTAATAGAATCTATTAGAACATCAATTTCAAACTTGTGCCATTAGTCATATATGGTCCTATATGGCCTTAAACATTTTCTATTGATAGCCTGTTAGGCATTTTTACTAGGGTGAGAACTCTAAAGGATTTTCCTGAGGTGAAACTCTTAAAAGCAAAACTGACTTTTTATCTTATGAAAGGAAATCTCAGCGATCCGCGATTCATGTTTTTATTTTTTAGGGCGATTTCAAAGAGGACAAAATAGAAAAGGAGAAGATTAAGGATCCGAACGTGCTCGAAAGAGGAGAGTCTAAGGAAGCTGAATAAACTAATTGAATGCGAAAAGCTTATATTTTGTACCGATATCTAGTAGAACTAGTTATAGTAGTTACTGTATTTTTTATAGACTTAGTTCTAGCGCCATCAGAAAACAATAACTTACAAAGCCCGATTTTGACAAAAACATATTTTTAGATTTGCAACACGTATATGACGCTGACTTCAGAGAGAAATATATTGCAGAATTTGATTAAAGAGAGGAAGACTTATTATTTCTTTTAGGAGTCTGAAGTGATAGTTTTGGTTTCTATAGCTGACTGAACTAATCTTATTTTACGCAGGCACATTTATTTCATTTTCAGAGTTTAATAACTTCGAGTGTCGAGATGATAGTTGAATGAATTTATTAACGACTAGTTATACAGAAATATCTATCTGCTCTACGATACGTTTGTAACAATGAAAATTTATGTTCTATTTAATATCTGTTTAATAAAAGCAAGTATATTTCATAAATTCTCTACCCAGCATTGATTTTTATCAACTTCAAGACCGAAATGTATCAATAAAATCATTAATTGTCCAATAAGATCCCGATACAAATCCACACCGCAAAACTTTATCAGTCAACAAGTGACCCAATAAAAAGGAAGAGGGTCAGAATAAAATTTTTATATGGACGATTTTTATTACTTCATGGCGGAATATACAAAGAAGTTAACTTCCTCCATTTTTCTCTGCTTGCTTTCGATATACATGTCAGGCAGTTTGTCGTGATTATGTTCATGAATAGAGATATTGTTAAAGATTGCATAAATATCATGGAAATGAATTAAATAATTGAACGAACTTGTAAGTGAAGGTTGATTCTAAATATTTAAGCGCCACCTCCGAATACATCACCTCGTAGTTACCCCACTTTGTTCCTGCCTTATCACAGTTTCGAAGAGTAACAAAAAAAAGCACTCCTGCTTCCTGCGCACATTTGGCAACTCATTATTTTAAATAATGGCCATAATCTTTACTAAGAGGGTGAGTCTGATCTATTCTTCGTTGGCGATTATACAATTAGAATTGAACTTCACTTACAGGTAAGTTCATTCAATTATTTAATTGTATTTCGCGCCACCTCCGAATAGATCAATTCTTAGATGTTAAAAGCAGTTTCGCACATTTCGAGATGTTTATGCGTAGAATTCTTTACGAGTATATTAATTAAACAACTAAAATTAACGGTGTATTTACCCTCTAAGATAGATCTGGCAAATTGCTGGTTATCCTTTACAATCTCTCTGTTGTAAAATCTGGCGAATGTTTTAGACCAGACATGCCCAACCTGGAGAAATTCCCGCCAGCCACACATGTTTTGCGCTTACCACTATTGCGGCTGGAGAGCGAGAGTGGTGTTAGACGCGTGCTCAATGCTCTCCTCACAGATCCAAACAGCACCGCAGATACGAAATATACGACAGGGTGCTTGGGGCGACTAACTTTTTAATGTAAATTTGTAATAGTGACTAAAGTTTTAATTATTTTATTTTAGTATTTTTAAATTTATTGATAATAAATGTAATTAAAAAGAGAATTATACAAAGTTTTTCTTTTTTGCACAAATGTACATTATTGAATAATTTAGAATCACCGTTTTTTACATTGTGCATATGATGCATAGAAATGTTGGGTGATACTTGTTGCAGTATAACAATTTATTAACATCATGCACAAGGTAGAAATCAACGTTACCGTAGGAATGCTGTAAAAAAGAGAACGTTTTACAGGTGAGTGATGATGAGAAGAATGTTAAAAGTTTGCAGACGTTAGTTTGCAAGAAGTTTTTGTTGAGATTAGTTCATTCGAAAAATTCAGGTGTAAATACTTTGAATGTGCAGAAGCAATATTGTTAAACTTTCAAAAGTATCAGTCAACCTCAACTATAATATTAAAATATTGAATAATGTAAAATAAATAAATACTTTGCACACTTCTCCTTTGAATTACATTATTTGAAAATAAATGTAAGCATGCTGAAATAAAATAATTTAAATTCTAGTCACCATTACAAATTTATATTGAAAATTTAGTCGCCCCAAGCACTATAACAGATATTTCGTATCTGCGGTGCTGCTTGGGTAGGAGAGGAGAGCATCAAGGCAAGCGTCTACCAGCACTCTCGCTCTCCAGACGACATAGTGGTAAGCGCAAAACATGTATGGCTGGCGGGAATTTCTCCAGGTTGGGCATGTCTGTTTTAGAGTCTAACTAAGTCTAAATCTACTACACGCCTTTTAGCGGCCGATGTGGATGCATGTTATATAGTATGAGCTGAAAAATATCAATATCGACACCGTTCTCATTTAAGGTTTTCTTAACCTAATAACTTAAAGTATCTAAAGAAACATCCACATGGAGGTTTTGAAATGTAATGAACAATTTCTGTACATTACGTAATGATCTAATTTTTACAAGATAACTCTGTAAAACTTAAGCTGCACATATTTTTTTTAAAGAGAAAAGCGGTAGGACTAGTAAATGCTGTGTTCTATTTTTATTTGATGTCTTGATGCTGTGAGGAAACTTAATATCATTTGTCGTTCCTCTATCTCTAATGTTAACAACCTTTATTAATGAAAATGTTTGCATTCTGTCACCAGTTTTGAGAGCAAGTAAGTTTACTAATTTTTTCGATAATTCTTTCAACCTCAGCTTCTTATTTGGAGGTATTTCTAAAAAAGAATCTAGTACCAACTTGGGATCCCAGGTGCTCTCATAATGTGGTCTAGAAGGTCGCAAATTGGACACGTTTTCAAAAGAAAAACTTCAATTTAGAATCCTTAGCGATTTCCGAGCCTACGATTAATGAGATTGTTGACCTTATGGAGTTTATAGAGCTATATGACAAACCCTTATCAAATTCGTTGGTTAGAAAAGCTAGTAGGGTCTGCTATCGTAGGATTCAATAATTCAATCGATTTCTCGGCAGAGAATCTCCAGCATTTTTTGAGTGCCACGTTAAACGTTTTTACCGAAGAAGAACTTAAAAAACCTGTCATGACCTCGAACGATTTCTCTGGGACTCCTCGTCTTAGAAACGCTTCCTGGATAACCACCCTGTCACCAGGGTAAGGTTTTTTCTAAAGCAAATAAGGATTCTTATGAGACGAAATCAAAAGATTTATATCTGGATTAAATTTAATTGGTTTTTGAATCATCAGTGAACGAAATAACGGATAGTAATTCTGGGTTGGCTAGTCTGGTACTACGAGGGTAGTTCAACAAGTCCTTAGAATGACCAACAGATGGCGCGCGAATCGCTCCAAATCATCTGTTTTCAGTCAGCACCACTCCCGACTAGATATATG
>NC_046657.1:114560261-114590286 GCF_010883055.1 Belonocnema kinseyi | reverse complement strand
GAGCTCCAAGGAGATTATGTTGAAAAATAAAAAAAAATTTACCCAAAAAAAATTGTTTTTATACTTCATTCTAAGGACTTATTGAACTACCCTCGTATCATGATTCCCTCCGCCTGGTCTCTTTTAATTTTCGAAGAGTTCTTAAGATTATAATAAACGGAGGAAAAGCATAAAAGAAAACCGAACTCCAACACAAGGTCAAAGCGTTTATCGCCTCAGACCCAGGAACTGTTTTCCAGGGGATATAACTCATACATTTGTAATTCGTGCTACTTGCAAACAAGTCGATTTCAAGTGTTCTAAAAGTTCTGACAATCTTATTGAATTTGAGAATAGATAGTTCAAATTCTGTTTCAGGTTATAATTTTTGCGATTGCGCATTTGCTTCAAAGTTCTCTTATGAAATAATAAAGTTAGCAAAAATCAAAATGTTACGCTTCTCTCACCATTCCCAAATCTCTTTTGAGATATTTTTTAACTCCTCATACTGAACACCGCCCATTCTATTAATGTACGACACGGCAATTTTATTATTTATTCTTCATAAAATTTCCCCATCATAAAAGTCTTTTGCTAAACACCTTAGATTATACCAAAGAGGGTGGCTTTGAGTTCTAAGAAATGAATGTGAAGCTTGCGTTCAGACATTGACCAGAATCCACTAGCTTTTTGATTATCACATGCAGCTCCCCACCCTGACTTAGAAGCATCGGAAAGAATCTCTGAGCGAAACACAAGACCTTTAGTAGAGTTATTACCAGATAATATAGTTTACCGCTTTGAATCTCCACAGAAGTAGAATTTATCTCTTGAATTGAATCCCTTTCTGTACCTAGCACCAAAAATATTTTTCTGACTACTTTTGGATACCACAATGCAGCAAAAAGGAAAGAATTTATACAGATTGAGGTGAGTTATAGTACCATTTTTGAATGCGCGCGAATACCATTTTCTGAATCGTTTAAACGAATTTAGACGCATTTAGATGAATTAAGCCATTGCTATTTGAATGCGTGTGAATTCATATAAATGCGTGGTCAAGGTCAAATCGAAAAAATTAATAAAAATTGCATGCGGCGAGACCTGAACCAGCGATCTCTCGAGTATCAGTCTACATTGTTCCCACTGAGCAACGGGACCATTTATTAAAGATTTACAACAAATTCTATATGCGCCGCTCGTTGGTTTCCCTGTTACGGATTGAATTGTATAAATCAACACTTGCTGAAATTCGCTGAGACGAATTGGGGTGAATTCGAATGTGTATTTTACTCTCACGAATTTAGGCGCATTAACCAAGGTTGAATCGTTTGCATGCTAACGCATTGAAGTGCATTGAACCGCATTTGTACGTATAGAAAGAATCGATATTGAAACATCGTCTTCTCGAATTTAAACGTATTGACGCTGGGAAAGATGCCAAGAAATAGAACAATTTTAATCCCTTTTAATTTAGCCCATTTCGCAACTTTTATTTACTGTTTTTCGAATAATAATGAGGTAAAAATCTTTTTAAAATATAGCATCGGTCTCCAGATAGCAATATGCGCGCACGTTGCAGGCGCGAATGCGAATAAACCGTCACGCTGATCACCCAACAGATATGTCATAATGAATTTTGCAATAAGAAATTTTCGAAATAAATAAGAACATAAATTTTATTGAATCATAAATACAATATTTTTAAAATATAAAACTTTAAATTAAATATAAATGGTAACAATATATAAAACTGCGAATAATGTTAACAGAGTTTCTCTCTAATATATATAGTTTATAAGTTATAAGGCTTTGAAAAACGAAATAATACTTCAAGTTAATTAACATGACAGAAAAAAAAACATAATCAATTTTAAGATTATCGTCCGAAAAATCTTCGTTGTCAGTCTGTAAGGGCTCTCCAAAATCCTCATTTTAAGGCAGCTCCTGTGAAAGTCGGTCGATTTCCTTTCTCATAATTTCTTCTTCTGTGCTTTGAACATCGAGGTCCGCCAAAACATTTAAAAGATTCTTTTTGCCGTTTTTGCACAATCTTTGTTTTCGTACAGCATAAAACCTCCTTCATATGCTTTTTGAACTCTTCTTTATCCCATGACCCTCAAAAATGGGAACAGTTTTTGGCTGTCTGTGACAGTGAAGTACAAGATTGTATTTTAAATTTTCATTTCAAATTTTACTTTATTTCAATTACTACACGTAATTTTTAGTTTCCAAAAATATTGTGCTAGTTATTGCTAGTGCAATTATACAGGGTGTCCGAGAACTTCATTTTCAAAATTATTCCGTAATTTTTCCTTGACTAATTTTTCATTTTCCTTAATCATTATTCTTGAAATACCAGAATTCTGCGTTTGTCCTTATGACAAACTTTTAATTATATATATAATTATATATAATAACTAAAAAGATGGTTTTTTAATAGAATACTTGAGTTTTTAACCAAATCATTTAACTTTGAATATTAGAGTTAAATTTTCAACATCAAGATAAATTCCCAACAAAAAAGTGCCATACTTTATATTTAAATCAAAAAAGATAAAATTTATACCAAAACAAAAGAATTTTAAAACCAAAAAGACAAATTTTTCACAAATAAAGATTTTTAACGCAAGAGAGAAATAAAAGTTTATCTAAACTGTTGAACCATCAAGCCAGAAGACGAATTTTCTGTGCAAAAATTCAATTTTCAAACAAAAAATATGACTTCAGCAAAAATTTAATTTTCCATGAAACTGATGCATTTTTATCAAACAAAAATGAAATTTCAAACTTCATTAAAAGAAAGTAGAATCTTCAACTGGAAAAGATCAATCTTAAAAAAATGGAACAGTTACTTTTTCAGTTAAGAAATTAATTTTAAATAAAGAAATAAAGGCTTTTCTACTGAACAATTACATTTCCAAACAAAAGAAATAAGCCTATAATCAAAACAATAAATGTTTAACAATGTTAACAATGCAGTTTAACTTTTACCCAAAAACTTGAATTTTCAAAGAAATAGTTTGAGTTTTAATCAAAGAGATGAATTTTCACCTAAAAATATAAATCTTCAATAAAGGAATGATTTCTTATCAAATTGATTCTACTAAATCTTTCAAAGAAAATAGTTGAATGCTCACACAAAGAAGAGTAATGTTTAACCAAAAATTTGCATTTCCCCAAATAAATAAAGTTCTACTAAACCGGTTGAATTTGAAAAACAAAAAAATCAATGTGGAGTGAAGATGGAGTGAAGATGGAGTAGGATCTTTTTTTCAAGAAATAATTTTAATTTTAATTTAAAAATATTATTTTCCATTTCGTCTTAGTAAGACGTTAAGCATTTTCTGTTACTGAAGATTCTTAACTTGATCAATATTGTGTAGATTATTCTGCCTTCATGGTTCGGAGGGTTGATCTACTGTCGGTAAGGTACAATCTCTAATGATATAGCAGATAAATTTAAAAATTTGAAAATAATTACTTGTACCATTAACACCTAGCTAAAAATTAGCGTTATGTTCTTGAATTAAGAGTTCTTATTCTGATCCCTCTAATAGCTTAATTGGAAAAGCACCTGACCGGAAATCAGAAGTTTTGTGGTTCGATTCCCAATGAAGTGAAGATGGAGTAGGATCTTTTTTTCAAGAAATAATTTTAATTTTAAATAAATATTCTTTGGGCTCCTGAACAGGTCGTTAGAGTATAGGGGGCATAGAAGTGATTAAGATAAGGGAGGGGGGCAATGCCGCATTTGTTACCTAATCGGCATCAAATTTGTCAAGCATGTTCTTTAGGCTCCCGGATAGGTCGCAAGAGCATGGCGGGGGGGGGGGGGGGGGGGGGGGGGGGGGGGGGGGGGGGGGGGGTGAATGGGGCAGTTATTGAAATATTTTCTGAGCTTTTAATGTGAAATTTGTAATTAGCGCGAATAGCTATCAGAAATTTAAAAAAAACACATCTCAATATGCCTATTCTTTCATGAGATACGTCCAAAGGCCAAAAGGCCCCAAGTGTCAGCTACGTTATTTTTTGGAGGTGTGTCATTTAAGGGTTAAGAACGCTTGAATTCAATTTCAGTGGCACCGGCTATACCAGGCGCGTCTGTAGGCTTAATAATAATATTTATCAATTTCAACTGTATATCTTGAAAATTACGATTGCAATAATAGTTTTAAAACATTAACTCCACCCCCCCCCTCCCAAATTAATGTACAGAAACTATTTTCATCTTAAAATCATGTGCAAGATGTAAGTTTACATTGACTGTTATTCCGATTGTTTATGATGAAAATTACAAAAGTTATTGCATTTGCTTATGAGACAAAAACGCAATATTCTTTTGCATCTATTTTTATCTTTCTCCAAAATAAATTAGTGACTAGGCGTACGTTACTCTATAACTCTTTAGGATTAAAATTTGTCCACTTTTATGGCTTTGAGAATGGCCAAAACAAAGTTAACCCAGCAAAAACAACAGTAACTTTTTTAATAACAAATAGCTTCTTTCGAAAACTATTTATTATTGTAAGCTGAAATTCTGATTGTACTTTCAGCTTCATAAAACGCACATTTTCAGAGAGTTTAAGGGATGTACATGCACTTTTTGCAAAAATAACTAGATTTTGCAAAACGGCCCTTTTTGCTGGTTTTTATTACTTTTTGAGGGAAAAAATCAAACAATCTGAATGTGTGACCTACCAAATTAAATATATTTTTAACGCCTTTAATTAATGAATTTACTTTTTTACGCAAGTCAAAACGTTAATCGCAATCTCCCAAAAACATGATTTAGCCAACTTTAAACATTGCGCAATTCGTTATGATCAAAGATTTTTGCCTGCAAGCATATAGGTATACCTCGTTTTCATTCTAAATTTTTATGGTGAAAAGGCACCTTTTTGATCTTCGTTCCCTGGACTATGTTGTATCAACACAAATTTTGTATTCAAGGAGTTCTATGTATATATGAGTTGTTTTAACTGTTTCTCTATTCCGCGGAAGCGCTGGGATCGAAATTTAAAAAATTGAATTCGGAATGAATGTCAAAATAGTCGAGGTTATAAACTTCAAAAAAGTACCGTTCTAAGCCTAACATTGAAAAAAGAAAATTAAATTTATTAGATTTGCACAATTTTAAAAAGATAAAAATATGAAAAAAAAACTTAATTGAATTCAGAAAATTTGAAATGAGCTTAAACAAATTCAAGGGAATTTAAAAACATTTGATGAAATTCCTAAGAATTCATGGCGATGTTAAAAGGCTTCAGGATGAATTATATAAAAACTTTTAAATTAAAAAAAAAATTCACTGAATGAAGTAGAATTAAGTATATTTAGAAGAGTTCAGAGTGAATTCTAAAAAATAATTTCAAATCCCCGAGTGGAAATTTAAGTCGGGGGCTGGCCATTCTACGGCTGGAGAGCCCGGCTTTAGGCCGGGATCTGGCCAGGGAGCCCGACTTTAAGGCGGGCTGTGGTCGGGATTTCAGTTCGGAATCCGGCCAGCATCGTCACGCTGCGTTGGCCAGCGTCCGGCCATGGAGCATGGCCGGGAGCTGGCCGGGGAGCCCGACCGTGGCCCGGACGGGATCAATTGGCGCTTTTCTAGATTTAAATGATTCGGGTTTCAATTGTATGAAGAGCATCTGTTTGTTGAATTAGGGGATCAATTTGATTCTTTTTTACTGCAGAATTGGAGCAAATTAATATATGAAATTCCACACGCCCAGCACACAGACAACATTAGCTATTTTCACGTACTCGTTAAGGCAAAAAAAGTATTCAAAAAATAAATATTAAATGATGCGAGTATTTTCATTTTAAATATTAATAGTCCTGTTTAGAGCAAATACATATATGACATTTTCAAACATTTTATTACAAATAAAATTTCTAACGTTACGGGATATCGAACGTACATATCTGTACTCAAATCTAACGCCTAAATGTCGAGAGTGCTAACCACTGCATTAAACCGACAAGTGGAAACTCGTTGAAAAAGCCATACTCATAAGCTACAGTTCAGAAAAGTGAAAGTACCAAATTTTAATTTCTCTTGTTCGAATTATTTATTATTGTGCGACGTTATGTAAATATAAAATACACGAACTTTGAACAGGTATATCAATACAATATTTTTTAAGTAAATAATTTAAATCGATTTCAATTTTTCTTTGCATGATATTTTGTTCTTTCCCGTTGTAGTCTACTTGACAACTTTTTACAATGACAGGAAATGTAATTTTTTATAAACATTAAAATTTTTTTTAACTTTCGTGTAAGGTTTGGTTTTTAGTTGTTTTATTCTATTTTACAACGTTTAAGATTGATATAAAATGTACATTTTTTCTGAACAATTGCAATTTTTCATAAAGAGGGAACTTATAATTTTTTTCTTGAAAAAATTTAAATCACATATTTTTTAGAAATTTTGAAATTTGTATAAGGTAATTTTAAAATCACGCGATAAAACTCGTTGTTTCGAGACTTTTGTCATTTGCTTTTCTTATTGTAAATTATGTATTATATTATTTTAAATTTATTATTAATCGTTTATAAAAGTTGAAACAATTATAAATTTAGTATCTGTATGTTTTTTGCTGTAATTAATTTATACTTTTATTATAATCTCTATTTGAAAATGTTTACTGTACATTTATCGCGATTCGAGATTTGTATACACATTCATTTATTAATGAAATCAGAAAAAGTAATTAAGTTATAAACAAAGTTTAACAATGTTATTATTGCCAATTAGCACCCGGCCAGCTACCGTCTGAGCATTCGATCATAAGATTTTCTCGATCAGAGCTCAGTCAGCCCCCGACTTGGGTTTTGACATCAATTTTGCCTAGAGAGTCTTCGATCAGCACACAGCTAGGCTCTTAAAAAACAAACATAGCTCGGCCAGTCCCCGACAAGAAACCTTGTTGTACTAGGGCTTACCCGGGCTGTTTCCACACGGGTCTCTTCTAATATTTGAAATCCTATACTAATTTTCAATCAAAAAATTGCATAATGACTACAAAACAATTCAAATGAAATGAAAATAATTTTAAAAATCGTTTAGAAAACTTAAAGGTAATTTAAAAGAACTTGATATAATGCCTAAGAATTTAAGGTAATTTTGAAACACTTTAAGCTGAATTAAACAAAAACTTTTAAAAACTCCATTGAAATGAATAGAGTTGAGTAAATTTAGAAGAATTTAAAAGAATTCAGGATTAAGGATTCAGGGCAAATTCCAAATGAATTGTAAACAATATTTGAAAACCTCTTTAAACCTTTGAAACGCTTACCAAATTCCTCACTTTTTGTGATTACCTTTTTTTAAATCCATTAGAATATTAAAATCCCTGAAAATTTTCAAAGCCCTGGTAAATCCTATTAAAATAAATCAAACAATTCTGTGAATCTTTTAAAATTTCCTAAAATATTTCCAATTCTTTTGATATTTTTGTAATCCCTTAAAACTTTTCAAAGCCTTTAAAAATGCCTGGGAATTTTGTTACCATAACTTCAAATATTTTAAATCCTTTAAGATCCCATTAAATTATTCAAATCAATTAAAAATTTCATTGTAATCTTTAGAAAAAAAAACCTAATATATTTCAAATCCTTTCATATGTTTTTAAATCCCATGACATTTTTTAAACTCGTGAAAATGCTAAGGAATTTGAAAAAATACCTTGAAATATTTAAAATCCTTTGACTATTCTATCGATTGATCCTCAGGATCAATTCAATAAAAGCTTTAAAAAGAGTCCATTGAATTAAGCAGAACTGAGGAAATTTATAAGAATTTAAGTAAATTAAACAAAATCTTAAGAATTCCGATAAATTAAAAGATTTTATTATAAATTAATAAGAATTCAGGGTGAAATTTCATTTTTAAATCTCTCTAAATCTTAGAAACCCTACAAAATACCTCACTTCTCTTTGAATACATTCTTTAAACTACACTCGGTTAAGGATTTAGTTAAGGATCCTAAACTATTCTATTTTATTTCTGAATTGTCTTGAATTATTTTGAAATATTTTAGGGTATTTTTAAAGATTCTGCGACATTACGTATATATATACACATACATATATGTCGCAGAATCTTTAAAAATAACCTAAAATATTTCAAAATAATTCAAGACAATTCAGAAATAAAATAGAGTAGTCTAGGGTCCTTAACTAAATATAGGGTAGGATAGGGGATATGGGGAACGGTCTGTGATGCCTGAATAAGTGATAACTAATTACCAGAAATTTCGCTAAGAATACTAGCTAAATTATTTTTACAATAAGATTAAAATAAAACTTTAAATTACAATTACATAAATAGTTAGGTTTTATTTTTCCTTATTTTTTAAATATAAAGACGAGAAATTGCATTTATTTGTTACAATGTGTAGGACCAAGTTTGTAAAGGATGTTACCAACAATTTAATAAGTCTGATTTTGAGATTTTGAATAAAGAATTGTGAATCTTGACAGCTAGCAATCTTAAAATATGAAAGTAAAATATCTGGATCAAATCTTCTGCTAAACAGAAATCCGATGAGGCATATTAGCGAAAACTGGACAAAAAGTAAGCTGAAAACTGAACATACGTATTCCAGAATATTTGAACTGCGAGCTTCGCAAGCCTTTTTTTTATCAATCATTTATAAACTTAGAGTTTACCGATTGATAATTAAAAATCTGTTTTCGAAATTGTATAAAATCGAAATCTTTTCAACCTAATTATTTTTATTTTATTAGTAGAAATTGGCCGATTTTAATTTTTTAATTTTCTTCGACACTTCAAAGAGAATGTAATTTTCCATTCCTATCCTCCAAAAACTATAACTTAGAATTAAATATGCACACTTTCGAGGTTAATTGAGATACATACGAAGCAAATGGAAGTAAACGAAGTAAATAACCTCGACTATTTTGAGTTTTGATGCCGAATTCAATTTTCGAATTTTTAATCTTACCGCTTCCGCGGAATAGAGAAACAGTTAAAAGAAAAACTTCAGAGAAAGAAATAATTTTTTTTTATCAAACTGATTAATCTCGTCTCTGTAAAATTTCTTAATAAAATTGCTTTATTCCCGACAATGTGACTTTATTAAAATAAAATCACTGAAATGACCCAAAATGAATTAAGAATATGGTTTTTTTTTCTGAAGTCAGAATTGATAACGCCTTTTGCAATAAAACCGCATTCTTTTTTCATCTGTCACTCAAAAATTCTATTTTTAGATTACAAACTTACGTTAGATGCATTTTCCAGGCATTACATATGATAAATATAACATTTGAATATTTATATAATTTAAAATACGCGCGCTAACAGTGACTAATCGAGTAGCCGGTGCGACGCAAGCGCAATTCAAAAAGTTACCAAAATTGAGAACACTTGACTTGAGTGTTGACAGGCAGAGGCTGTATACATAATCTATTTTGCGAGGTAGAATTATATTAAATGTTTTTCAATAATCGCAAAGTTTGTTCTTTTACTAGACTTCTCAGTGTTACATCGTAAAAGAAATGCGAATTAAAAATCGAATTCGAAGACTGCTGTAGCGATTCAACTGATGAATTTTGTGTATGAAGGAATTATCTGATAAGGTAGGTTATGTTATTCTGAACTCCTCTCGGCTTATTCAATTATTTGATCTTTGAAAAAACAAACTTTTTACATCAAAATTTAACGTTTCTAATACTTCTAGACTTTTTTCTTGTTTTATTTCAATTATCCTCTCAATGTAGTAAAGTTGAACTTGAAAAATCTCAAATACTTGAAGAAGCCGAAAATCACTACTATAGATATTATCGAGTTTTAACACTTGTTGCTCTACAATTTTGCAATGTACCTACACAAATGGGATAAAAAATGAAAATTTCGTTTGTGTTTTTTTTCTAATACTGACTGATGAATACTAAAATTGAGGGGAAACTATAGAAACTTTAATCGAATTAACCCAACAATTTCCTATCATAACCTATTTTCGGTATTTTTTTCAAGAATCGCGACAGTGAATTGTTAACAAGCATAAAAAAACTACCAAGAATCCGTAACAGTAATAATCATATCTTGTGGACTTTTTTTAAGTGTAGGCGCAATTCTCAGCCGATTTTAATTAAACTTGATAGCTCATTGACCAATAGGGTGGTCCAATATTTTTCTTCGAATTTGCATGCAAATCGGATCCAAATTAATTAGAATGCGCACAAAAAATGTTTAGAAAAATATATAGAGAGTTTCAGAGCAAGCCCCATAATGTTTAACAGCTATTTTCCATATAAGAATAAGACGTTTTTCTCAGTTTTATTTAGAATCGCCAATATTAGGTGAATCGAGTTAAAACTCTACATTTCTCTTTACAATTACCCATAAAATAGGAATCAAAAATTATATTTTATATATCACCCCCATAAGTCTGTTTTATAGTGTCACGAAAAATTGCGTTTTGCCAGTTTTTGGTGATAATTATGATATTGACAATTAGATATTTTAAAAAATTATTTACACAATTGATATTGATTATAATAAGTTTCTCTTAGTATAGGGTTAGAAATTCGTGTTTTTTTCTGCACTTTTTAAATTTATTTCAATTTTTTAGTTAGAGTGAGGCAATAGTAAATTAAATACAACAAAAATATTTATTTAAACTACTTATTATCATGAATAGCAATATTGTATCAGAATAATGCTAAAAAACTGCAGTTTTTTTCTAAAATGTTCCACTTTTCAATTAGATTGAGATAATTATATTAAGTTATTCAATACATATTTATTTAAACATTTTATTATTATTTTTAATAATATTCATTTTGAATAATTCTAGAAAGTTGCGTAGTTTTCTGAAAATTCCAGCTTTACTTTGACTTTATTTAACAATAAACAATTAATATTAATTTATACAAAAAGGCTCTCAGTAACTACTTTAAGGAAAATGTACATTTAATGCGATCCATTTGAAATTTAAAGAATATTTCAAATATCTTTGATTTCAGAAAAATATATTGACAACAAAGAGATTGTTTAACAAATAATTCTCTCTAATTTTGATTCATTATTTGTTTATAACTAAAAACCTTCAGCAAAGAAAAAAGTTTCAGAAGCAGCCGTGATTTTCTAGCAATTATGTAAAAAAATAGTTATAAACTATAATAGATTTTTTTAACAATTATGTTTTTGCTCGATTGTATTAATTATTACCTCCTTCTAATTAAAAAGTTGACAAAAATTTGAAAAATCCAGAAAAAGCCGCAACTTTCTAACAGTTTTCAAAGAGAATATTATTTAAATAATTTAAAAAATGTTTAACAATTATCTTTTGGTTAACTTAGATAATATTTAATTGACTATTGGCTTTTTCTCTGCCTGAACAATTGAAAAAAATCGGGTTAAACTGCGAATTTCTGACTATTCTACGAGAAAATTGATAAAAACCTTAATAAATTGTTTAAACAATGTATGTAAACATCTACTTATCATTCAACTGTTATGTTCAAAATTCATATTTTCTTGCTGATAAGTCAACTGAAACTTTATTGGATCTTTCTTGGATAGAAATGCAAATTCAACTATTTCCTAGAAAATTTACTTTTTGTGTCAAATTCGTATTTTTGTATTGAAAAGTTCATTGAAATCCTTTTAGAAGAAAATTCAACTACTTTTTTTAAATTTTTTTTTTTGATTTAAAAATGTATCTGTTTTAGTAGAATTTTTATTTTTCTTCGGCAGAATGTAACTGTTCTGTTGATAATTTCCTAATCTTGTTGAAAGGTGATACTTTTTTTTTGCAAATTCGACTGTTTAACAGAAAATTGACTCATTTTTTACAATTTTATTTTGGAATTGGAAAGTGAACTGGAATCTTCTTTGGATTACAATTGAACTATTTTTTAAAAGTTTTTTTTTAACTGATCTGTTTTAGAATAAACTTCTTTCTTGAATAAAAATGTAACTATTCGGTTGAAAATTTAACTCTTTCAGAGTGACAAGTAAACCGGGAATTTTTCGAGAGTGGGAAAAACCGGGAAATAACAGTGAATTTTTTTTGACCGAGACTTTTACAAATTTGCAGAAGAAAAATCTGTTAACGTTCGATTTCAACAGTTTTAAAAACATTTTTTACATTAAAAATTTTCCATTAAAAATTTTTATTTTTAAACTTACATTTTTAATTTAAAGAATTTTTGAATGTTTTCTTAAAGACTTGAGCAAATAAAAAATAAAAACTTTGAACGTTACAATTTTAATTGTTGTATTTGAAAAATGCTTAATTTGAGAGTGAAATTTTTAAATTGTGATGTATAATTTACAAATGAACATTTATAGACAAAATTTGAGTAATTTTAAGAGATATTTATGAGTTTTAAAAAGATAAAAAATTACCATCCAAATTTGACAAAGTTTTCTTAAAATCTTCTAGAATCTTTTTTGAAAGTTTTGTTTATATATTTTTAAAACTTTCAATATTCTCTTAAAATCATTTTTGAAAATTAAAAATTATTTTTAATTTTCCTACGAATCTTAAGAAAATGTGTTTATTCTTTTGAAGCCTTTCAAAATTCTTGAAAAGAATCTAATGTTTTGTTTAAAATCTGCGAAAATCTACATTTTGTTTTATATCAGGCTATCATTTCAAGTTTTACATCAAGTTTGAATCTTTTCAAAACTTCTACATATCTTTTAAAATTACTCAAATTTCGCCTACAAATAATAAATGTTAAATTGTTATTTATATATCCAAATTTTGAAGAAATGTTCTAAAATTTGCAGGATTTTCTGCTAATTATAGAAAAAAATAAAATAATTTTGACAGATGTTTAGAAGTTCTGAAAAAATTTCCAAAATAATTTTAAATTTAAAACAAATTTAAAACAACTTTTAGATGTCTCAAAATTTTGAAATAAAATTTTAAAGCTTTCCAAGGATGTTTAAACTATTTAAAAAGAAGATAATTGAATTTCTAATTTAGGAAGTATTCAGTTAAATATTTTTCAATTTACCAATATTTGATGTTTCTAGCTTAAAATTCTTTAAAATTGTATAATTTTGAAAATTTTAAAGTTCATTGATGATTTTTTTTATTTAGAGCATTGAAAATAATAACGTGGATTTATATCTTTTTATATCGAAAAATGTTAGTACCTTTAATTTTATACACGTAAATTATTGAGTATTTGAAGACAACATTTTTTAATTAAAAACATATAAATTTAAATTTTAAAAGTTTAAAATTTAACAGTTCCACTTTGAGTGCTTTCATTTTCAGCTCAGTTTTTATTACCTTTTTTGATTTTAACATTCAACTGCTTTAGCAGAAATTACATTTTTCTTGGATAAAAATGCAACTGTTTGGTTGCAAATTGATCTATTTTGTTAAAAAGTCACTTTTTGGTTAAAAATTCTACTGTTTTGTTGAAAATTGAACTATTTCGTTGAAAAATTACTTTTTCTTTGAATCTTATATTATGGCAGTGAAAAATGAACTGAAATCTTTTCTCTATGAAACTTGAACTTTAAAAAATGTTTCGTTTTTTATTAAAATTGAATCATCTGGCTTAGTACAAATTTCATCTTTCTTGGATAAAAATGAAACTATTTGGTAGAGAATTCAACTATTTCGTTAAAAGTTAATTGTTTTTGGCTGGAAACATTCTTCTTTTTTATATTTAAAACTCAATTTTTCCGTGGAAACTTATTCTTCATTAAAAAATTCATATTTTGATCTTGAAAAGTAAACTGGTATCTTTTTTGGATGAAAATTCAACTAGTTTTTTGAAAAAAAAATTTCAATCAAAATTCTTCTATTTTTAGATCAATTTCATTTTTTTGAATAAAAATGCATCTATTTGGTAAAGAATTCAACAATTTTGTTAGAAAGTCTTTTTTGTTGTTAAAAATTCATATTTTTATCTTGAAAAGTCAACTGAAATCTTTTTTTGATGAGAATTCAACTATTTTTTGTTTTAAATAAAAATTCTTTTTTAATTTAATTTTATTTAATTTTTTTGTTCAAACGTTTTTGTTTTGGTCATCAAAAGTCAACTAAAATTTTTATCTGAAAACTCAGCTGTTCTTGTTTGAAAATTTATATTTTTGATTTAAAAATTCATCTATTTTAGTAGAAATTTAATTTTTTTATCAAAACGCAACTTTTTGCTTTGCTTGAGTATTCAACTTTTTTGTTTGAAAGATTTGGTTGAACTACTTTGTTAAAAATCATTTTTTTAAAGATTTATATTTTTAGTTGAAAATTAATCTCTATGGTCGAAAGGTTAGCTTTCTTGAGAAGTGATCTTTTTAATTGAAAAGAGAACTATTTAGGTAAAAGTTTAACTCAATTGTCAAAAAATTATTTTTTTGTGTGAACTTTTCAGCAACTTTTCAGTGGAAAACACTTTTTTTTAAATTAATTTTTTAAATCAAAAATGTCTTCTTTGAATTTTTTCAGATTAATCTTTTTGAGGTTTAACAATTTAGATAAAGTTTTATTTCTTTTCTGAGTGAAAAGTATTTGTTCGTTTGAAAATTCGTCTTTTTGATTTTAAAAATCTTTTTTTTTTTGTATAAATTTCATCTTTTTTGATTGAAATATAAACTGACACTTTTTCGTTGGGAATTTATCTTTGTAGGTTGAAAATTCAATTATTATGTTAAAAATGTAGTTATTTTGTTGCAAATTTAAGAATTTGGTTAAAAAGCCATCTTTCATAGTGGAAACGACATTTTTTAAAAATAAATGAATAAATTTGAACATTTTTAATTTTAGTCAAGGAAAAATCAGGGAATTTTGAAAATGAAGTTCTCGGACACCCTGCCTAATTCTACTAGTAATAAGTTGCAAAACCTTTCGGGAAAATAAAAATTAGGTACACTAGGGGGGGGGGGATATTTTGTTATGTTTTGTTAAGGAGGGGGTCTTAGGGAGGTCCTATAATCTGTGACGTGATTTAAGTACGGCCCGAACTATGATTAAAATACATATTTTTTATATCATTTTTAAAAATGATTTTACTTCATCTGGATTTTATAGGTACACATCTTTATATCTTTGTATATGGGTGAAAATCAAAAAGTTGATAATATCATGTGTCTGAAATATTATACGCTTGTGTTTTAAGTTATTATCTTAATGCAAAAGTTTCACCAAGCGGATTTTCTACAATAAGATCTTATCTGCCAATTATTTTTAACTGATTTCGTACCGAATAAATGCAAACTAATGTCAGCGAGTAACGTGTCCAGTAACAGAAAAGCTTTTCATTAATTATTTGACTCATGAGTTTAATGTTCACATTTGAATTGCTAAACAATTCAGCCCTATTGAATATAGTTCAAGAAGTAAACATTTAGTTATACCTAATCTCGTTATTTGACAAAAATAACCAATTTAAAAGCCAAAAAAATCACACAACAATTTTTGATCATCCAGTAACATGATTTCATTATTAGAAAAATCATATTTTGGAGGTGACTTTATGCAGAAAATATTAATAAAAATATCTACTTCTTATCTGTAAAACAGGTATTGTCAGGTTAATCAAGACTGAGAATATTCCATAAAGTATTTTATGTTCGCTTATTTTTTAATTTAAAAATTATTTTAAATAAATTCAAAGTAATATTTTACTTATATTATAATTTTTGCAAAGTGATCATTATTTCTAAACATATAATCTTAATAAATAAACATAAAAACATCAAACTATTTAACGTCTTATAAAAATTAATCCTGAAAAATGTATTAAAATACCTTGAGAGCTTTTAAAATTCATTAAAATAATTGCAATTTTCGTATGTCTGATCAAATCATTTAAAATCCTTTAAAAACCTTCATACAACCTATGAGAATTTTGTTAAATACTTTTAAATCATTAGAACTCTTGAAAATTCCTTAGAATCTTTTAAAATACCCTAAAATCAAATTATTATTATACCAACAGGCTGCGAAAGTATTTATTTAAAACAATTTGCATATTTTAGAAATGTCAAATAAGCGCGATCTATGTAGCCAATCAGAAATTCGGCTATCCTCATTCTGATCGAGATCTTCAAGTTCCAGCCGAAAGTTCTTAGTATGCACGTGACATCACAGCGCCCTCCGCATGTATCTTTTTGCCGCCCAACTGACTATTCGGCCATATTGATACCCCAGACGGTCTTGTTTTGTATGAAAAGTGACTGTGTTTCTCAATTTTATTGTATTAATTATGTAACTTCTCGTTTTAACGATGGTTATTTGTGCCGTACTTGGCTGCTCTAAAAAACCAGCCAAGAATTCAGGAGTTCGTTTTTTTAACATACCGGCTATTTTAAGAAATCAGTGCAATAAAACTCTGGAATTATCTACTCGACGGCGAGCGCTTTGGATTAAACGTATTAATCGCACAAATTTGCAAGAAAAAGACTTGAAACATTATACTAAAGTTTGCAGTCAACATTTTATTTGTGGTAAGTAAAAATTATGTCGATTTTCTTGCTATTTTAACATTTTAGATTTTTGAACAACAGGAGCGTAGGCAGACAAAACATTCGGAAGGGATTTTCTACAAAAATGGTTTTTCTTTGAGATTTCCGAGTTTTTAATCTGACTTTCTAGCTTTCAGAAAACAATTTTTGTATTTTTTCAATATTTGAATTTGCAAATTGCAGTCTTCCAATTTTTTTAATTTTATAATTGCACATTTGCAGTATCAAATTGATGAAATTAAACATTTTTTAATAGTGTACATTTCAAGTTTTGCAGTACGAGTTTGCTATTTTTTCAATCATGTGTTGGTTGAAATATCAATTATTACATTTTTTGTTTGAGAATTTATCTTTTTTTAATAGAATATTCAACTGCTTGGTTGACAGTTGAACTACTTTTTTGAAAATTAATTTTCTTGGCTGATATTTCTTCATTTTAGTTTAAAATAGTTATGGTCGAAAATTTTGTTCTTCTAACCCTCTTATCTTTCTCTCTTTTATTTCCCAGGCAAGCCAGCACATTTATTTGATGACACAAATCCGGATTGGGCCCCCTGCATGCAGTTAGGTTATGAAGATTGTAAAGTAAATTCAACCGTGTCAATCTCAAGCTGCCATCGTGCCATAGCTCGCCAAGATAATTTTAGAAGCGTCAGATTATCCAATATGGAAATTGATGATCCGTCGGATTTAATTAATGAAGAAAAGGATTCAGAAGAAGTTTCATCATTGAATGAAAAAATGCGTATGTTAAAATAAATTCTTAGAATATGAGGAAAAGGTTAATATCTTGAATGAAGAGTTTGATGACAGCAAAAAAAAGGTTCGAGGCTAGGGAAAAGGAATTAATGGATAAAATTAAAATTCTGACTAGCGGCAATGAAGCAAGATTGCATGAGGCCGAAATTTTGAGAAAGAAACGGTCTGAAATGACATTGGACAAGATTACTTTGGAAGGAAAATATGCAAAGGTTAAATTTTACACGGGTGTTCCAACTTTGCAACTTTTGATGCATGTGTTTTTTATCTAGTTCAGGATAAAGTAAAGTCTCCCTTAAACTGATCTTTGTCAACATTTCAAGAGATGCTGGCTTAACACTTTGTTTTAATACACTAAATCCAGCCATCAGTAAAAAAAGGATGGGCCTCTGTGGACTTATAAGCATTGAATTATTTTTTTTGGTTAAAAAGTCTGTAGTATCTACCAAAATAAGTCAGAAGATCCAAAGCGGCCACTGCGGGAAGTTCATTTTCTTCTGTTGATAAATCGCTTATGTTCAACTTATATGGATCAAAACCTTTAAAAAACGCATCTCTAATTTTATGTCTAGTAAAATCATCATGCGTGAGGCTAGAAGAATATTTATTACCTTATATTTTCACATTTTTCCCTATTTTGTCTATATTGCACAATGACTTAGACTGGCTGAGGGGTATCAATATGGCCGCCGTTACAGCTTGTGGCAGTGCGGGCCGGAGAGTCAGTTTCATGAACCCTTCCATACCACCTACTTTCACCCTATTCGCTCTTTCTAATATTATTGTATTTTAATTTATTTTGTGTAATTTGTTCTAATTTCTGTCGGGATTTCACACTGATACGTCGAGCCGTTGGATGGTAAACCATCGGCCATGTCGCGTTCGGTTCATGGTATTTTGCGTTCGAGAAGTCGCGAAAACGTAATTGTAAAGATCTGTTTTAATTTGTGCGTAAGAACATTTTTTTTTATAGTTTTCATAGTTTAAAACAATTATTAAATACAAAAAATGAAGATTCACGGGAAGAAAATAAGAAATCAAGAAAATAATTCTTTTACTATGTCGTGTAAGCTTCAAAACATTATAAGCTTAAATAAACTTTAATTAATGCATATAGAACCAATTTGATGTGTCAATTGATAGAAATTCATTTTAACTTTATTTTTATGTCAAGATAAGTCAATGAAGGTTTATAATGTATTGAAACTAACATAAAATTCTAAAATAATTGTTTTATTGTTCTTGACAAAAACAGTTTTAACATAAAACGTGTTTTTTCACTGTATACGATGAGAATTCCATATTTAACACGTCATTTCTGATAAATCTTTATTTATCTGAAATAAGCAGAACAAGTCCATTCCATCTGCCCACGGAGCGGCAGTAAAATAGAACTTTATTGTACTGCGACGAGCGGCACCTAAAGTGACAGCATGGAGGAAGAAGTGAGTGATAAGTGAATATAAGTCATTTTTGGACTTCTAACGTCACCCCACGTGCGTGCGTATGCGTTACAATCCGCATATGCCAACATATGCTGTACGCAAAGTCTCAATTTGTAAACGTGTCGAGTCGAGCAAAGATGTCCAAGAGAAGAAATCCGCTAACGACATCGGTTAAATTCGGCATGCCTTGAATGCGGCGTTTGCGGATTTCTCTTGTTGTATCGAGGACTGATGCTTGACAACTTTACAGCGAAACTTTCTGCAAAGTCAGAAAGAGCACATGCTTTTTACAAAAAAGCGGCACTTGCGTTAATATCAATGTCTTCATATACCATTCTCATTTCACCTTCCCTATACTCTTCTCATTTAAATTAAATATGATAAAATCAGGTGAAAAGTTACATAAAATGTGATGATATTCCTCGAAATATATAAAATCCTTTGAGATCCTGGGATATTGATTAAAAATTCTTCGGAATATTTGGAAATGTTAAGAAATTCCTGAAATCCCTTTAAATCATTTTAAATATCATAAAATCTTTAAAAGCCCTATGAAATTCTTATAAATCTTTATAAAGTTTGAGAACTTCACAATCACAATACATTTTTTTCAATTTCTTAAAATCTCTTGAAACCTTTGAAATAATATTAAATCTCAGTCCGATTCCGGTAATTAATGCTTAAGTAATTCTATTATATAGAATAATAATAGTAATATAACTTTAATGCTTATATTTTAAGCATCAAGGAGCAGATTTAATTATTATTTTGACGTACAAAATATCGTAAATAGTTTATATTATTAAATACTAAACATTATAACATAAGAACGTACTTCTGTACTGAGCCTGTAACGTTCCCAATTTTTAATCCAATCTTATTTTTTCTTGGTCCTTATGCACCGGAAAATGTTTGCTTCTTAGAGACTGGGTCGATAGGGGTGAGTTTGATACGAAATAACAGAATTAGACTTTGATTAATGATATCTCAAATACTTCAGACGATTCTCTTATTTAAAATTGTTCAAAAATTATATTTGGACTTTCTACTTTTAATCGTTGACCTCTTTAATCAGCAAAAAATTGACTGCAGAAATATTTTTTATTTTCTTTGGTCGTGTGTTGACGAATTCAAACTTTCCGTCATTCCGATTAAGTGTGAAAAAACACTAAAATTTAAATTTTACCAGATTTTTCTTTCGTAAGTATAAATTGAAGGTCCAATGATTCTTATAATATATGTTTGCTTCCAATTTATTGTTATAATGAATGCTAATATTTTAAAGAAAATGAATTTTATATTTGAGTATTAAGCTGTTTTTTTGAAAGTTTGATGGTTTCATTGAAAATTTGACTATTTTCTTTGTGTGTATGTGTGTGTGTGTGGGGGGGGGTCCTTTGACCTTCATTAAGGTACTAATCCTAATTAGAAGGTCAAAAAAACCTGTATTTTCAAGAATTTTTTTCTCAGCTCTTTTATAAGATAAAGATATCAGACTTTTTAAATTATATTTATGCATGTTTTTACATCAAAAAACTTTCTTTTTTTTTAATTTTTAAATGATGTCCAGGAAGCGGCAAAGTGAAGCCTAAAAAAAAAGTTGTTGTATGGCCGACAGTTAATCTCAGGAACGGCAAGTCTAACTTCCATCATTTTCAACAGAGACATGCGCCTTCGTTGAAGATAGCCAATGATATTTAGAATGCTAATTCCGTTACTTGTTTACCAACAAACTTATGTTTCGGCACGATTGCCCAAAGTGTTTTATTGAAACACTCATTGTTGTTTTGAGTATTTTTTCCTAAATAACGTTTCAATAAGTCCTCATTGGTCAATTTTTCGAAAACTGGCTTGATGTATTCTCCAACTTCTTCGCTGAGAGCCGGTTTGTGTTTGAACGGTTCATTTCTCACAAAAGATAGCATGTGACTATAGTCCAGATGAAGGATTTGAGAAAAAAATTCGTAAAAGTAGCAATTTTTTTCACAGATACGTTGACAATGGCTTTATAAAGATATTGTAAAAAGTCCCCAAACATACGTGTAAGGCAAAGTTCCGAAATTCTGGAAAGTGTTAAACAATAACATGTTCTTTAAAATTACTCGAGAACTGTTGATTTTAGGTCGAATATGGTGATATGAAAAAATGTTCATAATTTTATAGTTCACAAAAAAGGTTATATCTGTTGTGGACTTATTATCAACGGCTGCCGTATGAAATTGGATTAGCTGCACAATTCTTTTATTTCTGAACAGATAAAATAAAATCTCAAATATCCTGGAAAAAACGTCGGAAATATATCAGGCGATTTGTATTAGAGCAAATGCAGGTTCCTGTTAACAAAAAAAACGACTAAGTCATTTGCATGACAAACTATCAGTATAATATGAGCTCAACTTCAGTGTAAATTTCAAAATTTAAGCTATGATATCGGAAGCAGCAGTGATTATGAGTCCTAATTGCAGCAATGGGAGCGGGGGCGAGAACGGTTACCTCTTTTGATGATATTGAACCCTTCGAAATTTTTTTGCTCACTTTTCCCGACAATAGACTGGCCTTCGGGTGGTCGTGACGTCACTGCAATGCAGGTTCTCAAGGAGGAAAATTGCAAAAATAAAAATAAAATTATAAAATGCAATTAATGCAATGCATATTAAGCCATCTTTTTATTTTATGAAAAATATATTCTGCTTGATAATTTGAATAAGAGTAATTACAAACATATCCTTAAGAACCTATAAAAAAACCATAATTACAAAAATGAATTTTTTATTTTTAAAGGCAGTGAATACGACAATTAACAGTAAATATAACATAATTTTGAAATGTCTGTAACTCGGATTAATTTGTACTTTATGCCCTAAGCACTAGAAAATTGTGATAGAATTTACTTCCCACGTAGAGGTTAAAAACTTTTCATCATTTTAAATTCTCATTTAAGAGTTAAATCTACTATGTCAAGATTCTTTTTGGTAGTGTTAACAACATTCTATTGAAGTAGACTGGGAAAATATGGCCGCTCCCGCAAAACACGTTTTTTATTATTGCTTGCGATGAGCATAACTCCCGGAACGATTGTCTGCAATTCAAAATCCAATAGTACAAGTATTAGAGTTGCTACAGGCCTGATGGTTCCGAAAAATTAGGGAATGTCACGGAAAACATGATAGAGTTCGTGCATTTTCGATAAAGTGAAATTATATGCATTATTATAATTAAAAATTGCAACTATTTAGTTGCAAATTAATCTGTGTTTGTTAAAAATTCAAATTATTTAATTGCAAACCCTTTTTATTTCACTGAATTCAACTATTTTTTATATATAATTAAAATTCTTTTTGAATAAAATATCACGTTTCTCGTTAAAAAATTATCTTCTTTGATTAATAATTCCATTACATAGTTGAAAGTGAAACTACTTTGTTTAAAATTAATTTATTTGGTTGATGACTGATCATTTTAGCTGATAAACATTTTTTTCAAAATTTAATTACTTTGTTGAAAATTAAGATTTCTAGTTGACAATTAATTGTTTTAAGTCGAAATTTATTTTTCAACTAGATAAATGATGAGTTGTTAAAAAAATGGAACTCTTGAATTTCCTACAAAACAAATAATTTTTCAACGAAAAAGATTACGCTTCTATCAAAGAATAAGGTAACTTTTGCACAAAAATTGGAATAATTCGAGTCAATTTTTAAGTAAAATGATTAATTATTAAAAAAATATAATTATTACATGCATTCTTAACTGAAAAGATAAATTTTAAACCAAACATAAAATAGTTAAATTTTCAGTTAGTACAATAAATTGTTAACAACAAAAAACATAATAAAGAAATTTTCAGCAATATAGTTTAATTTTCTAGCAAAAAAAATTAATTTGTAACCAAAAAGATAAATTTTTAACAATTGAGAGTACGCTTCTAACAAAAAAGACGAATTTTCACCTAAAGCAGATAGATTTTCAATTAAAAATAGAATAGTTAAATTTTCAGTAAAAAAATGAAATTGAATTTCCAACGAAATAGTATATTTTTTAACAAAAAAGATTAAATTTATATTTAAAAAGATCAATTTCCGACAAAAAATTGCAACAGAATCATTTTCAGTTAAAGAAATGAATTGTAAATTAGAAAAAAATTATTTTCAACCAAAAAGATGATTTTTACACAAGATACAGGCAATTTTCATTAAAGTATTTGAATTTTTAAAACAATTTTAAACCACAAAATGAATGAGTCATCAAATAAATTAAGTTTAAACAAAATAGTTTCACTTTCAATTATGTAATGGAATTATTAACCAAAGAAGATAATTTTTTAACGAGAAACGTGAAATTTGATATTTTCTTCAAAAAGGATTTTAATTTTATACAAAAAATAGTTGAATTCAGTGAAATAAAAAGGATTTTCAACCAAATAATTTGAATCCTTAACAAACACAGATTAATTGGCCACTAAATAGTTGCAATTTCTAATCATAATAATGCAAATAATTTCACTTTATCGAAAATGCCCGAACTCCATGTTTTCCCTGACATTCCCTAATTTTCCGGAACCATTAGACCTGTAGCAAGTCTAATACTTGTACTTTTGGATTTTGAATTGCAGACAATCGTTCCCGGAGTTATCATGCTCATCGCAAGCAATAATGAAAAACACGTTTTGCGGAAGCGGCCATATTTTCCCAGTCTACTTCAATAGAATGTTGTTAACACTTTACACTATCAAAAAGAAACTTGACATAGTAGATTTAACCCCTAAATGAGAATGTAAAAAGATGAAAAGTTTTTAACCTCTACGTGGGAAGTCAATTCTATCACAATTTTCTAGTGCTTAGGGAATAAAGTACAAATTAATTCGAGTTATAGACATTTCAAAATTATGTTATATTTATTGTTAATTGTCTTATTCACTGTGTTTGAAAATAAAAATTTCATTTTTGTAATTATCGTTTTTTATAGGTTCTTAAGGATATGTTTGTAATTACTCTTATTCAAATTATCAAGCAGAAAATATTTTTCATAAAATAAAAAGATGGCTTAATGTGCATTGCATTCATTTTATTTTTATTTTTGAAATTTTCCTCATAGAGAACCTGCATTGCAGTGACGTAACGGCCATTAGGACTTATAATCACCGCTGCTTCCGATATCATAGCTTACATTTTGAAATTTACTTGTTTAAAGCTTTAAAAGAGGCCCTAAATATTATTATTCTGACCTACAAATTGGAAAACGTATTGTATGATCAAAAGCATCCCCTTAAACATATCAAATTGTACACTGAAGTTCAGCTCATTTTATACCGATAGTTTGTCATGGAAATGACTTAGTCGTTTTTTTTTGTTAACAGGAACCTGCATTTGCTCTAATACAAATCGCCTGATATATTTCCGACGTTTTTTCCAGGATATTTGAGATTTTATTTTATTTGTTCAGAAATAAAAGAATTGTGCAGCTAATCCAATTTCATATCGCAGCCGTTGATATTAAGTCCACAATAGATAGAACCTTTTTTGTGCACTATAAAATTGTGAACATTTTTTTACATCACCATATTCGACTTAAAATCAACAGTTCTCGAGTAATTTAAAAAAACACGTTATTGTTTAACACTTTCCAGAATTTCGGAACTTTGTCGTACGCGTATGTTTGGGGACTTCTTACAATATCCTTATAAAGCCATTGCCAACATATCTGTGAAAAAATTCTGCTTTTACGAATTTTTTTTTAGTGATATTTGTTCCCCGTTGACTGGACTACTAGCAGTTGCGTCAGCTCGGAGTGTGCGAACTACACATTATTTTCGGCTATTTAACACAGTTACAACTGGAATCTCTTAAAAATATTTTAGGAGCGAGTTTTTAAAGATCTAAGGAAGGGAAAAATACAATTAAAAAAAATTGATTTTTTTAAAATTCTAATTAGGATTAGTACCTTAAACCGGTAAAGATAAAACTATGTTCAAACCTTCAGATTTTAATTCTTCATATTTTTCGACGCAGTTTGAAGCGCGTATCAGATTTAACATGTATCACTTTTTATATTTGTAATCCAATTATTTTTCGAATTTTAAGGTTATATTAAAGATAGTTTTTAAAAGGAATAATGGGGTAAATCTGGCCACGATGTGATAGACTGACATGCGAGATCTTCCACCACGCGAGTCCCCTCTCGACGTCCGGTTTCAGCCAATCGCGCCCGGAATCGTTCTTCTCGCCCTAACCGCAGACGCCACAAAAGACGGCATGTGGGCCGAGCAAGACAGTTAGTTGATCTTCGAAAATTGGTAGGGACAGTTGAGGGTCTCTAGAATTATGTTTATCGTGACTCGCCGACTTTAAGGCACTACCGTCGGTGGTTTAACACCACTGACCGATCACGACGAGTCGGAGGTTTTGATACCTCTGGCGGTGGCTCGTGGCCACGACGAGTCGGAGGTTTAAATACCTCTGACGGTGGCTCTAAATGGAAAATCGGAACAGTCGTTATTATTCGGCTTAGTTTTGAATCCCATTTCTCTGATTTTTTTTCGCGATAATTTATATGTATTTTCGGGACTCGTCTGTTTAGTCATGTAACGTGACCGCGGTACTCGTCGTCTTGACTTCGATTTTCTTTTCTCGATGGCTCGAAAACGGAGTAAACTACGTAGGCGTCCTGGGAAAAATTTCAGGATTCGGGCTCACCTCGCCGCCGAGGCTGCACGTCAGCTAGAAGAAGCTAGGATGGAAGTTCTCGTGCGCGCGCCGGAAGTCCACGTGCCCGCGTCAGAGAAGCCGATCGCTACTCAATCTAAGAATGAAACCGAACTTTGTTCACCGCCCCCTTTTCCCCCATTTTGTTGCTTCTCGCCTTCCTTCTCACTGGGTAAGGTAACAAGGTTTTTTATACAGGAAAAAGTCCCGATGACAGAATTACAATTTCAAGTTTTCTAAAAGCATTTCAGTTACTGTAAATATAATTAATTAAAGCAATAATTAATGAAAGTCGCCTTTTCCCGACAAATAATGAAAGATAGCATCATTATGATGCAATAAAAAAAGTTTATAATCATATTTAAAAATTAAGCTCTAAACATTGAATAATGTACAAATTTTTAAATTTGACAATTTAAAAGTTAAAGACGTCAAGAAATTCAAACATTAAAAGTTTCAAAGGGATCACTGTGAAGGTTAATGTATTCAAAATATGTAAAACGATTTTAGAATTACCTAACTATTCAAAATGTGAATTCAATATTTTCTTTAATTAAGGTCTCCTAAATTGAACTAATTCTTACTATAAGTTTTTAAATTGAAAATATTAAAATAAAAATTTCGAAAATAAACAATTTGAAATATTCAAGGTTAAACAAAGAGTTGCGTAATTTTTTTTATTTTAGATCAAAATAAGTTTTGTATTTATAAATCTTAATTTAAAAAAAATATACTCAAGTTTATTAATTAAATTTTACTAAAAGTAAATTTTTATTTTTGCAGATAAAGGAACCATGGAAATTACGTTGCACCGTCTAAACGAAGGCGGGACTTTCGAAAATGAATTTCTAGTCCTAACAATACAAAAATCGGTAATTTTTTACACGTGTGGAATATTTTACGTATTTTTTAAACACCTAATATACTACTGGCCTAAATTCTACGTTTACTTACGTAAATCGGATTAAAAACAGGCCTGTGTTACAAATATCTTTCAAAAATCGTTAGAGAGCTGATTAAATTCCGAATCTGTTGAGCCCAACTTGAAATGTTTTCAGTAAATGGCGACCAATATAGCATATATGAAAAAGATCGAACTATTTTCCATTTTTGACCAATTTTTCATTCCCAAATTCTAGCCTCTAAATGCTTAAGGAAAGGCAATTAAATAAATTAAAACTCCGCTCAAATTAAGTATTAAATCTCTTTAAAATGAGACCAAGAACATAATAAAATATCTACTGGTTCTCGAATTATCAGAAGCAAATTTCGGTATTTCTCACATGCTATCTCGGTCCCTATTTATTGAAAATACTTCAAGTAGGGCTCAATCGACGTGAAATTTAATGAATCTTCTAACAAATTTTAAATAAAATAAATTTTCTAACCGATGTTGACAGTGGCCGTTAATGTATATTTATAATAATTTTAGACAGTTATGTATTTTTTTATATTTCCTCTTCTAGTACACCGCTGGCCGTAAATCTGACAACGATTTTGTGTTTAAATCTAAAGGAATTTCCCGAAAACACTGCATTTTTCATCACAAACCAGACGGCTTGTTCGTTGAAGTTTTGAAAGTACGCCACAATTTCACTTTAAGTTTGAAAACTGAGACTTCTGAAATTACTTTAAAAATTAAAAAGCAATATTTTTTTCTAGCATGAACAGGCCTTACAAGTTAATGGTGTAAATCAAATTAAAGGAACAGTTGTTCCTCTGAAAAATGGGGACATTGTTGAAATAGGAAAATCACACACATATAAAGTACAAATTGAGGTAAAAAGAAAATCTCTTGAATAGAAATAGAGGATTTTTTTTGCGGCTAATTTTTTTTGTTTAATTAATGAAAATATTTTCCTGCAGCCTCTGGCTCCAGATATCACCAACGAAAATCAACCTTTTTCTGATTTTTTGGGTTCACGGCCTGGAAATGCAGTAGTAAAAACAGAATCGTTTGATACAGATTTGAGTGAAACTTTACCTAATAATATAAGGATAAAATCAGAACTTGAGATTCCTGAATTTTTGGAAGATACAATTCTGAATGTCAGTTGTAGTGCAGAAGAGGTGGATCCTAATTTATCAGAGAATAGGATTAGCCACATGACGTTTGGAAGCGACAATGTGAATATTCCACTGCCATCGGTTAATATTATTAAAAGTGAACCGGATGAAAATCTTTTGAGTAAGTTAACTTTATTTTTTTAAATTTCTTCTATTCTTTAAAGTTTTATTATAACACATATTTAAAAAATGCTAAGGGTAATTGCCAAATGTTCATAATTTGAATTCATGAGATTTCGAAGAAAAAAATATATGTTTCCATATAATGAGTTCACAATTTTTGTTTAATTGTGGGTAATTCAGAAGAATACGAAATATAAAATTGAGAGGTGGCGAAGAAACATTTTTTATATCTATGACTTTTATTTTATAGGAAAATTATTACTGCCTAGCGTTTCTCCGAAATTTTGTATGAAGAAAATATAAGATTTGTGAAAATGATGTTTTAAAATCATTCTTACTTACATGTAGCAGTGCCTGGAAAATCTAGAATTGCTAGAGAGTTTTTATATACCTGGAAAAACCTGGAAAATTCAGGGATTTTTTTTTAAGTTACGGTATTTTTTCAAGAGTTTTTTGTTATTTAAATTAATGTTATTAACTGATAGTTTAACTATTCTATTTTTAGTGGAAAATGTATCTGTTTTAGTTGAAAATTAATGTATTTAGTTGAGAATTTGTTCTTTTTAATAGAAAATTAATCTTCTTGGTTGAAAAAGGAACTATTTTGTGGAAAATTTGTTTATTATTATTTTTTTTGCTACAAATTAATTTTTATTAACTATATTTTTTGTTGAAAGTTAATTTTTTATTTAAAAGTGTAACTATTCCAGTTAAATAACTCATCATTTTAATTAAAAAATCATCTCGTTGGTTGAAAATTAATGTTAAGTATTAAATTTTTGTTTAAAAAAATATCTTTTTTATTTGAAAATTTGTATTGTTTGGTATAAATTAATATGATATGAATTTTGGATAAAAAGAGTTAATTTACAACCAATTAGTGAATTTCCAACAAAGCAGTTAAATTTTCAGTTAAAAAATTAATTTTCAACCAGAAAAAACAGCGAATTTCAAGCCAAAAATTATGAAATTTCAGTCAAAAAATAAACTTTTAGGAAAGTTGTTTAACTTTCAACCAAAAAGTTTAAATTTCAACCTAAAAACATAAATTTTCAACAAAAAATGTAATGGTTGATATTTCAAGAAAAAGAATATTTTATATTTTAAATAAAAAAAAAACAGTTAGATTTAACCAATAAAGACGAATTTCAGGGAAAACTTGAATTCCGAACTAAACAGATTAATTTTTAACAAATTGTTAACACACAAAATTAATTTTCTTGAAAAAGAGGAATTTTCAAAAAAAATTCAATAATTTGCAACTAAATAGTTAAACTATTTTCAACTAAAATAGTCAACAAAAACACTAATTTTTAACCAAATAGTTGAATTTATTGCCAGATTATTCAATTTTCGAGCAGAAAATGCGAAAATTTTATAAAAAAGTTGAATATTCAACCCGAAAATATAAATTTTTAACGAAATTGTTGAATTTTCAACAAAATAATTTCATTTTCAACCTGATAATAAAATTTTCAACAAAAAAGACTTCTTCTTAACCAAAAACTTAATAGCAGACTTTTCAACCGAGCAGAATAAACTTTTAATCAAAAATATTTGGGTTTTCTTATTCGGTTCTATCAATTCAGTTTGCATTTAAGTTTACACTCACGTTTATCTGACGCGTTTTATATTGTTTTTTTCGAAAAAATAGAAAAAGTCGATTAAAAACGCATTTATTAGAACGAATTAAGGAAAACAGTTATTTTTGCATTATTAATAATATACGAAGAAAATTCTCCATGGCTTGAATTGCAGAAACTCTCGACAACGAAATATATTGTTTTTCGAGAAAACTAGGTGATGCGAATTTTTCCGAATAGCGAAAAAAAATTTCTACGAAGTTATATGTATTTGAACGTTGTGTTTTTGGTTTAAACTTACATTTTTTCTTTGAACCTCCATAATTTTTGACTTATTAGGATATTTATTGTTTTCTTTCTGATTCTGAAAGTGTTTATCGTTTAATTTCGAAATTCGTCTGAAAATTAATAAGTTTCCAAATTAAAAAAATCGCGGCTATTTTACTGAAAATATTAAAACTCGATTTTCTGAAGAAAAAAAAACACATTTCTATTGAAAAGGGTTAAACTGCGATATGCCACCTGGTGACAAAAATCCGAACTAGAAAGAATACGTACGATTTTTATTTGTGCGTAAAAGGAGGAGGGTCAATAAGGCCGGGTTTTGGGCCATCTACAGATTGGCCTCAAACATGTTTTATTTTATTCATCTAACTAGGTCTCATAACCCCTCAAAAGGATTTTTCCTTAGAGTGATCTGATTTCAAGATATAGTCATTCTTAAGTTCGTACGAGGGTGGATTGATAAGTTTCCGGCCTGACCAAGAAAAACAACTTTTTTAAGAATTTTTTTTTTTAATTTCTCAACATAATCTCCTCCAAGGCTGATACATTTCTCATAACGGTGTTCTAGTCTAGTAATGCCATCTCTATAGAATGATTCGTCAAGCTCCTCAAAAT
>NC_046657.1:114515886-114560161 GCF_010883055.1 Belonocnema kinseyi | reverse complement strand
ACGTCGATACTGGTATTTTGATTCCTGCAAAAGCGAGATGCTGTGCTTCTCATTTGGTTGATAATGGTTTTCTTAAAAAAGAGGCTGTTGCGTCTATACAAGCCACCTCTGATTTTACTCACATGAACGCTGAGTCGTTTTCTAAGCTTCTGAATGATTTGCGTGAGGAGGCAAGAAAAACAGGGATGAATTTTGATGATCCATCTGCGCTTGAGGATAAAGATTATTATAGGCTCACCGGTTTGACGAAAAATCAATTTAGTGACGTTGCACAGTACTTGTCAATTAAAGTGCGTTCGACAAAAGGTCGTTCTGTGCGTTTGTGCCTTGCATTATTGTTGATCAAGTTGCGCACAGGTCTTTCTAATGCGATTTTATCAACTATTTTTGGCATAGAACAACGAAGAGTTGGCAGAGGAATTACAGCAGCAAGGAAAGCTCTGATGTCCTCCTTTGTACCTCATCATCTTGGTATAGGTCACATATCACCCGAGTCAGTCATTAAGGACCATACTACATCAACGGCAAAAACGCTATTCGCAAATGGAGAAGATGTATGTATCCTTGTAGCTGATGGTACATACATGTTTATCCAAAAGAGTAGCAATTACTCTTTTCAAAGGCGGACTTATTCTATGCATAAAGGAAGGAATCTGGTCAAGCCCATGATGTTAGTAACGACGACAGGATATATATTGTGGATGTTTTCGGTCCGTATTTTGCTGATGGCAAGAACAACGACGCCAGTATCTTTGAAAGTCTTTTAAAACAAGATTCAATAAAACTGCGTACATGGATGCCCTCAAACTCTGTTATCGTTGTCCATCGCGGTTTTCGGGACTGCCTGAAGTTTTTAGAAGATCTTGGATTCGTTTCCAAAATGCCTCATTTTCTTCAAAAAGGATCACAGTACACTACGATTGAAGCAAACGAATCAAGGCTCGTTACTAAAGTCCGATGGGTGGTTAAAGCAGTCAATGAGTTGATAAAAACTTGGAGAGCCTTAAGTGATGTTTTTCCAAATAGTCAAATCCCGTACATCGGCGATTACGTCAGAATAGTCTGTGCCCTTTGTAATGCTTTCCGACCTCCTAGAATTCATGATAATTCCGATGATCATCTGATCGCTGAACGAATGTTGCGATTGGCTTCGCAGCCAATTGTACTATTTATTCTAATTTTTAAAAGATTATAAACTTAAATGGACTTATTTTAAAGCAAAAAAGAACTCAATGTACAGTTTTTATTTAATTATTCATATTATTTGTAAAATCTGGATAAAATTGGTCGCTGCATACATTAATTAAAGTTTATTTAAGCTTACAGTGCATTGAAATTTACATGAAAATAGTGAAATAATTGTTCTTTTGTTTAAAAACTTTTTTTTATAAAAATGTGTTTTTTCACTATATAAGGTGGAAATTCTATCTAAAACAATTTACTTTTAATGAAGATTTGTTTTCAGTATTCAATCGTTGTTTTAAACTTCACAAAACAATCGTGAAAAAATGTTTATGTAAAAATTAAAATACATCTTTGAAATCGTACCTACTCTTTCTAGTTACAGTTTTCGGCACCAGGTGGCGGAATGGTAGACCACCATTCCCAAATTTTTGTCAATTTTTTGTTGTCGGGAAGAGATCTTGTGAGTTTTATGCGGGCTAAATAACTGTTGTCATGAGAATTTTGTTATTCATGCAATCGAAATTTCTAACCTTTGTAGAAAAAAAGCTCTCTCAAAAATGGTTCAGCCCGCAGAAACCTGAAAAGATATCTTCTTTATACAAGCAAAAACTGTAAACAAATATGGGAAACAATAAAAAAGTTTGGGTTTCACAGACAACCTTTAATATATTTTTCATCAAATTTTAAAAACGTGAAAAAAATATTTTTTGGGAAACAATACCTTTTTTATTCTCCCCAATATGTTTGAAAAGTTTCTGCTAATAGAAACCATTTAAACCGGTTAAATCATTGTTGAGGCCGGGAGCTTTTTTTTCCTACCAAAGAGGTATTTTACTAAACGGTAAGGTCAACTAAAGGTATTTTATTCTAGAACTTTTTCCGGCGGGAAAACTCTTATCTTTCGTTGCCTGCGAGAACAATGAATTCATAAAAAAGTGACATGACGGGATGAGAATGCACTCTTTAAAGCCGAAAGAGCTTTAACAAAAGAGAATTCAAAATCGCAAAATTACAGTTGTACATTTGTCCATACAATTTATACTGAACTCTGAATACTGATAATCTGTTTGTTGAAAATATAGTTGTTTTTGTACTATTTTATTTTTGGTTAAATAATTAATATTACAGATTCGGAATCAGCACAAGCCTTACAATTAGAACTTCCCACCGGAATAGCAATAAATCTTGAGGAAAATGCCGACCTTACTTATCACCTAATGGAAATGGGTTCCCTTCCTCAAATTTCCGATCTTGATGGAGCAATGCAAATCTCGATTGAGGAACATGACACTAAACCTTTAATCCTGCCACTCATTAATCCAGAAACTTCCACGTCAATATCGGAAATTTCTACTCCTACAATGCAGCCAGAAAACCAAACTCCTCCCGCAACTATAATAAAACGAGAACCTGTTCTTCCAAACGAAGTTATCTCGCAAAATTCAATAATAGACTCGGACCTTAATCAAAATGTTTTACAGACTAGGATAAAAATAGAAAACCCGGATATACCTTTTACAAATATTACACTTTTTGCAACTCCAGAGGAAAGAATTCCAGAAATAGTTTCTAATCATGACGTTATTTCTGAAAAATCGGAACTTCCAACGAGAGAAAAGACTCCAAAAATCCTTGTAAATCCGAATGTTCTTCCTGAAGAGGCAGACAGTCCCTCGAGGGCGCGAACTCCAGATTTAGAAGAAGAAATGCAAATTGATGTCGAGGAACCTGATATCAAGCCCTTTCCCTTTTTAACGGAGACAATTAATTCTAGCTTGCAACCGGAAATACAAAATGCGCCTGAGACTGTTGAATCGGATACACCAGTTCTAAGAATTCGGAATGACCTTGGACTGGGGTTGAAAATAGAACCCGACCCCGTTGAACCGTCTATTGACAATCAATTTTCTATTGAATCTTCAATCGAGCCTTCAAATCCGGATCAAAATTTAAGTGTAACGATAAAAGAAGAAAGGATTGATCCTTCTGAAACTCCAAATGCCGCACAAATTGATGGAACAGATTCTAGAGTAATAATAAAAGAAGAAAGAGTTGATCACGACACTCCGATTGAAACTGAAATTGAGCAAACCTCGGGAATAAGAATAAAAGAAGAAATACTTGATCCTCCAGAATCTCCAGAAGTTGAATTTATTGAAGAGAAACGAAAACGAAGTAGACGAGATTCTGATGACAACAACTTGTTTGGAGTCAGAATAAAGCAAGAGAAGATTGATCCCCCTGAATCCGTTCAAAGTGAGTTAGATCTTCTGGATGCGAGTATTGTGACGAGGCCAATAAAGAGAGAAAAGCCTGATCCTCCTGAGCTTGCAGTTCAAAATCGAAGTGTTCCTGATGCAGAAGACAATATTCAGTCCCAGAGGATAAAACCAGAACCTGATTCGCCAGACTCTCCAGAATGTGAAACTTTTAGAGAAGAACCAGCAAGAGAGAAAGAAATTTCTGATCCGATTGACTACTCAGAATTAGTTAACGACGAGATTGATATTCAAGATGAAAAACCTGGACCTTCGCTCATGGAAAGATTGAGTCAGTTTGAAATGTATTCAGAATCGCTCATAAAGAAAAGACTAAAAGAAGAGGTTGTTGAATCCTTGCCCTCCGCAAAGCGATTCAAAAGAGGAAGTTCAGGTTCGGACTCGGATTCTAGTTCCGATAGTTCCGACTCGGATTCCGATTCTTTAAATAAGAAAGGTTGTGAGAACTCTGTGGCTGTGAAAGTAGAAGACGAGGAAGAAGATTCGGAGAGTCTGACTCCAGCTCAACGGGAAGAGTATAAACGTTATTTGCTGATATCTGAGATTTTAGATAGTAATAAGGATCCGGAAGTAGTTGATAGGTTGATTAAGGAACTTGATAGGAAATTGGAGGAAGAAAAGACTAGGGAAAAAGGACACAAAGGAATAGTAGAGTATCGTGAAATCAGTGATGATGAGGTCGAAATAATTAGAGATGATAGGAGTAGGAGGCATAAAAAAAGGAAGAAGAGGGATGGGAGGAGAGAAAGCAGTAAGAGAAAGAGTAGGCGGAGTGATAGAAAGAGTGAGAGGAGGAGTGATGGTAGCAGGAATGAAAAGAAAAAGAAGAAGCGGAAGAGGGACGAGGGAGAAAGCAAGATCAAACAGGAAACTTTGAGGGAAAGGAGACACTCGAGGAAAGAGAGTCTGAGCGAAAGAGAAAAGGAGGATGGAGTCAATAGAAAAAATGGTTATTTAGGAAGAGAGAGTCGCAGAAGAAGGGAAAGTCCAATTACAGAAGCCCCGAGAAGAGAAAGTCCGAAGGGAAGCCAAAGTCTTAGAGGAAGCGAAAGTCCTAGAAGAAGAGAAGTTGCTAAAGAAAGATCTAGTCTAAAACGAAGGGATAGTCCAAGAAGACGAGAAAAAAGTCCGTCAACAGAAATTTACAATTTCAGACAGTCTCCAAATAGAGATCTCGCTCGTGATTCCAGAAGAGAAAAGTCTCCTGATCCCAGTCCAAGATCCCCAGAACCTTTCGAATATTCCAAGGATTCTCAAGTCCATGAACCGAAAAACGAAAACAGAAATTTGAGAACTGATCCGATGGATCGGAATTATCCGGGAGCGAGGGTTCTGGATGATTATGATCTTCCGGAAGAAAGAGGTAGATCAGATCCTCGGGATCGGACGAAGTATGGTGCAAGAACTGAGAAGAAGAAATTGGATTATAAGGAGTATTTGAAGAGGAGAGCAATGGCTAAAGATTCAAGTGGAGGAGCAGGTGAGGCAACTAGGGATCTAGGAGCAAGGCCCAAAGGAAGTGAGGCCAGCGGAATTGCTCCTATCTCAACCTTTAGGGATTCTTACGTTCCTCAGCCTCTAATGGATCTTGAATTCAGGGTACCAAATGCTGGTGTTCCTGTCCCAGGATACAGAGCGCAACCTCAGTCTTCGGTTATCGCGCCATCTGTGGATCCAAGATTTATGCCGAGAGGGGTTGAACAGCCAGTTCCGCTTCCATTTATGGATCCTCGAACACAATCGAGACCTCAAGTTCCTCCTTATAGAATTCCTGGAGTTCCTCCGGCATTCGATCCAAGATATCAAGGAAGAGCGGATCTGCATTCCCCAATTGAAGGACCTCGAGATCACCGATTCATGTATGGAGGATTGGAGAATCATGGAGTTGCTCCAGCCTTTGATCCCAGATATCAAGGAAGAGCGGATCTTCATTCTCTAATTGAGGGGCCTAGAGATCCCAGATACATGTATGCAGGGATGGAAAATCAAGGAGTTGCTCCTGCAAATTTTGATCCAAGGCTGCCAGGAAGAGCGGATCTTCAGTCTCCGATTGGCGAGGTTGCTTCCAGGGATCAAAGAGTTGCGTCCAGAGGTGTGGAAACTAGTGGCGAGGGATCTAGGGATCATAGATCTAGAGCAAGAGGGATGACGGAGGATGAAATTCAGATGACTTTGATGAATCAGAGATCGGGCGCGAGGATTTTAGAACCTCCTGCTTCAACGAGTAACCAGGAATTAGTTGCAAATCCGATAAGTAAGCTGAAGATGAAAAATGGAAAAGATGGAAAGAGTGAGGATTGGTTGACGCAGAAAGTTTGTCAATTGAATGTCACAGAGGACATAAAACCTGTGGTTCGCACCAAGCCGCTCGAATCGAAGGAACTATCTGATGAGTTGCTGGTGACCATTTTCTCGTGGCATCCGGAACTTTTCGAGGTAACGTGTTTCTTTAAAATAAAGAGAGAGAAAAAGAAGTATTTTCTTGTCTAATAGTTTGAAATTGTCTATTAAGAGAATTTTTGTTAAAGAAAATGATTGGTAAATACTGGAAAGGAAAGAAATAGAAAAAGATGAGAATTCTGAAAATTGATTATTAAAAAAATGGCTTATAAGCAATGGTTTAGAAATTGTTGATGAATAATGATAATGAGTGATTTAAAAAGAGTTTATAATGAGACACAACAATTTTCTGTTTGTCATACAAAATTTCAAATGAATAAAAATAGAAAAATTAATCGAATATATCCAGGGCGGCCGCTGGACCGGGAAATGAAAGTGAATGTATTTTTTGACCAGGAATTTTACAAAATTTGTAGAATAAAATTTTTGTCCAACTTTGATTTCAACTGTTTTTAAATAATTTCCTAAATTGTGATTTGTATACATTATTATATCATTTAGTTTATAGTACTTAATTGGAAAATCTTTCACTTAAAAAATGTTGAACTTTTAAGCATATATTTTAATTTAAAGAATTTTAAAATGCAGTTTTGAAGGTTTAGAAAAAATTAAAAATTAGAATTTTTTAAAATCGAAGATTTTTTAAATAAAAAACAGGGTGTTTGTCAGACCGGGAAACCGGGAATTTTACGAATTTTCATAAGAAAAATCTGCCCAAGTACGATTTGAACAGTTTTTAAAATAATTAAAGTGGAGCTTTGAGGATTAAAACAATTAAAAATTAAAAGATTTTGAAGTTGAAAATTTTTGATAAAAAACAGTTTTATTTTAGCAACTGTAAATGTAAATAAATAAATAATTTAAAAAATCCGAAAGTCTTGATAATAAATGAAATTAATATATCATTTGTTCCGATAATTTTATTTTTAAATAAAAATTTTCATTATTTATCAATAATATATTTTTAATTCAGAGTTTCAGGTATCACTTTATATTATTTTTTTATATTAAATTTAATAAATAAATTTATTAATATATTATTTCTATTAATTTTTTCAGCTATTAAAAAATGTAAACGTGCGTTTTACGATTTTCAACTTACAAATAAATCCATAATAATATAGTCATAACTAAAGTTTTTTATTAAATTTAAAATATTGTCAGTCTAAATGATTTAATTTTTATCCCATTTAATTTGCAAGTTCTTAATGTACAAAAAGAAGTATTTAATATTTAGCATATTTCACTCTTCATTTAAGACGAGTAAATTGAAACCAAATATTTAAAAGAAAACTATTTGAAACTGAATTGTTTTACATGGAAAGCTTTGAATCTTTAGATTTTCGAAGAACTTTTAATCTTTTAGCGTTATAATTTTAATTGTTCTACTTAAAAAGTGTTTAATTTATAAGTGAAATTGTTACATTTTAAACACTATTCGTAGAAAAATTTTGAGTAATTTCAAGAGATATGTAGAAGTTTTGAAATGATTCAAAATTAATTAAAAACTTGGAATTATTTCAAGTAATTTAAACGAAGTGTGTTAACATTTTTTTCAGAACTTCTAAATATATTTTTAAATTAATCGAAATTTTCCCACAATTTTTGAAAATCCAGGAAATTAAATAAAATCCTTAAAACCTTCCATGTTCATCTTTGATCATTTTTAAAACTCCTAAAATCTTCTTAAACTTTCTGTTACAATAATTTTTCAACGTGAAAAATCATTTCCAATTTTCCTAAGATTCTCAAGAATATTTTTATTCTTCTGTAGTCTTTCAAAATTCTTGTAAAAAATTAACATTTTTTGTTTTAAATCTACAAAAATCTACATTTTATTTAAAATTCGGCTGTAAGTATTTCAAATTATTTCAAGTTCTAAATTTAATTCGAATCTTGTTCAAACGTCTAAATATCTCTTAATATTACTCTGCTATTTTTACAAATAATAAGTGTTCTATTGTTATTTATAAATTCAAATTAATTTTTATTTTCATTTGCAGAATTTTCTAAAAGTTATGGAAAAAATTCAATTCATTTTGAAATATATTGAAAAGTTCTGACAAAAAAATCAAAAATGATTTTGAATTTGTATTTGAAGGATGCCTAGACTATTTAAAATTAAAATAATTTAACTTCTAATTTAAGAACTGTTAAGTTAAAAAAATATATTTTTAAATTTTTAATGTGTCTAGCTTAAAATTACTTAAAATAATATAATTTTGAAACTTTTTAAAGTTCATTGCTTGATTCTTTAATTTAGACTATTGAAAATGTTAATGTGGATTTATATTTTTGGAACTCAATCTGAAACTTTGAACTCTATAATTTATAAATGTTCTAAATTTTGCAGTTTATTTGCATTTCACTTAAAACTGTTTAATTTAAAAGTGTCAGTACCTTCCAGTTTATACTTGTAAATTATTGAGCATTGGAATATACAATTTTTGAATTGAAAACTTTTAAACTTCAATTTTAAAAGTTTGGAATTCATGGGTTCCAATTTGAATGCTTTAATTTACTGTTTATTACTTAATATGGAAAAATGTTTAGAATATGGTTTGATTTTTTAAATTTCATCGGCCGTGAAAAATGTTTGCGAACCGGGAAAAAACGGAAAATGACCGGGAATTTTTTTCTTCGATTAAAACGGCTACCCTGATATCATTCTTGTACAGAAAATGTCCACAAAATGAAAAAAGTTTTTTCCTACAAATTTCATTCTATTTGGACGAAGAGTCAAGGTCATACAATGTTGACTGGAATTCCACAATTATTCCAAGTGAATTTTTTTTTTGTTTCCTAAAAAATATCTGGTAGTTTTTTCAAACAATAATAAATGAATTTTCCCTCCCAGGCTGGCCTTTTGAGAAATTCGCCAATCCCGTCGCTTAGAAATGTCGGAAAAACTTCACTCTCGTATGAAAGCTACGATTCCTACTGCGCCACAGTTTTTCCACTTCTTCTTCTGGATGTCTCCTGTCAAATTCAAGATGCATTTAATGCCGGAATGGAAAGACCCTCGTAATTATAACTAGACAATATATTTTTTATTCACATATTCTACCCCTTTTTTTTGAAATATATTATTTTTATTATTTTTTTTTTTTGCTTTTTACAGATTACAAGATTGTCGTTTACTTCCAAGTACAATCCCAAAGGTGAAAATACCAGCTCGAAAAACATTTCTTGTGCCTTTGTTACTGAAATCCAGCGTATCGATTTTGGATGATTCCAAACCTCCTTCAGAAGGAGATTTATTACGATTTTATCTAGTCAATGAATATAAAAAGTCAGTTGTAATGTTTGGATATATACAGAAAGTAGTTAATGAAGGTAAATTTATTTATTTATTTATCTGGTTCATTCCAAACATGTGTTTTTTATTGAATTGGGGGACCATTTATCACAGATTGTTGTTTTTTTCTAGGTAGTCGATATTTTTCAGGTTGAACACTGCTTTTCTATTTTATTAATAATCTATTGATTCTTTAATGCACAGTTTTTAATCTTACTTTACTAGAAAGATTGTTTGATTAAATTTTATTAATTTCAGTACGCTTTTAATCATATAATATTGAAATTATACAATTTTCAGGGTGTTTTCTGGACCGGGAAATAAGAATGAACTTATTTTTCGACCGGGAATTTTATAGATTTTTAGGAAAAAATCTGTTCTAGTTTGATTTTAACCGTTTTTTAAAACAATTAGTTGAGACTGTATATGTTTGAATTATATAATTCAGTTTACAGTGCGTAATTCGATAATATTTCAATTAAAAAATGCCGTTTTTTAAACACTTAAAAAATTATAAAGTAAAAGCGTTTGAAATCGACAATTTTCTATAAAAAAAATATTTAGTTCATCTACTGTGAAAATAAATCATGATTTTAAAATTTCAACTGTACGTGAACGACTAACAAATGAATAATAATAAAATTTAATTTATAAGACGATTCGGAAACAGATTTAACAATTTCTAAATTTTAACGTTAAAAATTAAACCGTTTCAATTAAAAAGTGTTAGTAGTTAAACAACTCTGAACGCCCAGTTGAAACTTTATAAACTATTTTAAACTTTAAAATAACTGCAAAATAATATAATCATACTTCTTCTTTTTAATTATTTATTAAATTATTAATTAATTTATTAATATTAATTATTACATTTGGATTGATTAAATTTCAGATATTTTTTAGCCTAAAATTTGAGAATTTGAAATTTTTTATGAAGAAAGAGAATGCTTAATATTTAGAAATATTCGACTGTTCATTTAAAATAAGTAATTAAAAAAAAACTCAAAACTGAGCAAAAAAAGTAAACTTTGAACGTTATCATTTTAATTTTTCGATTTGAAAACTTTTAATTTATAAGTAAAATTGTTGAATTTTGTTGTATAAATAAATATTGAATACCTATTATTCCTAGAAAAAATTAGAGTAAGTTAATGAGATATTTCGATGTTCTATAAAGAATTTAAATTAATGTAAAATTTTTAATTATTTCAAATAATTCAATTGAAGTTTCTACGTATACCGACAAAGTCTGTATGAAAATATTCATACCAAAATTTGCAAACAGCCCTGGATAGCCTATTTTAAAACAAAATATAGATTTTTGCAAATTTCGAACAACAAATTTAGAAGCTTTGTGAGAATTGCCAAAGGCTTCAAAAGAATAAAAAATATTCTCTTAAGGTTCCTAGGAAAATTGAAAATGATTGTTTTATTTTGAAAAATTAATTTTAAGAGAACATTTTAAAATATTTTCAAAATTGTCAATAATGAATCTGAAATATTTAAGGAAAATATTCTGAATTTGTAGGATTTAAAATAAAATTCAGGAAAGGCTTTAGGAAAAATTCAAAAAAATGTTTAGAAGTTTTGAAAATTTTTTTAAAATAATTAAAAATTTGAAAAAATCTAAAACATGTAGACTTTTCAAGAGTTAGAAATAAAATTGTGAAGCTTTTTTAAGGATTCTTAAACTGTTTCAAATGAAAATAATTAAACTTTTAATTTAAGGATTGTTCAGTTTATAAAAAATATAATTGTTCAATTTTTATTGTTTCTAACTTAAAATTGTTTAAAATAATTTGCAGCTCAGTTTTTATTACTTCAGATGGTAACATTTTTTACTTTAGGGTTTGAATTTTATAATTTCATTGACCGTAAATTTTGTTTGAGAAACCGGGAAATGACCGGGAATTTTTTGTCATTGATTAAAACGGCCACCCCTTCGAGAGCTTTAATTTTAAAATACAAAATTTGAACTTTCTCAATCCGAAATCATTTATTTAGTTAAATCTTATACGTTTGAAATTTGAAGAGGATTAATTTGGAATATTTTTAAATGTAAATATTAATTCTATCCGTTTTAAGTTTGAACGTTTTAATACTGAATATATACTTCATTTTAAATACGTCACTTGATTTTTTTCTTTGATGTTGTTTGAAATTATATTCTTCAATTTTTTTAAATTTTCTATATAAAAATATTATTTTTAGAGGTTTCCAATTGTAAATATTAGAATGATCCATGGCCATATAACGGATTTTTCAAGGGTTTCAATCTATTTAAAAGATTGTAAAATATTCAAAAGGATTTGGAACATTTTCGAAAGATTTCACAAATTTCAAAGATTTCAAAAAGGCGGGTACATCAGTTTTCAAATATTTCACAACAATTTTACGAAGTTTTTTAAAACTTTCAAAAGATTTAAAGGATTTCAAAAATTTTTTAAATGGTACAATACATCAGATTTAAAATATTTTAAAACATTTCGAAGATTTAAAACGATTTCAAAAGTCTTAAAACCATTTTAGAAGTTTTGAAATGATTTCAAATAGTCCAATGATTACAAGGAATTAAAAGATTTCACAAACAAAGTTTTAAGAAAAATTTCAGAAATTTTTAAAAAGATTTGACAAAGATTTCACTAAAAATTCCCAAAGAATTCGAACATTTCCTAAACAACAAACAAAGATTTCATAAAAATGTAAAAAATATGCAAAAGTTTCACAAAGAATTAAAAGATTTCAAAGATTTTGAAGATCTCAAGAATCCAATATTTTACAAAAAATTTAAAAAGATTTAAAAGTTTTCAAAGATCACTCATGTTGGCAAAAAATTAATAATTAGTTTATTTATGGTTCTGTTTTCTTTAAAAATGGTTGGCCAATAAAACATAAAATGGCTCATTTTTTACATCCATAAAAACAGTTATTTCATCATTTGATGTAAAAGAAGTAGAGCTGGAAAAACTTGATTTCTTGACCTGGAAAACCTGGAAAAAACCTTGAATTGCGTTACTTCTACTTTTTACAAAAAAATTTGTTTTCAGTTTAAAAAATGTTTTCTTTGACCTTTTTACAATTTAAATCTTCAAAATCCATAAATTTTAACATTGACAACATTTTATTAAATATTGTAAATAGGAGCATTGTAAGTTAAAGAATTTCAAATAGTAAAAACATACATAAAAGGAAACGATTCAGATTGAAAACGTTTATTATTGAATAATTTTAGAATTAATTTATCAAAATTTGGAAATTTGAAGTTTAAAGCGTTCGAAACACTTTAAATTCAAATATTGAAAATGGGTACATTTTAAGTTTCAATGGGTTATAATTTATTTCCAGCTATTTTCAGGGCTTTTTTTGAATGTGTCGAATTTTGATTTCCCCAGATTCGATATTGCCCAATTTTAAATTGAAATTGACACCTTAAAAATTACAGATATCAGCTTTTTAAAATAGACAATTTAACTTAATTGAATCTAATTGAAAACGTTAACAACACATTTTAAACTTAAATATTAATATTTCGAAAATTCCAAATATTCCCGTTACATTTTTAAAATTTTCAATCAAAATCATAACAATTTTGCCCATTTTTTAGTACATTTTATTGAATTTGTCGAATCTGAAATTTCCTAAAATATGATTTGTTCCATTTTTTTTCTATTTCAGAATTGTACATTTTTTAATGTTTCCCGCTTGAAGAATTTTGAATGATTCCAATTGGAAAATGTGGGAAAAGGTTCAATTTGTTTTCTGAAATTTAAGTGTCCACTGTATGCAATTCTGATTTCCTATACATTTTTTATATACTTCTATTATATTATTTTCTAAGTGTATGTTAAAAAAAATTAATTTTAGAAACGATGGACCTACCCAGAAGACTATTTACCTTCTTGGTATCTATTAGTGAGCAGGAATTTGATATCCACAGGAGTACAATTCAGGACATAAAACCGATTGTAAATTTGAAATCTTCAATAGAAAAAGCCAAGGCTCTGTTTCGCTTGAGAAGATCTGAGCTCCTTCCTTGTATATTACATCCAAATTCGCAAATTAATCCGGCTCTACCGGTCAAAATCTTGGATCGGGAGGATTTAGTCTCGAAAGATCATCTTGACAAAATGCAGTTTACCGCAGTCTCAAAAATAATAAAAGCCTTCAACAGTGAATTGCCCAACATCTGTCTTGTGGAAGGATCTGCCGGCACTGGAAAGACGAATATTATTGTCAACACGATTCTACAGTTACTCTGTACACAAAAATTTAATGTCGAGAAAGAACGATTGAGAATTCTTGTTTCTGCTTCCACAAACGTCGAGATGGACGAGATTATAATAAAACTCAAATCTGCACTTGAGCTTGCAAATATTGAAAAAGATGGTAAGAATTTTTGACTCCGCTAAATAGAAAGAAATAAGTATTTTTCTAATGAAATTTAGTATCAGTATCAGGGAGAAAAAATCCTGCTGTCTACTAGAGTCGACCGAAAAATTAAATGTGTTTATTTTTTCGATTAGGATAGAGAAAATCTCATTCTATCTATTAAAATAGATTTCTGTGTTTTTTTACAGATTTTTAAAACGATATATTCCTTTAGCAGAAATGATTGGAAATTTCAAAGATAAAAAAAGTGATTTTTTTCGACCTAGGGGCGTAGAATTAGGCAGGGTTTCCGAAAACTTCATTTTCAAAATTCCCTGAATTTTCCTTGACTCATTTTTCATTTCCCTTAATTATTAATATTCAAATACCAGAATTTTAATCATTCAATACTTTTAACGTTGAATCTTTTATAAATCAAATAAAACATTATTTCAGATAAAAATTAAAAATGTTCAAATTTATTAATTTATTCTAAACAAAAAATGTCTTTTCTGCTCTGAAAGATGGCTTTTTAACAAGATACTTAAGTTTCAAACAAAATAGTTGAGTTTTTTACCTAAAAAGATAAATTCCCAACAAAAAAGTGTCATAGTTTATATTTCAATCAAAAAGTTGAAATTTATATTTAAAAAAATAATAATTTTAAGATCAAAAAGATGAATATTTAACATTAAAGATTTGCTACTCAAGAAAGAAAGAAAATTTTATCTAAATTGTTACAACTTCTAGCCAAAAGACGAATTTTCTCTAGGAAAATTCAATTTTCAAACAAAAAAATATAACTTTTCGGCAAAAAGTTAATTGTCCACGAAACTAATGCATTTTTCCTTAAAAAATGAGAATTTTCAACTCATAAAGATCAATATTAAATAAATCGAAAAGCTGATTTTTCAATTACACATTTAGTTTAACATTTAGTTTATTTTTTACCTAAGTAGTTAAATTTTCAATTAAAAAATATTAATCTTTAAAAAAATAATTTCTTAACAAAGTACTTCGCTTAAATCATTCAAACAAAATAGTTGAATACTCAAGCAAAGGAGAATAATTTCTCACAAAAAATTGCGTGTTCACTAAAAAAAAAAATGAAATTTCTACTAAAAGAGCTGAATTTTTAAATCGAAAAGATAATTTTTTTAAAAAGACAGTTGAGTTTTTTGTTAAAAAAGATTTCAGATGGCGTTTACGATCAAAATACGAATGTTTAAACAAGAAATAAGTTTCCACGAAATAAAATTGAATTTTCAATAAAAAAGACGAATCTTTAACGAAAAAAAAACATTTAAAAAGTTGTTGAATTCTCTACCAAATAGATGCATTTTTATCCAAAAAAGATTTCAGTTGACTTTTCAAAATCAAAATATGATTTTTTTAACAAAGAATAAGTATCTGAGAAAAAAATTTGAATTTCCTAATCAAAAAGGATGATTTTTTTAAACAAAATAGTTTAATTCTCTACCAAATAGTTGCATTGTTATCCAAGAAAGATGAAATTTCTACTAAAATAGTTGAAATTTCGAATCAAAAAGATATACTTTCATGAAAGATACCTAAGTTTTTTGTTAAAAAGATTTCAGTTGACTTTTCAAAATTAAAATATGAATGTTTAAACCAGAAAAAAGTTTTTACGAAAAAAAATTGAATTTTTAACAAAAAAGACGAATTTCTAGTGAAAAAAAAATACTTTAACAAAGTTATTCAATTCTATAGCAAAAAAAGATGCAGTTTTATCCAAAAAGTGATGAAATTTCACTTAAAACAGAACAATTTTTAATTAAAAATAAAAATTGTTTTTAAAAAAAATAGTTAAATTTTTATCCAAAAAAGATTCCACTTGACTTTTCAAAATATGAATGCTTAAACGAGAAATAAGTTTCTACGAAAAAACTGAATTTTCAATTAAAAAAAGACGCATTTTTAACGAAAAAAATGTCTAACAAAATAATTTAATTCTCTACCAAATAATTGCATTTTTATCCAAGAAAGATGAAATTTGTACTAATACAAATGCACTTTTAATAAAAATCGATAAGTTTCATCCACAAAGACTAATTTTCTACAAACAAAAAATAAATTTAAAATAATACGAACTTTCAACCAATTAGTTAAGTCTTGAACCAAAGAGATCTCAACGAAATAGTTAAATTTTCAAGAAAACAGCAGAATTTTGAACCAAACAGCTGCATTTATATTAAAGAAAGAAGCAATTTCTGCTAAAGAAGTTGAATTTTAAAATAAAAAAGACTAAACTTCTAAAAAAGAGTTAAATTTCAACCAAATACTTGCATTTTTATTCAAGAGGGATAAAATGTCTTCTAAAACACATGAATTAAAAAAAATTCCAAAAAAGAATTAAATTAAATCAAACAATAATTTTATTTTCTACTTAATAGTCGAATTATTAAGAAAAATTAAAATTCTACTAAAATAGGTGAATTTTCAAATCAAAAAGACAATTAAAAAAAAACTAGTTGAATTTTCATCAAAAATAGATTCCAATTGAATTTTCATCAAAAATTGATTCCAATTAACTTTTCAAAACATAAATACGAATTTTTAACAAAAAGTAAGTTTTCTAGGAAATAGTTGAATTTTCAACAAAAAGCTTGCCTTTTTGTCCAAGATAGATACAATATTTGTAATTTAAAAAATGAACTTTTAAATGAAAAAGTTAGAAGTAGGTATATTTCATGCTCGAAAAAACGTATAACAATATCATCCCCCAATTAAACCCGGAAATAATAATTTCGACTTCAACTTCTTTACTTTTTGGCGCACTAAGGGATCGTCCACAAATTACGTAAGACGTTTTTCTTTTGTTTGAATAAAGACGAGCATAAAATTGCTGTGAAGTTGAGAAGGACACAACGATATAAACAAAAGAAAAACATCTTACGTAATATGTGGATGATCCCTAAAGTCAAAAATAAAAAAGATGAATAAAAAAATAAATTTTTACTTCTGTAAATCACTTTACATTTCAAAATTTTTGTTTTTTTAAGTAAAATTGTGACTACGTACATTTATTTTTCGAACTTTCAAACTTCAAATCATTTCCACTAACGAAAGATATCGTTTAAAAAATCTGTAAACAAAATCACAGAAATCTATTTTTATATGTGCAATTAGATTTTTCCTATACTGATCTGTAAGAATGTATTTTTTTGACCAATTGAGTAGAAATATCAATTACTGCATTGTTTTCTTTAAAAATAAACTTTTTTTGGAATAAAAATTTCATTACTTGGGTGAAAATTAAACTCTGATTAAAAATCCATTTTTTTGGGTTGAAGATTCATTATTTTAATTTTAATTTTATCTCTTTGTTTGGAAAATGAGCTATTTTGTTGAAAACTCGTTTTTGCTTTGGACTAAAAATTGAACTATTTCACCTCTGATCTTTTTGGTTAGAAATTAATCTTCGAGGTTGATAATTTATCTTTTCGTTTGAAGATTTAATTATTCAGGGTCAAGATTCATAATTTTAATTTAGAAAATTCATTACATTGTTTAAACATGTAACAACTATTCCAATTGAATATTCTGTCATTTAATTGTTAGTTGAAAATCCATTTGTTGAAACAAAAAAATTGTTTACTAAAAATTTACATATTCAAATTTTGATTAACAATTTATCTTTTCTAGTTGAAAATACATCCATTTCGTTGAAAATTGATCTTTTTGGTATAAATTAAACTTCTTGGTCGTTTTATTTGGAAAATTTATCTCTTTTATTTAAAATTCAACTTGAAACTTGATTTGACTTGAACTTTAATTGAAAATTCATCACTTTCGTTAAAAGTTTCTTTGTTGTTTTTTGTGTGAAAAATGAACTTTTTTAACTGAAAATGTAAACCTTTAATTTTTTGTTTAAAGCTGATATTTTCCCGTTGAAAATTCCACTATTTAGTTGAAAATGGATCTTTTTTAATTAAACATTCAACTACTTAGTTAAGAATTCATTAAATTTGTTTAACAATCGACTTTTTGGCAGAAAATTAATCTTTTTGATTGAACATTTAAGTATTTGGTTAAAATTAATTTACCTTTTTGAAAATTTTAAGAATTTAAAGCGGTTTTAATGGAATTTAATATAGTACCCACTTTAATTTTACCTGAATATACGCCGAATGTTTGAGTGTAAGAAAGTGAAATAAAACTTTGTTTGAATTATTATTTAAATGCATGAACTTTAGAAACAAATTCAAAAAATGATTTGTTATGTTTTTAGTAATATAATTTGTCGAATACTTCTGGATTAAAATATGAATTCCTAAAAACGAAAAAAAAAAATTTATAATAAACTCACTAATCTTTATATGTATTCTCCAAATCGATTGTTTAAAAAAAATTTAATTTGAACAGATTTGAGTAGAGAGTTTGTAAAATTATTTACATTAAATTAAATCAGCTTGCATAATTTTTTTTTGGTCAGATTTGTACTAGGTGTGTATCTTGATATATATTTTTATAATTTAGTGATTTAATTACATTGCAGTAGTTAAAATGGTTCTTGTTGGTCCGGACGAGGGAAGACGTGAACGAACTAAAGAGTTGAACTTGAGCAATTTTGCTAGAAATCATGTTGAAAGTGATATACACAGGTACCAGGTCACAATGGGCTTGAAATCCATGGAGGAACAGGTTCGTTTCTAAATAGAAATAACTCTTACCACATTTTTATTTTCTCCGAAAAAATCTGCAGTTTTTAAATTGATTTGCTTCTACTTTATTGCAAGAAAAATCTGATTTTTAAATTAAAACTGCAGACTCCGGCAAACATTTTTGCAAATTGAAAAATTTTCGTTGATAAATATTATTTTTCTTTGAAATAATAAAGTGAAATATGTTCTTAATTATTGTTTTCAAAAAAAGTTTTGTTGAACGATTTTAATTTTTAATATAGTCAATTGATATTGAAAGCCGTATTTTTAAATTGTTTTTACTCGGGAATGTTAAGTTTCGATAATAATATAAACTGCTGTTATTATTCAATTTTTAATATGATTTTTAATACTATATTGAACTTTCTACAATTAGAAATCGAGAATTAAGAATTTAAAAAATTGAGAATCTTTTAAACACAAGAAAATACCTGCTTTTTATTTTTTTTAACATTTTCTGTTTTATTAATTTACTATGTCTTCAAAGAAAAAAAAACTCATAAATCTAAAATACAAAACTACTTTGATTCTTTTAGGCTGCATTTTTAACGGAGCAAATGAATATCCTTACTAAAAAGTTTGAAATGACAAAGTGTGTTCACGTAGCACTACAAATGAGCCTTATAAAAATGTATTACGATATTGGAAGAAGTGGAAGAAAGGTAAGAACAATCACTCAAGCAAACATTAAAATAAATAGAAAAGTGGATGAATGAGTAATTAAAATTTTTTCTAGGTAAAGGAGATGACAGCTCAAGAAAAGAGAGAACTTTTAGAAGTTGCGGAAAAGACATTTTTGGCTGGCGCAAACTTAATTTTCTGCAGTATCCCCAATCTTGGCTGCTCTGTGATGGAGAATCTTAGGTAAATATTTGTCCCGACTTTCGAATTTGATCAAGATCAAATTAACTTTTTTTTTAATTCGTTCTGCTCTTATGCTTAATTGTTGTATTTAATTTTGAACTGTTTTTAATGCATCCAATTTCAAATTAAAGTATTTGTAACTTTTAAGAAATGCTTTTAAATCCAATTTTACATTAATAATTTTTTTATGTATAAAACTATTTAATTTGTTTCGCTTATAAATTAACTTTTTTTAGTTTTAAACGTTTACAATAATTTTTAATTTGTGCATCTACAGCATGTAAAAATTTGAAAGCAGTATATGCTTCAATTTTCTGACTGTTTAAGTGTCAAATGGCATCTTACACTCATACAATTTATAGTAAAAAAAATTCTAACGTTTTAATTTTGTTGCATATTTAAATTGAAAACTAGTTCAGTTTTAAACACTTGAGCTTTGCAATTGGTTAATTAATAAATACCAAAAAGCATTTAATATTGATTCAACTGTGTTCAAAATCATTCAAGTAAAGGTAAAAAACTTCTGATATTTTTTCTTTTAACAAGTTATTTGTACCCTTCAGTATTCGAAAGTTTAGATAAACTCAAAAAAAGTGAAATACCTTTCATAAATTCTAGAACATAGGATTAAAGTTGATGGAAAAATTAAATAAAAATATTCATCCATTTTCAAAAATAGGTTTACATTATTAGATTTAACTATTTAGTTGATAATTCGTTTTTTTTTAAATTATTTTTTTAACTGAATTTAACATTTCTATTTCAGGTTAAAATTCATCCTTTTTTTCTTGAAAATTCAACTATTTGTTTGAAATTTCATTTTTTTAATTGAAAATTTGTCCCTTTTGATAGAAAATTAATATTTTTGGTTAAAAAATAATATTTTAACTCGAAAATTCGACAATTTGGTTGAACGTTTTTTTGTTCAAATATCAACTATAACATTTTTCGTAGAGGATTCATCTTTTTTTTTTGTTGAAAATCTAACTATTTCTGAATTGACTAGAATGCTTTTGAAATATTTCGGGGTGTTTTTAAAGATTCCGAGTAATTTGTAATAATTTCAATAATTGAAGGAATTTTTAAGATTTTAGGAAAAAGTTTAAAGGTTTTGTAAGATTTCCCAGGATTTTAATGATTTTATGGGATTTTAAAGCTCTCAATTTTTTTAAATACATTTTCCATAATTTGTAAAAATATTATTATTAAATTTTTTCACGGGATTTTATAATATTTTAGTGGATTTTAAAGAATATATTAATGAGAAGTTAGGTATTTTATAGGGTTTCAAAGATTTAAGATATTTGGAATTAACCCTGAATTCTTATTAATTCACCCTAAATTCTTTAGAATTCTTTTGAATTTGATTAATTCTTTTTGATTTTATGAATTAACTTTAATTTTCTAATTTACCTGAATTTCTCTAAATTTACTCTATTCTTCTTAAGTCAGTGGATTTTTTTTTTAAATTTGAAAACTTTTCAAGATCTTTATAAAATTTTAAAGGAGCTTGAAGGATTTTAAATTACTTAGGTTATTTTAAAAGTTTGCATTTCCAAAGGTTTTAATAATTTCAAGGGATTTAAATATTTTAATGGATTTCAAAGAATTTTTCACAAGACATGAGGGATCTCGTATTGTTTCGAAGATTTCAAAAGATTTTCAAATATGTTTTGCAATTAATTTGGAATTCTTTCTGAATTCTTGTTAAAATTAAATTGTTCAGATTTTAGGGGTATTTTTAAAACTTTTTAAGTATTTTCAAGAGCTTTTAATTTGCAATATTTTTGTGAATTTTAAAAGATTCTAAGGATTTTTTCATTAATTTCATTGATTCAAAGGGATTTTAAAGCGTTTGAAATATTTTGCGATAAAGATTTGTTTAGAATTTCGATTTTTCGAATTTAATATTGACGATTTTAAGGGATTTTAAAGCTCTCAGTGTATTTTAATACATTCTCAAGGATTTCAGGTAATGTCATCATAGAACTTCACGAGATTTTATGATATTTTAGTGGATTTCAAAGAAATTATTCACGAGAAGTGAGGTATTTCGTAGAACTTCAAATATTTCAAGATATTTTCAAATATTTTTTTGCATTTAATTGGGAATTTGCCCTAAATTCTTATCAATTTATCCTAAATTCTTTTAAATTTTAAAAATTTCGAAAAATTATTTTTAAATTATTTCGAAATCTCATACATTCTACTCCATTCAATGGATTTTAAAAAGATTTTTTTTAATTCACCTTGAAGTCTTTAAGATACACTTTAAGTCACAGGCATTTAATCAATTCTCTTTAGTTTTTCGAAACTCATTTCAAACTTTCTCAACTCAATGAATTTTTTCATATTTCTGAATTGTTTTGAATTAACTTAATTTTTTTTTAAAATGCAGTTTAATGTTTTATGTCTCATCGAATTCTTCTCGTTTCCCATCAATTCCTCTAAATTCACTCAAAACCTATTGTAATGAATGGATTTTTTCGATTTAAATTATTTTACAATTAAAATTTTTTTTCCAATTCATTTTAATTGAATTTGAATTTGTTGGAAGTCATTATAAATCTCTTTGGTTTATTTGGAATTCACCCTGAATTCTTTTAAATTCCTTGGAATTCTATTGAATTTTTTTTTAATTTACTTGAATTCTTATAAACTCACTCAATTCTATTTAATTCAATGGAATTTTGTCATATTTTGAAATTATTATCAATGGATTTGATTTTTTGTTTTAATTCATCTTGACTTTTTATGAATATCATCGAATTCTTCTTGTTTATCTTGCATTTCTCCAAATTTATTCCAGGTTTACGGAAACTAATGGATTTTTTTTTAATTTCCAATTTGAATTTTTAAAATTTAACTTGAATTGTTCTGAAATCTTATGAGTTTATCCTGTATTTGTTACCCTTCGAGCGCAAAAAAATATCCTATGATACTTAACTAATTTTTCAAAACTTCGTATATTTTTAATAAATCTTTTTCTCAAAATGTATCAAATTAAACTATTTATTTTGTTTAAAATTCGTTGTTTTTTTGTTTGTAAAAATTTAATCTTTCTCGATGAAAACTTGTTATTTTTGTTAAAAATTCGACTACAGTCAACTTTTGACGATTTTAAGTGTCGCGAAAATTCAACTGTTTAATTTTTGGTTGGAAATTTATTTTAGTAGAAAATTCATGTATTTTGTTATAAATTCGTCTTTTTGGGTATAAAATTAATCTCCTTGTTTCAAAATTAAACTATTAAATTTAAATATTCAACATATTATTTGAAAATTCATCTTTTTTGTTAAAAATACAACTACTACTGTTGTAAATTCATCATTTCTGTTTTTCAATTAATTTAAAACTTATTTTCTGAATTCAATGTAATAGTTGGTCATACTTTGGTATATTAAATTTGCTTAAAACATTATGTAATGATTTAAACAAATAATTATTGTTTTTTTTTCAAAATTTCTAAAAATTGAGCTAGAGGTGTGAACTTTTTTTCTCAAATTGGTATTCTATTCTACTTTTTGTTAAATAATTACATAATTTTGAGACGTTTCTTCTAATTTTATTAAATTTCTATTTGTTTCGAGTAGTAAATTCTGTGTAAAGTGTCATGTCCTTGTTTGAACAATTTTTATTCGTAAACTATATGAACTCAATTTGAAGGAAATTTGAACGAAAAAAAAACAAGAATTAATTGTATAAACAGTGACATAAAGCTTCTAGAAGAATTTGCCGAATTGAGAAAAAAAGTGGACATCTCTGACTCAATTTTTATGTATTTTAAAAATAAACAATAATGAATTGTTTAAATAATTACCTAATGTTTTTAAACAAATTTATTGTTCCGAACAATGACCAATTTAATGTAGAAAATACGATTTTTTAAAATTTGAAAGTAATAAATAATTGTTCAAATAAGTTACATTTATTTAAACAATAAAAAATTGTTTAAAAAGGCAAGGAAAATATTTAAACTGTCAATTAATATATTTTTTTTTTTGAAAAAGACAACAGAAAATGGTGAAAATGAACAATAATACGAAAAAATGTAGTTTTATTTTTTATTTTTGGGTCATATTTGGGGCGCTGCAGTGAGATAAGTGTATTTTAAAAATAAAAGTGATTAGTGTGCTTTTATTTCCTAGGCACTCTTCTATAATTCATTAAAAATATGGCACGTTTCGATTAAATCCTGAAGTATGAGTTCAATTTTTCGAAAATCCAAAATCTCCCCATTTTAATTGAATGGGATTTTAAAATGCTCGATGGCACGTGTTAATATTTGAATTTGGAAAAGAAAAACAATGGCGGATTTTCTTTCGTCAGAAATGGAAACTTTTGGGTTGGGGATTTGCTCTATAGCTCGAAACCTGTTTTTTGCCCCCCCCCCTCCCCCCAATCTACCCACCAACCCTATTATCTCCCTTTCGGAATTTCTCATTTAAAAATAGGTAATGCAATTTTTCGTTTTTTGTTTAAACAGCGAAAAACACACTGTGGGTGTTTGTATAGTAGACGAGGCAGCACAAATTTTAGAATTGGACACACTGAAAGTCTTACCTTTCAAAGAGAAGACTTTAGTTTTACTAGGCGACATCTGCAAAAATCCAACGAATCACGATAATATGCCTGTGAGATTTTATCGCCCATCATTTATTTATTTTTATTTTTATTTTTTTGAACTTTACCTTCTTAATGCAAATACATTTTTCTCCGCAGAGATTGCGGAACACGGGATACGGATGTTCCTTGTTTTCTCGAATCGAGAACAGCTATGGGCCAAATGAGAAGTCTCCTGTTCTGAGATTAATCACTCAGTATAGGATATCGACACCGATAGAAGAATGGCTAATAAATTCAAGAATTTTCGGGATGAATTCTTTAAGAAATCTGGTGCATCAGAACGTGCAATTTCCGTTGCATTCGTTGCGAATTTTTAATTTGAGTTACACAGAAGATTTTGTGGACAACGAGGCTGTTTTTGCCTCGAGATTGATACACTGTATTGTGAGTTTTGGAGACTTGCGGAGAATGGAGAGAAATATTTCGATGGGAGTTGTAATCTCAGACATTGATGCCAAGGAACGAGTTGAGCAAGAAATTAAAAATACGTGAGAAAATAATTTATTTTTTAAAGCCCGCTGGACCGGAAAACCGGGAAATTTACCAATTTTAGAATTAAAAAGAAAGACAATTTTTGGATGAAAAAATTGTTTACTTGATCAACTGTGATTTATTTGTTAAAACGATTCTAAATCTATTCAAATTTAAGAATTTCCAGATTTAAGCGTTAAAATTAAACTGGTTCAATTCAAAAGCATTAGTCGTACAAAAATATAAATAATTTGAAACTGAATTGTTTGTCATGGCCTAATTTTAAAAAAGGAAAATTTTCACAGATTAAAAAAAAAAATGAATAAGATTGCTAGAAAAAGTAAAAATGATTTTAAATTTAATTTATTTTCAAAAATATTTAGAAGTTGTGAAAAACTTTTAATAATAACAGGGTGGCCGCTGGACCGGGTAATGACCGGGAATTTTTATGGGACCGGGGAAAACAGAGAAATGACAGTGAATTTATTTTTGACCGGGAATTTTATAAAGTTTTTAGAATACAAATTTTATCCAACTGTGATTTCACCCGTTTTTAAATAATTTCATAAATTGTGATTCTTATAAATTTGAGAATTTGAGAATTTCCAAATTGTAACTGTTTCAATCCGAAATTCTTGATAAGAATTAAAATTAATATATCATGTATTCCTATAACTTTATTCTTTAATAAAAATTTTCATGATTTATCAATAATATATTTTTAATTCAGAGTTTCAGGTATCCCTTTATATTATTTTTTTATATTAAATTTAATAAATAAATTTATTAATATATTTCTATTAATCTTTTCAGCTATTAAAAAATGTAAATGTGCGTTTTACTATTTTCAACCTAAAAGTAAATCCATAATAATATAGTCATAATTAAAGTTTTTTATTAAATTTAAAATATTGTCAGCCTAAATGATTTAATTTTTATCCCATTTAATTTCCAAGATCTTAATGTACAAAAAGAATAAGTATTTAATATTGAGCAATATTTCACTGTTCATTTAAGACGAGTAAATTGAAACCAAATATTTAAGAGAAAAACAATTTAGCATTACAATTTTAATTGTTCAATTTAAAAAGTGTTTAATTTATAAGTGAAATTGTTACATTTTGAACCCTATTTGTAGAAAAATTTTGAGTAATTTTAAAAGATATGTAGAAGTTTTGAAAAGATTTAAAATTAATTAAAAACTTGAAATTATTTCAAGTAATTTAAAGGAAGTGTGTTAACATTTTTTTCAGAACTTCTAAATATATTTTAAAATTAATCGAAATTTTTCTACAATTTTTGAAAATCCAGGAAATTAAATAAAATCCTTCAAATCTTCCATGTTCTTTTTTGATGATTTTTTAAATCTCTCAAAATCTTCTTAAACTTTCTGTTACAAAAATTTTTCAAAGTGAAAAATCATTTTCAATTTTCCTACGAATCTTAAGAAAATTTTTATTCTTTTGTAGTCTTTCACAATTCTTAAAAACTTCTAAATATCTCTTAATATTACTCTAATATTTTTACAAATAATAAGTGTTCTATTGTTATTTATAAATTCAAATTTAATTTTTTTTTTAATTTGCAGGATTTTCTAAAAGTTCTAGAAAAAATTCAATTCATTTTGAAATACATTTAAAAGTTCTGACAAAAAAATCAAAAATTATTTTGAATTTGGATTTGAAGGATGCCTAAACTATTTAAAATAAATATAATTTAACTTATAATTTAAGAACTGTTAAGTTAAAAAAATTATCTTTAAATTTTTAATGTGTCTAGCTTAAAATTACTCAAAATAATATGATTTTGAAAGTTTTTAAAGTTCATTTCTTGATTATTTAATTTAGACTATTGAAAATGTTGACGTGGATTGATATTTTAGTAACTTAGTTTGAATCTTCGAACTTTATAATTTATAAATTAATAAATAAATAATTAAATAACTTTTAAACTTCAATTTTAAAAGTTTAGAATGCAAGGGTTCCACTTTGAATGTTTTAATTTGTTGTTTATTATTTTATATGGAAAAATGTTTGCGAACCGGGAAAAAACCTGGAATTTTTTTCTTCGATTAAAACGGCCACCCTGAATAATTTTAAATTAGAACAAAATTGAAACAAGTATATTTTTTAAAACTTAAATACAATTTTTAAGATTTTTGAGGATATCTAAACTATTTAAATTTAAAATAATTTAGCTTCTAATGTAAAAATTTTTCTGTTTGAAAAAATGTAATGGTTCAAGTTTTAATGTTTCTAGCTCAAAATTCGTTAAAATACTATAATTTTTTAATTTTCAAATTTATTGAGCATTTTAATACAGAATTTTTAAATAAAAAAACCTTTTAAACTTAAATTTTAAAAGTTACAAAATTAAGATTTACATCTTGAGTACTTTAATTTGCAGTTCATTTATCATTAATTCAAATGGATTAATGATTAACTTTAGAGTTTGAATTTTTTAATTTAATTAACCGCGAAAAATGTTTCCGAATCGGGATTTTTTTTCTTCGATTAAAACGTCTAACCTAGTTTAATCAGTTTTCTAAGTTAATTTGAGTAACCCTGAATTTCTTGAGATCCGGAAGATTTAATTTAATAACAATTCCTTTTTTTTAAATCTTGTTTTTTTCAGAATGGAAGAGATTGTTCCAGGGAAAGCGCAAATATTCAATATTGAAGTAGACACGATCGATGGGTTTTTCAACCACGAAAAGGACATAATTCTTGCATCCTGCATTCGAAATAGACACCTCACCAGCCGGGCTGGATTTCAACGTTTCTACTGCACACTGACCAGAGCAAAACATTGTCTAATAGTCTACGGTAGATTTGCAAAGATTAGCAAATTCAAGGTAATTCTGAAACCTTCGATTTTTTTCAGTTAAGAAAATAACTTTCAGCTTTTAATTTAAAAAAGAGTCCTTCAATTGGTAAAAAAACATGTAATTTAGAAACACCTGACCGAAAAACCGAAAATCAATCGGGAAATTATCAGTTTTTTTTTGGCGGTTTTAAATTAAAATATCAAAAAAAGAAAATACCTTTTGTTATGATTTCATCTAAACGATTTTTTTGTTTAAATTTCATACAAAAATGACTTTTTGGATTCATCCTTATTTTTTTTTTTAATTTCAATATAAAAATTGAATAACAATGATTCTTTATTTGTAAAAGTAGCTTTGTATTACTGTATTTAACTATTTTGTTGAAAATTAGTTTTTTTGTGTTTTGAAATTAATTTTTTTTACTGAAAATTTAACTGTGCATCTTAAATATTCCATCATTTTTATTAAAAATTAATTTCTTTAATTGAAAATTCATCAGTTTGATTGAAATTTGTTTAAACTGAAAATGTAACTATTTCATTTCTGGTTGAAAATTGATCTTTATTATTTCAAAATTGAAGTATTTGGTTGAAAATTTATCGTTTTCAGTTTAAAATTTAACTATTTCATTAGAAATTTATGTATTTTATTAAATATCTTTTTTGTAAATAATTAATTTTCTTGTTTGAAAATTTATCTTCTTGGCTGAGTATTCGGATTAAATATTCATCACTTTATTGGAAAATTCATCTCTATGGTTGAAAAATGACCTTTTTTTAGCTGAAAATTCGTATTTTTTGTAGAAATTGATCTTCTTTGTTAAAAATGAATCCTTTTGATTTAATATTCAACTATTCTGGTTGAAGACTCATCATTATAGTTGAAATTCGTCACTTTGTTCGAAGCTCTAATGATTTTGAAAAAATGTCTCTAAATCTGTAACTTCCGATTGAATATTCTATAATTTTAGTTGAAAATTCGTCTTGTTTGGTAGAAATTCATTTTCTTGGTTTGAAAATTCAACGATTTCAGTTTAAAGATTCATCATTTTAGTTGAAAAATCTTCAGTTTGGTTGGAAATTTATCTTCTTGATTTGAAAATTCAAGTATTCATCAATTCGATTGCAAATTCATTTTTTAACTGAAATTTAACTATCACATTTTTTATTGAAATATGTTTTTTTGTGTGTGGAAAATTCAATTATTTCGTTAAAAATTCATGTATTTTGTTAAAACTCGTATTTTTGGTAAATAATTAATCTTCTTGATTAAAAATTAATCTTTTTTGTTGAAAATCCAAGTACTCCAGTTAAATGTTCATCATTTTAGATAAAAAAAATCGTCTTTTTAAATGTAAATTCAAATATTTCACTTAAATATTCATCATTTTAATTAAATTAAATTAAAATATTTTCTTGAAAGTTAACTTCTTTTCTTAAAAATTTATATTTTTGGTTTTTAAATTCATTTATTACAGTTTAGGATTCATCATTTTAGTTGAAAACAAAATATTCACCATCTTAAAAATTCTAGTTATATAAATTTAAAAAACATAGAAGATTAATAATAATAATGCAAAAAATTATTTATTTCTAAATACGTTTCAAACACTTCTTAGTTGAATTTGTAAATCAAAAAAATAAATTTTGAACCTAATAAATGAATTTTTAACTAACATGATGAATCAACTAAAAATATGAATTTTTAAGCAAATATTTAGTTGAATTTCTTACCCAAAAGACTGATTTTCAACAAAGTACATGAATTTTTAATAAAAAAAGAAATGATTTTTTAACCAGAAATATAAGAATTAAATGTTCAGTTAAACCAATCTGTTTTCCACAAAAAAATATATTATCAACAAAATAATTTAATTTTAAACCCGAAAGATGAATTTTCTACTAAAAAAGATAAATTTTGAATAAAATATATAAATTTGGAACCAAAAAAGATAAATCCACAAACCAAATCTACAATAGTTTAATTTGCAGCTAGAAAAGCAAATTAAAAACAAAACAGATAATTGTCCAGCAAATTTAATCATTTTTCAGCCAAAGAAATGAATTTTCAACGAAAAATATTAATTTTTGAAAAAAATAGTGGAATTTTCAACCTAAAAGATAAGTTTTATATTTTAAAAAAACATATTCTTAGCTAAATAGTTTCTTTCAACCAAAGAAATTAATTATTAATCTGGAAAACATCATTTTTAACAAAATAATTAAATTTTGAGCAAAAGAAAGGGTTTTTCATTAAAATAATGAATAATAAATAGAAAAATAATAAATGAAAATTAAATAATAAATGGCAAATAAATGTTTTTCCAACAAAGTAGTTTCACTACAAAGTAGTAAGTAGTTGAATTGTCTACCAATATAGAAAAATTCTCAATGAAAAAATTGATATATTTTGACCACAAAAAGGATGTTATTTTTAGTATAAAAATAGTTGAATTCTCCCCAAAAAAAAAGATGAATTTTCAAGCAAATAGTTACCATTTTTAACCATGATAATAAAACCAACTTCAACTTTAGTTTTTCGAAAATTCCCTAACTCACTCAGGTATTCTCTGACATCCCCAGGGTGGCGGCTGGACCGGGAAACCGGAAATTTTTAGAGACAGGGAAAAATCGGAAAATGACAGTGAATGTTTTTTTACCGGAAATTTTACAAATTTGTAGAAGAAAAGTCTGTCCACGATCGATTTCAACCGTTTTTAAACAATGAGTGGAATTGTTATGTTTTTCAATTATGCTATTATTTAGCTTACAATGCGTAATTCAAAATTTTTTAACTTTAAAAATTTTCCATCTAAATTTTTTATTTCTAAGCTTAAATTTTTAATTTAAAGAATTGTTAAATGCCTCCTTAAAGACTTGAACAAATAAAAAATAAAAGCCTTTGATGTTAAAAATTGTGGATAAAAAATATTTTTATTTAATAAATAAATTTGTTTAAATTTATCTGTACGTTCAGTAATAAAAAGTAAACAAAAACGATTTGAAGCACGAGTGTAACCCGAAATATCTCTTTTTATCAAAACTATTTTCAACTTAAAAATAACTTCATAATAATATATTCTTAATTAAAGGACTTTATTAAATTTAAAATATTGTTTCAGTCTAAAATATTCAATTTTTAACCCATTCAATTTGAAAATTTTAATTAAAAAAAAATAATTATCTAATATTTAGCAATATTTGAGTTTTTATTTAAGACAAGTAAATTGAAACCAAATATTTAAAAGTAAAGAATCTTTAACTGAATTGTTTAACATAGAAAGCCTGTAATCGTTAAAATTTCGAAGAGCCTTTAAACTTTGAACGTTACAATTTTAATTGATGTATTTGAAAAATATTTAATTTGTAAATGAAATTTTTTATGTATAATTTACAAATGAAAATTTGCAGACAATATTTGAGTAATTTTAAGAGATATTCAAGAGTTTTATAAAGATTAAAAATTATTATGCAAATTTTAGAAAGTTTTCTTAAAATCCTAAAATATTTTTTGAAAATTTGGTTTAAATCTTTGAAAAACTTTTTTAATATTCTCTTAAAATAATTTAAAAAAATTAAACATTATTTTTAATTTTCCTACGAATCTTAAGAGAATGTTTTTATTCTTTTGAAGCCGTTCACAATTCTTGAAAAGAATCTAATTTTTTGTTTAAAATCTGCGAAAATCTACATTTTGTTTTATATTAGGCTATCATTTCAAATTTTGCATTAAGTTTCAATCTTTTCGAAACTTCTAAATATCTCTTAAAATTACTCAAATTTCGTCTACAAATAATAAATGCTCAATTGTTATTTATACATCCAAATTTTAAAGAAATTTTCTAAAATTAGCAGGATTTTCTGAAAATTGTAGAAAAAATTTAATTCATTTTGGCAGATATTTAGAAGTTCTGAAAAAATGACCAAAATAATTTTAAATTTAAAATCAATTTCAAACAACTTCTAGATGTCTCAAAAATTTGAAATAAAATTTTAAAGCTTTCCAAGGATGTTTAAACTATTTGAAAAGAAAATAATTGAGTTTCTAATTTAAGAAGTATTCAGTCAAAATTTTTTCAATTTATCAATATTTGATGTTTCTAGCTTAAAATTCTTTAAAATTATATAATTTTGACAATTTTAAAGTTCATTGATTGATTTTTTTTATTTAGAGCATTAAAAATGATAACGTGGATTTATATTTTTTTATATCGAAAAATGTTAGTACCTTCAATTTTATACGCGTAAATTATTGATCATTTGAATACAACATTCTTTAATTAAAAACTTTTAAATGTCAATTTTAAAAGTTCAAAATTTAACAGTTCCACTTTGATTGCTTTCATTTGCAGCTCAGTTTTTATAACCTCAAGTGGAAATTTTATTAGCTTTAGTGTGCCATTTTTTAAATTTCATTGGCCGTGAAAAATTTTTGTGAACCGGGAAATAAATTGAATTCTCTTGTATGCTGTTGATGTATTTAAATTCCGGTTTGAATTTAATCCCACAAATTTTGGTTAAATTGCAATAAAGCGTGAGTCAAACGCTATATTTTAATAAAGTTTAATCAAAGACTTTAATTTTGCATTTAATTTTTATATTTTACTTTTTAGCAACCTTGCGAGTGGCATCAACTTATTGACTTTACAAGGAACGTCGTGAGCGTGAGTGCTTATGCTGAAAGCACCGAACTAAGGAGAGATCTCATCAGATAATTTAATTTCACTATACAGTCTGATATTATTTTAGAAATTCGTTTCTTTGAGAATTGATGTATAGTAAAAAACATCGTCACCATTGGCACATCCTCTTGTACATATAGATTTTAAGTAGGACGTCTTCAAAAAAAAAAAAAGAAAATATTTTTTTATGCTGATTGTTAGGAGAGATTTTATAACTAGAGAAAGTATGAGAAATGACAGGTTAATTTCTATGTTCGATGTATCAGCTATAATATATTGTCCATTTCCCAGTTTTTGGAATAAATGCGGTTTTTTTTACTGTTTCGTTTTCAAAAATGAAAACTGGATTCTGGTAATTAATAACTGAAATTACATGACGTTTAAAGTAACGCCATGAGTTTATTAGTTCCAAATATTTCCAGCTCGGCGCTAGTTGTCACAGGATTGCAAGTTTTTGCATTATAAGTTAAGCAATGGGACAAAAGTTGAAGCCCCTCACTTCTTTTGATTGCAGCTTGCTCAAAGGTATTGCTGAATTCTGTAAGAAAAAGAATCTGAAAGCCTAAAGTCTTTCGAATTCATCGATATGATTGCTTTTATCCTAAACAATTTTTTTTAATCGTAAGAGGGCAAAATATATTTTTTTAAACCAAGGTTTTTGGGCTTCTCTTTTTCAAGCGTCGACTTTCATCTGTTTCCAGAACGAGGCTGACGTTAGGAAAAAAATCTGCAGTTTTGTCATACGAGTGCAGTTCAATAATTAAATTTATGCATTGGGAATGGTGGTCTACCATTTCGCCACATGGTGCCGAACAATGGAACTAGAAAGAGTAGGTACAATTTTAAACATGTATTTTAATTTTTGCATAAAAGTGTTTTTACGATTGTTTTGGAAAGTATAAAACAATGATTGAATACTAAAAACAAATAGTTTTAGATAGAATTTCCATCGTATACATTAAAAAAAATACATTTTTGTGAAATAGGTTTTTAAACAAATACAATTATTTCATGTGAGTTTCAATGCATTGTAAGCTTAAATAAACTTTAATCAATGTATATAGCGAAACATTTTATCTATATTATGCCAAAAATACGAATAATAGACGACTCGAATTAATATACGAATTCTAACCTAACTTTTAGATTAGATTTTTAAATAGTAAATATTTTATGTATAAATTAATAAAAGTTTACTTTGAGTTCATTTTTGGTTCAAAATAAGTCCATTTAAGTTTATTTTCTGTTGAAAGTCACAATAAAGAGAACAATAATTGTTTTTTTTTTTTTTTGTTAGAAAAATATTTCTGTCAAAAATTGTGGTTTTTCACTCTATAATATATAAATTCCATCTCAAACACTTTCTTTCCGATAAAGACTTATTTTTATTATCAAATAAATACTTTAAAATAAAAAAAAAAATTGTTTAAGCACTTTTATGCACAAATTAAAATGCATCTTTAAAATTGTGCCTATTCTTTGTAGTTAGTATTTTTATCGCCAGGTGGCATATCGCAGTTTAACCATTCCCAATATGCCAACCCAGTGGGCACAAAGTTTGTTGACGTCTTTACGACATCGTTACGACATCTTCGCGACATCCTATGTCCATGTCGTTAAGTTGTCTTTACGATATCGTAAATAAGTCGTATGATCTGACGATGTCTTTACGATATCGCAGACACCGAACCGACATGGACATAGGATGTCGTAAAAATGTCGTAAAGGCGCCCAGTGGGCACAAAGTTTGGCGACGTCTTTACGACATCCTATCTCCATGTCGTTAAGGTATCTTTACGATATCGTAAATGAGTCGCATGATCTGACGTTGTCTTTACGACATCGTAAAGACAGCGAAACGACATAGACATATGATGTCGTAAATACGTCGCCAAATTCTGTGCCCACTGGAAACACTGATTAAAATAAGAAATATTCAAGAGGATTTTTCTTATAAGAACGATTTTATCCTAAATTTAGTTAATTGAACTGCACACGCATCACAAAACTGCACATTTGGAATCTTTAAACGGCTTTTTATTTTCGTTTGCTCTCAAAATAATTTTTTTTTAAATAAATCTCCGTAAGAAGTAAATTATTGAATATTTAAGAATTTTGACAAATGTAGTACCGAAAACCGCTGTTCCTTTTTAATGGAAGTGATCATATCGTTGAATTTGGAAGACTTTTTAACGAGCTAAAATAAAATAAAAGTGAGGGGTGACGGCTTTTGTCACCTAATATAATCTGATAATATCTATTTTTTTAACGAATAGAACAATTTTCATCTAACAAAGATAAATTTTGAACCTAAAATTAAATAGTTAAATTTTCAACCCAAATTATGAGTTTCCAAAAAAGAAGATAAATTTCTACTAAAAAGACAAATGTTCCACAATATACGTAAATTCTGAACTAAACATTTAAAGTTCTAACTAAAAAAGGTAAATTTTCTACTAAAAGAAACTGAATATTCAAAAAAATTGTTAAATTTTCAGCTAAAATAAATTTGTTTTCAACCAAAAATGAAATAGTGAAATTTTCAAGTAGAAGAATTGAATTTCCAAGAATATATAATATTTGCAACAAAAGAAGTAAATTTTCAACTTAAAGCATTTTCAGCCAAAGATACCCAGTGGGCACAAAATTTGGCAACATTGTTACGACAACTTTACGACGTCCTATGTCCATGTCGTTAAGGCGTCTTTACGATGTCGTATGATATAACGATGTCTTTGCGATATAGTAAAGACACTGTAACGGCATAAACATAAGATGTTGTAAAGATGTCGTTACAATCCCTATAACTACGACATTCACGATATTTTTGCGATAACCTTACGACATTCTATGTCCAGGTCGTTAAGGTGTCTTTACGATATCGTAAGTAAGTCGTATGATCTGACGATGTGTTTGCGATATCGCAAAGACACCGCAACGACATGGACATAGGATTTCGTTAAGTTGTAAAGATGCCGTAACGTTGTCCAAAAAGTTTTTAATATTAAATGATAAAACAGATAAATTTAAACCAAAAGCCAAACATTAAGGGCATGTGATACTTACGGTTTCCCCGGCTTTTTTCCACAAAAATGAAAATTTTTTAAAACCTGCAAACAAGGTTAGCTCCGGGAGATTAGTTACTATGTTTATTTGTAAGTCCAAAGTTTTCGGCCAAAAATATTGTTTAGTTTGAAAGTAACGCTCGGGTGAATTGTAACACACATAACCTCGAAATATACACTCATGTTGTTAGCAATATCAAAAATTTTTTAATAAAAAAACACAAAAAAGTGTGTGGGGACGTCCGTAAGCATGTTCGCTATCATTTCCCAGATTTTGAAGGCAAAATATTTCTTATCCTAGGAATAAAGCCGGGGGAATCTAACACTGAAAAAATCGATACTATTTCCTGAGCGCTATGCAAATTAATCACATTTTGCTAAATTAAAACTTTTTTAAATTAACCTACAAAAAAAGTGTGTGGGGAAGTCCGTTAGCATGTTCGCTATCATTTCTCAATTTTTTAAAACAAAATATTTATTATTCTATAAAAAAAGCCGGGGAAACCTAAAACTGGTAAAATCGACAATTTTCTAAGTATCACATGCCCTTAAGTGAAATGCTCAATTTCATCTAAAGAAATTCAGTTCCAACTGAAAAATAAATTGAACTGCACTCGCATCACATAACTGCATATTTGGAGGCAATAAACTGCTTCTTATCTTCATTTGTTCTCAAGATAAAGTATTTTAAAATAAATTCCATAAAAAGTACCCAGTGGGCACACAATTTGGCGACGTCTTTACATCTTTCAACGTCCTATGTCCATGTCGTTTCGGTTTCTTTGCGATATCCTAAAGACATCGTCAGATCATACGACTTATTTACGATATCGTAAAGACACCTTAACGACATGGACACAGGATGTCGTAATGATGTCGTAAAGACGTCGCCAAATTTTGTGCCCACTGGGTAAATTATTGAATATTTAAGAAATTTCATAAATATGTTACTGAAAACCGCTGTTTTTAAAAATAAAAGTTGATAAAAAGAAGTGAAAAGTGACGACTTTGTCACCTATTTTGGATAAATTTTTTTAATTTTATGGTAAACCAAATGTTATTTTGATGGAAAAAAAATTAATCAAAACAATATTATTCATTCTTTTAATATTTGCAGGGGAACTTATATATAAATATTGACCGGGAAACCGGCAATGTTATTGACTCGGAATTTAATTTGAAAACCGGGAATTTGCTTCAGTTTACAGTAAAATTTAAGGTTTCATTATTTTAATAACTTATTAATTCTTATCAATTTAGAAAAGTGATTTGTACTTTTATCTACAATTGTGGGACATATGAGTATGTCTAGTAGGTTAAGGATTTATTTACTTATTCACGGTTTATGGATCTTTTATTTTTCATATTACCTGAGTCTACTCTCATTCAATTATAATGTATTATATGTATATAAATCTATATATTCTCATGCATCCAAACAGTTTTTATTTTCACAATTTTGTCAAAAAATGGAGTTTCCGTAAGGAAATATAATTTCAATTGAAATAGCGAATTTCTGACATGGAACGTTTAAATATGAACTATTTTATTGAAAATTTTGGATTGAAAATGTTTTTTTTTTTTGTGAAAATTCTTATTTTTTCGTAGAAATTAATTTTCTAGGTTAAAAATTCATGATTTTTTTTGTCAAAAATTCAATAATTCTAGATAAAGTTTTATCATTTTAGTTAAAAGTTCATCTATTTGGTAGAACAATAATTTTTTAACGTCAAATTTAATTATTTAAGCTTTGATTGACAATTTATCTTTTTTAGTAAAAATTAAGTTTTTGTTTATTGAAAACTCAACTATTTCAGTTAAAGATTCATAATTTTAATTGAAAATTCAGGAGTTAGGTTGAAATTAAACTATTTTCTTAAAAATCCGTATTTTTGTTTGTAAATTAATGTTTTTCAGCTAAAAGTTTAACAATTCGAATTTTTGCTGAAAATTGATATTTTTTAGTGAATAAGTAAAGTATTTATTTCAAAATTCATTTATTTTCAATTTTTTGCGCTGTTGTGTTCAATGATGTTTTAGATATACGTCATGACATAAATTAATATGAATGTTCGCGTTTGGCAGCAAATATGAATATGTGACATTTAGTTGACCGGGAATTTGAAATCGTCTACCAAATAGCCACCCTGATTTAACAATGTTGTTCATTTAAAATTTAAAAACATTTTTCCAAACTTCTTCTACGAATACTATAAAAAAATGTGAATCAAAACATCATGCAATAATCCTGATAAAGTGGAGTAGATCTTGAATTTTATTTTTAATAAAAAGTTAAATATGATCCTAAAAATTTATTTCTGAGAATATAATAAATAACATGAATAAAAGATACAAAAAGGATTTCCTGAAGACAAATTTGAATAGTATAAAGTTTAAAACAAACCAATTTTCATCACGTTTTTGAATATAATCGATGAAATATATTTGAAATTAAATTGAATAAATTTATATTTAAAAAATGTTATTTAATGATGAGTGAAGAACATACAAAATAAATCCTTTCTTTTAGCATTATATGCGTGTAAGATTCTTTCAAATAAAGGTGTTAACAATATTGATTCTACTTATACATCTTGAACGTTTTGTTAATTTTTAATTGATATTTGTTCCTCTAAAAAATATAATTTCAAATGTTAAAAATTGAATACATTATATTTTATGTTCTTACCTTATTATTATATGTGCATGCTTATAAAATTTCATGTAATTTAAATTACATTATATACATTATTAAGTACTCGCACTCAACTGATTAGTTTAAACTTATATGCTATTTAAATGTTGTTTTTTCAGAAAATTCTTATTCATATTTTATTATAAATATTATTTATGTTTTCAGAAATAAAAGTATCATATTTAACTTTTTAGACAAATTCAATTTTTATATTCCGTGACTTTTTGATTCGTGTTTCCCTTGGTATTTCCAGAAATCGTTTAGAAAACTATTTTGAAATAATAAATAAGTAGCTTTGTTTTAACTAACTAAAAAAGGAAAATTTTATATTAAAAGAAAACGAATTTTCAGCAAAATTCTTAAAATTTCTACTAAAAAAATTAATTTGCAGCCAAAAATGGAATAGTGAAATTTTGAGATAGAAGAAGTAAACTTTCAACTAAAAAAAATTTTCAACCAAAAATGTAATAGTTACATTTTCTGCAAATAAATTAAATTTAAAAAAAAACTTGAACTTTTCAAAAAAAATAGTTGAATTTTCAACTAAAAAAAACGTGTTACCAAAAATAAAATAGTTCAATTTTCAGTTTAAAAAAATAATTTTGAACCAAAAAAGGAGGTTTGAACAAAATAATTAAATTTTCAACCAAAAAAGGGATGTTTGTATAAAATAATTAAATTTTCATCCATAAATAATTAATTGTAAGTGAAAATAGAATAATTTTCAAACCAAAAGATTAATATGCCACCAAAAAGTCAAGTTTTCAACCAAAAAATTTATTTTTAATAAAAGAAATACTTCTAGCAAAGTACTTAAATCTTTAACCAAAGAAATGAATTTCTAACCAAATAAATGAATTTGCAAACATTAAGAATAATTTTCTAAAAAAAAGTCAATTTTCAAACACAAAGTTGAGTTTTCATTAAAAAATATAAATCTTCAAGAGAAGAAATACAAATTAAAAAAAAATTAGTTAAATTTTCAACTAAAAAATGATTTTTTAATTAAAAAGATTAATATTGTTAAGCTTGAAGATCTATTTTTAACCAAAAGCGACGACTGGTCGATAAGTTATATGAATTTTCATCCAAATCGATGATTTTTTAACGAAAAAAACTGAATTTCATCAAAATAGTTTATTTAAACGAAAAAAAAAACAAATTTTTCGGTAATCTACGTAAAATTTAATGGTTGATATTTCAATTAGAAAGTATTTTTCATTAAAAGCTGTTGAATTCAACCAAAAAGGACGAATTTTTAACAAATTATATAATTTTTCAAATAAATAAGATCAGTTTTTAATTGTAAATAAAACTTAAAAAGAAGTAAAAAGCCAATTTTTAACAAAAGAGAAGAAACTTCAACCGATAAAATTTTAATAAAAAATATTTGAATTTTCGCAGAACTAGGCCTCGAACAGATAGCGCACTCTGGCGAGTGATAAACTCTCCCCTTCGGGTCTGTATCCATACATTTTCATGGTTTATGCATTTACTACGCTTACCTACTCACTTACTACACGCTTACCTACTCACTTACTACGTATCATATCTTTGACCCAGCCTGCTACGTAACTATGCTTGAGTTTACAATAGTTTTGGTTTACAATTCTCCACAATATTGAATGGCATCTCTATAGTGGTAAGTTTGCTCTTTATTTATATTTTTGTAAACAAGATTTTACGTACACCGGTTGAAATTTATGGCTCTATTTCCTTATTGCGGTATTGAAATAATTTATATAATGAATAATCGAATCTCTCATTTTTGGCCAATATATAATTTTAGGTTAGAAAAACTAGGTTTGTTTCGAAAATAATAAAAATTCTACTATTTTTTTTGATGAAAAAACGTACGTGTTCCCAAAAAAGAAAGAAGATGTAGTAAAAGTTGGCACTGCCTATGGTTATGGGAATTTCCGTAACCATATATTTTTAACTTTTATAAATAAATTTAATAAGAAAATAAGAATAACTAACATATCTTACAGATTGTACTTAATTTTTAAAATAAAACTTGGACCTCGAAAAAGTCATTCGCATCATTTATAAAGTTAGGAAATGAACATACAATTTTATTATTTTGATCAAAACAAAACATCAATATTTTTGGTTGAAAATTCAACTATTTTTTAGAATACTAACTCTTTTTATAATACTAACTCTTTTTATAGCAAACTCGTCTTTTTTTTTTTAATTCAAATTTTTTGCAGCAAATTCGTCTTTTTTGTAATGAAAATTCTACATTTTGGATAATTTTTTCTTTAATGACTGTAAAATCTGTCTGGTTTAAAAATTCGTATTTTTTGTTTGAAAACTTATCTGTTGTAGAAATTTCATCTCTTTTTGACTAAAAATTAATCACCTTGGTTGGAACCTTTTTTATTATCGAGGATTTTGTGACTATTTTTTTTAAATATTCATCTTTTTTGGTTGAATTCAACTGCTTTTGGCAACTATACTTTGTTAAAAATTAATATTTTTGGTTGATGATTTACCATTTTAATTAAAAACCCTTTATTTTAACATTTAACTGTTTGGTTTAAAATTCGTTCTTAATTTGTTAAAAATTTATTTTTTAACTAAAAACTTAACTATTATGTCATTGGTTACAAAATAATCTTTATCTGTTAAAAATTCCTTCTTTTTGTATAAAATTAATCGTTATAGTTGAAAATGTATCATTTTGGCAAAAATTCTACTATTTGGTTCAAAATTCATTTTTTATTGAAGATTCATCATTATAGTTGAGAATTTATTCTTTGGTTAAATATTGAACTTTGTCGTTAAAGATTTATTTTTTTTTTTTCGTTAAAAAGTAATTTCTTTAACTGCAAATGTAACTTTTTTATTTTTGGTTGAAAATTGATGTTTTTAGATGAAACTTTATCTATTTTGTTGAAAATTTGTCTTTTTATCGTTAAAATTTAATGTTTGAACTGTATAATATAACTTCATTTTTGTTGCTAAAAATTTCTCATTATAGTTGAAAGTTCATTTTTGTTGTTAAAAATTCCTCATTTTAGTTGAAAATCAATTTCTTTTGTTGAAAATGTTTCTATTTTGTTGGAAATATATATCTTTTTGGTTGAACATTAATCTCTTTGGTTCAAAGTTTAATCTGGAAAAAATTGATAACAGTTGGAGAAAACTAAAAATTGTCCACTTTAACTTAAATTGTATTAGGCTTGTAGAAAATTAGAGATTGAAGGGGGTGAGAAGTAGGATAATGTCCTGATTTACCGATCAATCAATCTGCTCACCCTAAATTTCTACATACAGTGTGCTTAATTGTTTGAAAATTTAAGCTTTAATTATTAATATTCTAATTTATAACCTTCATAATTTAACACGCTTTAATTTGAACAGAAAATTCCATTTCTATTAGGCAAACTACGCTCAACTTGGAGTTTTTTTATCATAATCGTATTTTTTAAAGGTTCTATGGAATAAAAAAATCCTCAAAAAGGAAAAAAACGATCAGGATGAATCAAAATAACCAGCCTTATATCGTGAGTATAGTTGCACCAAACTTGGTTCCAGTCTCGGGTGAAGACCCGGTATTCACCAAAGATCAAGAGGATGCCCTGGAACAATATCTGCAAGTTTTTTACACTAAGAATAATTATGGTATCGATGGGCCAGGAGTTCGGAAATTAGCATATGAAGTGGCAATTCTGAATAATTTAAAAATTCCAAATTCGTGGAAATCGTCTCGAATGGCCACCGAAAAATGGCTCGCAGAATACCAATACCGCCGACACCTAGCCCGTGTTACGTAGTTAATAATTTATAAATATTATATTTTATATAACATTTTTATGATGTAAAAACAATTTTAAGATGGTGAATATATGTTTTTAGTATAAGACTAATTTTGTTTATCGAATGTTAAGAAGCTGATTCTAAAGAGAATTCCCGCAAAGTAAATCTTGTTTCCTTTCTCCATCTAAACATGAGGAGATTAAATATTTGCGCATATTATTAATTAATTAATTTATGACATCTTTTATAAATTTCCAGTAAAATAAATCTGCAATATATTACAACTTTGATGTATTTTACAGCAATATATATTTTTTAATGTAGAGAAATAATAAACAATTAAATTTGGATAGTTTGAAAAAAAAATCATTTAAATCGTTTAAAATATAAATTTTAGGTTGAGATGAAACTTTTTTCACATTATCTTCATGAAAATTGAGTTAATTCTTTTTGATTGTGAAATCTACTATTATATATTTTTTTAGAATGTACCTCTTTGATTAAAAAATTTTGCTTTTTCGTTGAAAATTTCATTATTTTGTTCAAATTTGAACAACTCTGATAAAAATTTATTTTATTGGTTGAAAATTACTTTTCTTAACCGAAAATTATTAATATACTATTTAATTAATACATTTAACTCAGAAAGCTCTGAAAAAATATATGACAAGATATTCTTAAATATATTAGCACCATTAATCAATTGAATAATTAAATAATACTAAAAACATAATCATTTCTGGAATTTTTCTCTTAAGTCCATGAATTTGAATAATAATTCAAATAAATTTTTATTTTATTTTGTATTAAAAATTCAGTGCATATTAAGGTAAAATGAATGTAGGCGCTGAGTTCAATTCAATTTAAACTTCTTCTAATTCCTAACTTTTCAAGTAAAAATATTGCAGATAGATGAATTTTTAACCAATTAATTGAATTTCGAACCAATAAGATTAATTTTTTAACAAAATACATAAATTCTCAACCAAAGACATGAATTTTTAACTAAAAGAGATACACTTTTGATAAATTTTCAGCAGAAAATTGATTTTTCTATACAAAAAAAAGGAGCCACTTTTTAACCGAAGTGATGAATCTTTATCTCAACCATGTTTTTTATTTTCCACCAAAAAGATTAATTTTAACCTGAGATGATTAATTTCTACAAGAATGCCAACCAAAAAAATAAATTTTCAACTAAAATTATGAATTTCCAATTTGAATAGGTGATTTTTAAACAAAAAATATTAATTTTCAACTAAAATTATAAATCTTTTACTAGAATAATTGAATTTTTTTTACCAAAAAGATGATTTTTAACGAGATGAATTTTAAGCTAAAATAATGGAATTTTGAACTGAAAAAATTCTCAAAAAAATAGTTACATTTTTAAACCAAGCGATGAGTTTTCACCTAATATAATGAATCTTCAAATAGAATAGTTTTATCTTAATCCAGAAAGATTAATTTTCAACCAAGAAAACAAATTTTTAATCAAGATGATTAATTTCTACCAAAAAGACGAATTTTTATTTGCAGATCACATATTTCAATGAAAAATTGAATTTCAAAAGTACTTAAAAAATTGATATTCAACCAAAGAGATGAATTTGTACTTAAAATGATGCAATATTTAATTAAAATAGTCACATGTTTAGTTTAAAAAAAAAAAATTTTCAAAAAAATAGTTACATTTCCAAAGAAACTTATGAATCTTGAACTGGAGTCATTACATTTTCTATAAAAAGATGCATTTTTAACCGAGAAGATGAATGTATACCCAAAAATGCAAATTTGTTATTTATATAAATCGCGATCATTTTCCAACCAAAAGTTGAATAGTTTAATTTTTAGTTTAAAAAATTGAATACAACTAAAAGATGAATTTTTATATAAAATGATGGAATAGTCAACTGACGTAGTTACATTTTCAGTTAAAAAAATTTAATTTAAAATTAAAAAAAAAACTAATTTTCAACAAAATTATAAAATGCAGTTATATAACGCCACTTTTGCAAATGAACAGTCATTGTTATTCAATTTTATATTGCAATTTGAAAAAAATAAAAAAACTTCTATTTTTTTATAGCGAAAAATAAAACGAACCATATTTTAAAATTAAAAAACAAACTATTTTAGAGAAAAATCAACTTCCTCTTTTTTTTATTCAACTGTCTTTTATTATAATTTTATCGGTTGAAGTTTCTTCTCTTTGATTGAAAGTTTAACTTTTTTTTTTTTGTTAAAAGTTTTTCTTTTAATTGTTTCATTTCTTGTTAAAAACTCATATTTTCTATTTATTTCTATATATTTCTATTCGTTTTTCTTTTTTCGAAAATTGATATTTTTAGTTGGAAATTCAACGATGCGTTTGAAAATTGACCTTTTTTTAGAAAATTATTCATCTTGTTTGCAAATTCATTTATTTTTGCTAAAAATTAATTTCTTTGGTTAAATATTCAAATACTTTTAACAAAATTCATTACTTTGCTACAATTGTTAAAAATTAATTTTTCAGTTGAAACTCGACTTTTTGGTTCAAAATTATTTTTTTTTTACTGAAAATTTAACTATTTCATTATTGGTTCAAAAAAAATTTATTTATAAAATTCAACTTAAAAATTAAGTATTTTATTTAAAATTTGCTTTTTTTGCTTAAATTCAACTGTGTTTTATTGGAATTTAAAAATATTGTTATGCAGGAATATCAAATATTCAATTTTTGTTAATAGATCATCTTCTTTTTTATAGATAAATTCATACTACTTTGTTGGAAATTAACTATTTTCATTAAAGATTCATAACTTTAGTTGAAAATTTATCTCTATGGTTAAACATTCAACTAATTTTATTGTAAAATTTTTTTTTAAATTATTTTTGTTTACAGAAAATTTAACTTCTATTTTGTATTGAAATTTTGTTCTCTTTTAGTTAATAATTCACTTCTTTTATTGCAATTTTAACTATATTGTGGGAAATTAAATTTACTTTGAATTTTTCAGTAAACAATAATGTTGTGTAAAATTCAGAACTACACACAAAAATAATTAAAATTATTATATTATT
>NC_046657.1:114511436-114515786 GCF_010883055.1 Belonocnema kinseyi | reverse complement strand
GAAAACGCACTTTTCTGAAGGATTAAAAAAACTTGAAAAGCGATTGACCAAGTGGATAGAGCTCCAAGGAGATTATGTTGAAAAATAAAAAAAAATTTACCCTAAAAAAATTGTTTTTATACTTCATTCTAAGGACTTATTGAACTACCCTCGTAGCACGAGAATTCTGGATCAATCTGAAAAATCTCTATCCTTTCCACACACTACTCCTTTCCCGTACCGAGTGAGTCACGCCTACCCCGAAAGGGAAATGGCTTAATGGTGTAATAATAATCAAATGTAATTAAAATATCAATTTTTTTCTCTTTAAACTGAATGACCAACTCGTTTTATTTATTTTACAAATTAACTGTAAAGTTTTATTAATAATTTGTATTAAAAAAGCGATTTTTCCTCTATTAAACTTAAATTTTTGCAGAACTCGGACCCAAACCCATATTTGGCCCTCGGTGTGCGATCATCTTGCTAGTTGACGCCATATAAAGCATATATAAAGTAAGTTGTGTGATGTGTTCTCTGGTTCTGTCCGTGGCGTGGATTATTGTCAGAGGCAAAACTTATCTTAACCTATAATACGCTGTGTCTATGATGGCTTAATTGCATCAATTTGATGTTTGGTGACGTAGTGCTGCGTGAATTGATAAAACTAGTGATTCTGAGAAAATTACAAAGGAATTGAAAATTTTAAGGTATGTCAAAAACTCTGTAGAAACCTTCTTTTTCACATTTTATGGCTTCTCAACGTTCACATTCTAAAGTCGTTTGTTAAAACAATATTTTTTATAATTTTGCTCTGTTTATGAAGAATGATAATGAATACAAATTTGTGACTGATTTTCCTACAAGTCATGTGATATTTTATAGAGAAAATAGGGGATGTTACTTCTGATTTGAAAGAAGTGTTTTGCCTAAAAATTCGCATTTTTTTAATTAAACTATTTGTTTGAAAAGTCTGCCTGTATTTTTTTGGTTTAGAATTCATCTCTTTTAGTGCAAAATTATACTACGATTTCGTTAAAAATATAATTACTTGAAAGTTCATCTATTTTTTGAAAGTCGATCATCTTTTTTGTCGTAATTTTTTTTTCTAATCTAAAATTTATAATCTGCAATTACTTTCTTTTTGGTTGAGGATGAAGAATTCGGTTGAAAATTCGTTTTTGTTGATAAAATTTAATTGTCTTTTAAACATGATATGAAGATTTTAATATTAAAGGTCTAGTATACGATGCCGGGCGCTATAGAGGAGGACTATCGCATTGTCCAAAATCAACTGGAAGTTGAAAGTAACTAAATTTAACTGAGTTCGTTGAATCAAAAAATTTCGATTGCCATAACAACAATAAACGAATGAAACTCCACCTTGTGGTAGGTACTTTTTTAAAATTTCTTCTTTCATACGTAAATGTGATCTAAACCATTTTTGTGGCCAAGAGAATTTTTCTATTTTAAAAAAATGTGGGTGAATTTTTTTTGTGATTAATAAAGTTGAGAATGTATTTTCCCACTTGACCTTTTTTAAAAAATAACTGCAATAATAATTCAAAAAGTATTCATAATAATCTATTTCATCTTGGCAAAATTAAAAATTAAAATAAATAATTTTTAACAATTTGAACTTTTAATAATTAATGTTTCTTTTCTCTGTATTTTCTTTTTTTTACAGCTAATTTTCTCAACAACAAAAGTCGAGGAAAAGCTTATTTAATTTGGACAAAAATAATTTTCTACTTTCTATCTCATGTTTGATGTTTAAGAAATTAAACTGCGAACAATTTTTTTATCACGCAATTATTAAATTAAACTATAAAGTTAATGTTAATACACAATATTTGTATTTAATAGTATCTATTATCTAAAATAATAAATAAAAGCAAAGACAATATTTTTGGTAATTGATGAAAACTGATATCTTAAGTTCAGAGTTGTTATATAGTTTTGTAAAATGTATAAACAATGAAGCCTTGGAATTAAAAAAAATACCAATTTTCGGCAAAAGAACTAACGAACCTAAAGTTGTTTAAAAAAAAAACCATATTATTGAGCAAATATTATAATTATTCTTTCAAATCTTATAATTTTCTATTCACAATATCAATTTTAGACAAAAAACACTAGGGCAACGTGACAAAAAAATGTAAAAAAATTTTTATCTTTTAAACCTAATGTTTTTTGTTTCACAATGGGGATACTCAGCGTTAGGAGTTTTGTTAAAATCTCATAAATTCCCTATTCAGAATCCATTTTTATAATGGATTTGAAATGTTTTTCATTGAATTCTCATGTAAGATTATGTGAATATTATATTTTTAATACAACAATCGCTCTTGTCTTGATTTATTTAATATTTCAAAACGGTTTTTTTTATTTTTCAGCATTTTTCCAATTTTTAACAGTTGAAAATTCAATTTTCAATTTTATAAAAAATTTTTTACACGAAAAACAATAAAATAATCAAAAATTGTTCAAATTATATTTTTTTTATTAAAAATACCAATTTTCGATCTCAAACGCGAAATTCAAATTATTAAAAACTTATTATTTTGTGTTAATCTAGGCATTTTTAAATAAAAATGTCAGTCCAATGAAAAAGAGTAACAGAAACGTAAATTGTTCAGGCTTCTTAATTTATATAATTGTTGAGGCTTGCTTATTTATATAATTATTGTGAAAACACAGTGGATTTTTCTAATACTTCTTTTTCTGTTTTTTTATCGATCATTTCCATTAATTATCGCTCTGGTATGAAAATCAGGTTATAAAAGTGAACTATTTAAAAAGAATGTTTTAAAGATTTTAAAATGAGCGTTAAAAAAAATATGGGAGATTTGAGACCATTTTTTTTAATTTTTCAAGATTTACAAATTTTTTAGGTAAACTGAATTTTGTCAGAGTGTGAAAAAATTTTTTATAATTCATGGGGAATTTTAAAATGATTGTTTTGTAAGGAATTTCAAGAGAAAATCGAAAAAAGATCACAAAACATTTTGAATTATTTCTTAAAAATTTTTTAAAGTGTAAAAGATTTTAAAGCAAGATTTTGTATTTTTGCGATATTACAAAATTTCAGACAAAATTTGAGTAAGTTTAAGAGATATTCAAAAGTTTTGAAATGATTCAAAAATAATTAAAACTTGTAACGATTTTTTAAAGATTTTTGTAAAGTCTCACGAAAACGAGATATTTTTTCAGGTCCCTAAGAAAAATTAAAGTATTTTTTTTATCTCGAAAAATAAATTTGAAGAGATTGTTTAAAAAGATTTTAGTAGATTTAAAAAATAGCCAAAGAAGAATCGGAAAGATTTTAAGGCAAGTTTTTAAATTTTGTAGAATAAATAAAAAATGCAGGAAATATTTGAATAATTTTTAGAAATTAGAAGGTTGAAGGTCTGACCAGATTAAAAAATTTTTTTCTTATATATATATGTGAAAAATTTTTAATAATATTTTATTTTGAAAAATGAACTTTAAGGGAAAATTGAAACAGGTTTTTAAACGTAACAAACAAGTTCCTAAAATTTCTAAAAATAGTTAAGATTTTAAAGCAAAATGTTTTAATTTGATAAGATTGCAAATTAAAAACGGACAAAAATCGGGTAAATTCAAGAAATATTCAGTAGAATTTCAAAAATTTTCAAGAAAATGAGCAAATTTCTGGGAAACATTTTCGAAAATTTATTAAATATTTCTTCATTCCTTCCCAACTTCTGAAAGTTCTAAACATCTCTTAAAAGTATTATAATCATTATATTATATAGTCATTATATAATAAATTCAATTGTTAAATTCCCATAAATATTTCTATTGCTGAGATTTAAGTTTGAAGAAATTTAAAATTTGCCGAAAATAATGAATAAATTATTAATGAATGATTAATCAAATTGTTTGCATTATTTATAATTCTATTAATAGCTCATAAATTCGTTTATTTTACAAGTCGGTGAATTTTAGTTTCGGGTATTTTTAAATTCGGGATTTTATTTGTTGTCAACTAAAAATCTTGTCGTTATTTGAAATTTGGAAAATTTTATAATTTGATAATATATATTTTCGGAATTTTTTTTTCATTCAGTTATGTGGGGCATTATTCCTCAACTGCCCCAACTCAAAAAGTCATGTTTTTCGATTGTCTCTAAATTCTGGGAATATGTTCGCCTACCCAACAGTAGTTAATCCAAAAACTTATAGACCAGGATTACCAACCCTCCCCAAGTGAGGGGGGGTTGAATTTTCAACCCAAATGCCTGAAGGGGTAGTTTCAAACGCCTGTAACTTCCTTTCTAATTACGCGATTTAAAATTTTTATGAGGGTTTTGGAAAGTGCTTTTTACACGCTTTCATCTTATTTTA
>NC_046657.1:114505550-114511336 GCF_010883055.1 Belonocnema kinseyi | reverse complement strand
GTGGATTAACTACTGTTGGGTAGGCGAACATATTCCCAGAATTTAGAGACAATCGAAAAACATGACTTTTTGAGTTGGGGCAGTTGAAGAATAATGCCCCATGTATTCGTTATTTATTTTTAAATTATTTTTTAAAAGTTCTGAATATTCTTGCAATTTTTTTGTTTGTTTGATTTATGTCAATTATTATAATTTTAAACGGTTTTCCATATTTATTTTATAATTTTTATGCATTTTTCCTATGGTACTGCATAGTTTTTTAGAACAAAGTTACTACTAGCGCCGCCGCACGGCCGTTTTCAACTCCTGTGACACATTTTTTGCATTAAACCCGCCTGAACAAAATTTAATCTTTCCTTAAAATCCAATTTTATTTATAAAAATACTGATTTCTGGTGTAAAACACCAACATAAACTAAAATTGTTGAAAAGTTATGAATCTTTTTTGAATTCTAATTGTTTTAACTTGAAAATAGCAAGTTCCGATGAATTGTTAAAAGATTCTAAACCTTGTTCAAATTATAATTATTTTGTTTAAAAGTACCAATAGCCCCCAATTGTTTAAAAATGATTAACCTTCAAAATGTAACGATTTATGTTTAAAAATATGAATTTTTTGGTTTTCATCTTTAAAATTAATAATTTATAATTACAAATAGCCATTTCCGATTGGTTTGTTATTTAAATGATAATTTTAGGCGCAAAAATTAAAAGAACCTAAAATTTTTAGAAATTGTAAGTTCTCGAAACTTTATGATTTTATATTACATTTTTTTTAAGATGTCCATTTCCAGCAGAAAGCACTGACATAAAACATGTATATTTTCAATAATAATTATATTTAAGTTTTAATTTAACCTCTTAAAAACTTCAAATAATAAATGATTGTTCAATATTAATCATTTTAATTATTTACATTTTTATGCTTCAGATTAAAGAAAGAATTAAAAAATCCCTGAATGTGAACATTTTGTAATATTTAGATTGTAAACTCTTGTAGTTGAGATTATTGATTAAAATTCGGATTGGGTATATTTACAAATTTGTTAACATTTCAATACAAAAATCTATAATTTTTCAGCTTCGTCAAAAAAATATAATTCTGATTGTTAAAAATTATAGATTGCTCTTATTTTGTTTCGAAAATCTTAAAGAATATTTCCTCTTTCAGGCTTTAAAATGCAATCGTTTCAACTAATTATCCTTTTTAGAAACGCAATTTTAAAAAGATAGATTTAAAAAAAAAAAACTCCACGCAAAAGAATTTAAAACACAAAAATTATTTTATAATATTTTACCAATACAAAAAAAATTGCGCCTTTTTATTTGAGCTGTAAAAATATTATTTACGATCTCAAATTTTTATGAATTAAACCACTAAAATTGTTGAGAATCTTTTTGCCAATTAAATGAGTCTCATAATTTAATTATAGAATTGCGTTTTCTGAATGTATCAAAATTAAATTCTATTCGAAAAGCTATCTTTTCGTACTTATAATTTGAGGTATCCTTAAAAATGGTCTATCTTCTATTTCGATTGCTATCAAATTGAAATTGTTTAATTTTGAACGCGTGTAATTATTTTTGAAATTTTATAATTCAGAATACTTTCCTTAATTTTTTTAGTTTAGAATTGAAAAGGTACTCTGATTTATGTTTTCATCAAACTGTTAAAGCTTAAAGGGCATACTAGGTCTAAAACACCCAGCGACTTATTTGCGCTTTAACAAAACGTACCAAATTGAAGAAAATGGAAGATATGGTATCAGATTAACAAATGCCATGAAAACCTATTTTTCTATGTCAGTTTCACATAATTTTGATTTTTATCATTTTTATACGCAGTTAAAGATCAATAAATTCATTTAATAACAATAAGACTAATTTTATTTTTTAAGCGCCGTATCTCGGAAGTATTCAAGTAATATTTTAAGTAAAAATATCAAAAACTTAAAAAGTTATGAATTTTAGAGTGAAAGAAGTCATTTTTTAAATTTTTTCCCAAAAAGGATTTTTTTTAACTACTTTAAATTTCAAAAAATGTTATGAAACCTTTTTCTCCTTGAACTAGATAGATTAAACATCATTAATTGATTTTCTTGTAATTTTACGGAAGTGTGCCCTTCAAGAGTTAATGGAAAATTTGTCGCCTCCCCTAAAGTTGTTTAAAAATCCATCATGGTATAATAAATAAATGTTTGTGCAATTTGAATCATTCAAAACGTTTGAATTGAAAGTTCAATTACTTCTTCTCGTAGCACAATTTCTGGATTAAAATGATAATTTCCAAATACATTAGATTTCCCATCGACTTTGTTTTTTGTCTCAAATATAACAATAATAAAAAATAATATCAACTAGTTATCGCCTCAACTTTGATTTGACTAATTGTTCGGAAAATTAATTATTAAAATAAAAAATTAAGCCTAGAAGTGAAGTTGCTAGAAATGATCAGTATTTCGAAATTATATTTAACAGTTTATATATTTTTATTTACGTGTTTAAACAATGTTTACTGAGTGTTTTTTAGTCAGGCAGGTATCTCGTCTTATATCTACTCAAATACTATAATTTGTTCTAGGAATAAAAAGAATCATACATCATGTTCTATCTAAGAATCTAAAGCCTATGTCACCATAACGCAAAAGACAGACTCAACTCATTTTACCAATCCTCTGAAGTGACACATCTCTACATAGAATGTCGGATTCAGACCAAGACAGTATAAACCAAACCGGCGAAGAAATATTAGATGAAAATACAGAAATTACACTTCACCTCGCAGTGCAGTACAACGAGGAACAAACTATCCAGTCCCTTTTAAATGAACATCCGCAATGTGTAAATCTTCGAAACGAATTAGGTAGAACTGCCCTTTACCTAGCTACCGAACAAGGTCACACATCCATCGTCAAACTCCTTTTGGATCACGGTGCTAACATAAATATCCCCTCGCACAGAGGCAACACACCTCTTCATGCCGCCATCTGGTACGAAAAATCCGAAACTGCCGAATTCCTCATCAATAATGGCGCGGACATCTCAGCTTGTACTGTAACCGGTTTAATGCCTCTGCATTTCGCGGTTAAAAAGAACCTAAAGCGGATAGTAAAAATCCTACTTAACAGGAATATTCCCACTGATGTGAAGACCATATATGATTTTACGCCTCTTCACTACGCAGCTAAGAACCAAGACCCGGAACTGACCCAGTTGTTCCTGGTCCTCGGAATTCCGGTAAACACCCCAACGAAAAATAACCAAACAGCACTTCATATTGCGGCCCACAGAGGAAATGTTGAAGTCGCGAAGAGCCTCGTGGAGCAAAATGCTATAATCGATGCGGAAAAACGTGACTTTACGACTCCCTTGCATTTAGCGGCCGAAAGAGGGAACGTAGAGATGGTTAGGTATCTTATAAGCCAGGGGGCGGACGTGAATAAAACGAGCGATGAAGGCGGCACGCCTCTGCATCGAGCGACATTTTCTAGAAACCCGGAGATTGCCGAGATTCTTTTAAATAAGGGCGCAAGGGTCGACGCCAAGACTGCAAGAGAGGCAACTCCTCTTCATCTGGCAGTGCAGAAGAATTGTGTGGATATGGTGAAAATGTTGCTAGAGTATGGCGCAGGCGTCAATAACAAAGACGCCCAGGGCCAGAACGCGCTTTGCTTCTTCTCCGATAATGGCGGGGAAATCGCGGAAGTGCTGATGGATTACGGTGTGGATGTCAATTCGACCGACAAAATCGGCAAGACTGCCCTCTTACAGGTTTATATCAATGCTGGGAAGACCGTTGCGATCGCGAAACTTCTGGTGAAGATCATGGCGACGATGATCTCCACCGGGCAATTCGTGAGCGAGAAGAACCAGCTGCTGCTTAAGCTTAAGAATCCGGGGATCTTCTTTGAAAAGTGTAACAAGGAAATTGAGCGAATGAAGACTAGAATTATTGACGATGTTTACAATATTACATTTCATGATGTGTTGACGAAGGATGTTAAGAAACTGACGATCTATGCCAAGTTCAGGAATGTGATTGACGCTTTTGAGGGTGGGGAGTATAGAAAGGAATTCCCACTTTATGCAAATATGCTGGAGAGACGCTACAGGATTGGAAAGGAGCAGAATGATTTGTTCGAGGCGGGAGCGGCGGTTTTCAATTTGTTGTTCCAATATAAACTTCCGCAATTTGTGGAGAATAATGCCAAGGCCATTGATATTCATTTCACGAATGGATTCGAAGTTCCGGTTCTTGCTACTCGGAAGTTGTTTAGTTATTTGAGTGTTATGGATATGCGGACTTTGTCCAGTTTGTCCGAAAATTGGAAGACGGCAGATACTGAAGGTGTCATCATCAATAGCCAGTTCAAAAAGATGAAGATTCCGCAAGACTGACTTCCTGGGTTTGTTGGAGTGATTGGGAAGGAAGTAAATTTTTGTATGTAGGTTTTCACCAAGTCTTTCGTTAAAAAAAAGCACTAGAAGCAATTTAAAGTATATCAAAAACAAGCGAGCCTAAGGTGAAAATCTAAGTCTCTCTTTCAACTTGAATGGTATTTTATAGTTACGATTAATGCATAGTCCTGATGAAAATTAAAAAATCTTAATTTTACAAAATTTTCGAAGGAATCACTTTTATCTATAGTATATAGAGACCTGTATAATATTATTTTTTGACGATCTTTGTTGCAAGAATGTTCCAGCAGATAAAGGTTTTTATTGAAATGACTTCTCCCAATGATTAATATTTCACACTTAAAGCCATGCGACGAGTATAACAGTGGATCAAGTCAGCCTTAAGATTAATATTTCACCCATATTGAAAAATAAAAGTTTAAATAACGCGGAAATTTTTTTCGGTAAATGTGAATAAATACACAGCCACACAAAAAAAGTGTGCGGATCAGGTAACAAGACACACGTATTCCTATGAATTTTGGGGCGCTAAATTCAAATTCGGTATCAACAATCATCCATCACGTCAATGGTTTAGCCATAACCTCAAAAATGATCAAAAATCATGCACTGAGGCAAATAAATTTCAAAATAATGTCAGTGATGCAAATTTTCACTTCAAAAACATGTCGACAACTGTGAAGGATCAACCCTTGCCTGATATCAACTTATTTAACATAACTTTATCCAACAGAACCTGACCTCACCTAACCTGAATTAACAAAAATTTATTGAACTACACGTAAAGCTCTGGAAGCGTATTTTCACAGTAGCAAATGTGTGTTGCATCGAATAGGTCAACTCGAGCCTAACCTAGAAATAAATCTAACTTAGCCTATCCTAACCTCACGAAACACAATTAAACTGATTGTCTTGTCCCGTTGTGTTTGCAGTACCGTATGAATCAGCTTGGGCTTAACCTGCAAAGAGGTCAAACCTATCCTAACCTAAAAAAACCTAACCTAACTTAACTTCACGTAACACAGTTAAACTCATTGTGTTGTCCCGTTGTGTATGCGGTACCGTTTCATTCAGCTTCGGCTTAACCTACATAGAGGTTTAACCTATCCTATCCTAACCTAACAAAACCTGACCTAACCTAACCGAATCAAATTCAACCACACGCGTAGCTATGTAAGCGTACGGTTCTCAGTCTTAAATGTGTGCTGTATTTAATAGGTTAACTCGATCTTAACCTACAAATGAATCTAACTTAACAGAACCTCACGAAATTTTGCTTAACGCAATACAACTTAACTTAAGTGTTCCCGTTGTAACACAATAAAATTCATTTCATTGTACTACAGGTGGTTAAAAATTTAGACGCA
>NC_046657.1:114502864-114505450 GCF_010883055.1 Belonocnema kinseyi | reverse complement strand
ACATTTTATCTTGCTTTTTATCGTAATTAAATTGATTTATAGACCTACTTCAGTCTATTTTCTGCCTGCTATAACGTGTCCTTTTTTCTTCGAAGGAACGATCCAAAGCGTTACGCTTACGTTTAAGACCTAAATTCGTTTCCCTTTTCAACATCCAGCAAAAATCAGCCATCATGACCTCGTCCCATCTACCCTGATATCGCTGTTCCATCACTTTTATGTCTTGATGAAAACGTTCCCCTTGTTCTTCGCTGAAATCACCAACATTTTTCTGGAAACTTATCCAGATGGGAATCTAGAAAGTGAAGTTTTAAATTCATCAAGCAGCCTAACTTTTTTTAGTTTCTTATCATTTTCGCAACAATATTCTCGTTGTCTGGACTTTTTTTGTTACCGAGGAAATTTACGTTTACTGCTTTAAAACTTTCCCAAGCGTTCATTTCGATTTTCGTCATGTGGCTCATGAAATTAGTATCTCTTGTCAATATACGAATCTGTGGTCCATCAAAGACTCCTTCTTTCAATTTAGCGTCTGAAACATTAGGGAATTTAAGGGATATATACTTATAGCATTGTCCATCTTTGTCTAACGCCTTGACAAATTGCTTCATGAGCCCAAGCTTTATGTGGAGGGGTGGTAGTAAAATTTTTTCTGGATCAAGGAGGCTTTGGTTGATGATATTATGAGAACCAGATTTGAATGAAACTCTTAAAGGCCAATGTTTTTTGCTGTAATGATTGGCTCGATCTCTGCTATTCTACAGGCATATAAAGCATGGCTCTCTCGTGAAACCCGATTGTTGGCCTAATATCATTGTTATGATTTTGAGATCACCACATATTTGCCATTTGTGATTCGTGTAATTAACTTTTTCAAGAAGCATTTTAACATTGTTATATTCTTCTTTGATGACCGTTGAGTGAGCTATAGGGATAGGAGCGTAAGTATTCGTGTTATGCAGTAAAACAGCGTTAATGCTGCGTTTTGACGAATCAATGAAAAGTCGCCATTCTTCGTCTCTGTACACATTTTTCTTCAAGTGATTCTTTAGTCCGTTAACGTCAGTGCAGTACACTAAAAACGTCTCTTCGTTTTTAACGAAAAACTTTCTGAATTCTTTGTCCCTGTCGCGATAGAATGAAACTTTTGTCTTTGGCTCTAGAAGATTTCTTCTTTTTAGAAATGAAACGGTAAATTCAGCGACGTCTTTCGGTAATCCAAGATCTCTAATGAAATCATTCAGTTCTAGTTGCGACACTAATATTGGAACGTACAATTTCATTTTATGCACGCCATATTCGTCATCTTTTTGTCATTTTCATCGGAATCATCAGAACTATTTTCTGTTCGATCACTGGTTTCACTACCGTCTCCATGACGTTGACTTTCAACTTCCATTCTATCATCTTCTAAAGAGCTTAAATCAGTCTGGCGTGCATTTTTATTGATTTCAATTGCTCTTGTGACTGTGCACACATTAATGTACGAAATGTTATTTTTATTTCTGGCGTTGAACCCTTTGACGGAATTCATGCAAAAGTAGCAGTCCTTTGCAATAACGGGTTTTTCCCATGTGGTTGGTGTAGAGTGCTTGCGGTACTTTTCGTTGTTTGAATTTTTAGACGATACAACATAAGTCTGCAGGAATTGCAAATGACGTGAGGAACCCATTTTGTTTCTTGGTGCAGCAATTTACGGTCAAAACACTTTTCGTAAAGACTTTTCACTTCCTCGTCGATTGATTTTCGCAAACTGCTCACTTCATATTTACTGCAAATGTAACAGGATGAATCTGAGCTATTCTTGCAGGCATGCGATTGAGAAATGCTCGCGGTTTTTTTCCTTGTAGCATGAGACTCTACTCCAACCAAGTGATCCATTGATGAAGAGCTACGGTTGCATTATGACGACATCGGAGAGCCCGCTTTCCCACCCTGACCAGGCGCCGATACTGGGGTTTTTCCCTGCATCGTAATACACTTTTTACCTGTATCTGCCATGACGGCATGAACGCCGTTTACCCAGGGACTCAGCCAATGTGGATCCGTTACCCACCGTCACCACGTGGAGGTGCCCTGGTTACAGACACAGACCAATAATGCTAGCAGCAAGCGGTTACGAAACTCCAGATATTTACTGCTATTAATGTCAAAATATGAAAGTACGCAAGAACAGGGTTGCCAGCGTAATCGGTTAGGTTAGGATAGGTTAAACCTCTATGTAGGTTAGGCCGAAGCTGAATGAAATGGTACTGCAAACACAACGGGACAACACAATCAGTTTAATTGTGTTTCGTGAGGTTAGGTTAGGTTAGGCTAGGTTAGATTTATTTCTAGGTTGGGCTCGAGTTCAGCCATTCGATGTAGCACACATTTGCTACTGGGAAAATGTGCTTCCAGAGCTTTACGTGTAGTTCAATAAATTTCTGTTAATTCAGGTTAGGTGAGGTCAGGTTCTGTTGGGTAAAGTTATGTGTGGCTGTGATACGAGGGTAGTTCAATAAGTCCTTAGAATGAAGTATAAAAACATTTTTTTTTGGGTAAATTTTTTTTTATTTTTCAACATAATCTCCTTGGAGCTCTATA
>NC_046657.1:114497819-114502764 GCF_010883055.1 Belonocnema kinseyi | reverse complement strand
GGCAGGGGCAGATGTGCCATGAACTGAGTCCAATTCATTTTTTATCTCATGTGGAGTTAAACCCTTTAAATGAAAATGTTTGATTACCGCTCTGAACTCGTTCTTTTCTATTTTTCTTAACGAACAATTTTTTTTTCAATTGGTTATAAAAACACGTAATCTCAGAAGATGTGGACTGTGACTGCACCATATATCTAGTCGGGAGTGGTGCTGACTGAAAACAGATGATTTGGAGCGATTCGCGCGCCATCTGTTGGTCATTCTAAGGACTTATTGAACTACCCTCGTATTATAGGGTCGTTTGTGGCCTTGCAAAGAGTCGGGGGAGGACAAAAGTTTATTTATGAAAATAATGATTACCGACGGACGCATTTAGGATTTACAGCAGAAGTTTGACTTTTAACTTTCTCTGTCAGTAATCATGCAATCTGTTTTACCCATAACCCTCAGTAGTTCGAAGTTATCATGGACATAGGAAACAAGGGAATAGGCATGCCATTGCGGGGTGATGCAATGAGGGGAAAGGTCCGCCACCTTTTGATGTCCCGCGACAAACATGGAAGTTGTCTACTCGCTGCTATAGTGCTGCCTTGACACAGCTGATACGTGTGTCAGATCAAATTTGTTTATTTGCATTTCAAGTGCAAAAATTAGTTTTTTCATTATTTGTACATAATGCTCGTGAGCGATTTTTTTTGTTTTGCCCCACTTTGACAAATATAAACCTCATAACTAGCCCACTGACAACATTGAAAATTGCTTGCAGGGTTTTACAGCACGGTCGGTATTTCTCCAAAATAATAATATTTAAAAACATGTTCATATTTCTAATTATTTAGGACCAGAGACACATTCCTGCATACCTTCTATTTAGCGTGCCAAGTTTTTAAACAAAATCTCATTCCGTGTGAACGTAAGTTGGAAAAGGAAAGTAAAGATCTAACTTCCATTTGTATTTTCTTCGAAAAGATTTTTTCTTCAGAATTTCCACTGGAACAAACAAGAGACATGGACTTTATTACCTCCTCTTTCATTTCTCAAACTTTCAGAGCGATACCTCATTTTGTTTAGACGTAAGTTGGGAAAGAAAAATTGAGGACCAGGTTTGGTCACGTGACTCTCTCGTCACATGGCCTTAATAGTAATAAAGTGTATATTGTTTTATTTATAAATTAAAATTTTCCCAGACGTAAGAAAGATAAAGTTTTTTTCTCTTAAAAATCGATGTATGGCAGTAATTTGAAATTATTTTCCATATTACTGTACATTAAGGGGTTACATGGGTTTTGAAATATTAAAAAATCGATTTTTTTTTGTTTTTCATCGGATAGGACAACATGTCAAAAATATTCTCTTGATATTATACTATTACTCTTTTAAAATATTTTTGTTTTATGCAGTGGTCCCAATTCCTGTATCCCCTCGCACCGCGTATGCGTCGCGTCGAAGACGAGACGAGGGTACTATAGTACCTTAACGTGACTGGTTAGCGCTGGCGCGCCTATTTCTCAGTAAACTCTACGAGGTGTGTTCAAAAAATAAGGTGACTTTATGGTTTTCTCAAAAAATATTAATTTATTCCTCAATATTTATGTTGTCCCTTTCAAAGTAATCCCACTCAGATATAATACACTTGTGCCAACGCTTTTTCCAATCATCGAAGCACTTCTGATAATCATTTTGTGGTATAGACTTGAGTTCTTTCAGCGATGCAGTTTTTATCTCCTCAATCGTTGAAAATCGATGTCCTTTCATGGGTCTCTTCAGTTTTGGGAAAAGAAAAAAGTCACTGGGGGCCAAATCCGGTGAATATGGATGCTGAGGCATGACTGTGGTGCTGTTTTTGGTCAGAAAATCTTTCACAAGCAACGATGAATGAGCAGGTGCATTATCGTGATGCAAAAGCCACGAATTTTTTTCCAAAGTTCCGGATGTTTTTTGCGTATCGCCTCTCGCAAACGGCGCATAACTTGAAGGTAATACTCCTTACTGACCGTACGACCTTGTTGTAAGAATTCCTGATGCACTACGCCACGGTAATCAAAGAAGACAGTGAGCAAAACCTTCACATTTGACCGAACTTGACGTGCTTTTTCGGTCTTGGGGACTCAGGATGCTTCCACTGAGACGATTGGGTTTTAGTTTCGACGTCATAACCATATACCCACGATTCATCCCTAGCTATAACCCTTTTGAGAAAATCAGGATCATTATTGACTTCATTCAACATCTCCTGAGCGATGGTCATGTGATGCATCTTTTGATCAAAATTAAGCATTTTGGAACAAATTTCACTGACACACGTCTCATGCCCAGAACGTCCGAAAAGATAGCATGGCATGAGCCAACCGATATGCCAACATCTTCAGCAACTTCTCTGATGGTAATTCGGCGATTATTCAACACCATTTCTTCCACTGCTTAAACGTTTTCATCTGTTGTTGACATGCTGGGACGCCCAGGGCGAGGTTCGTCTTCGACATCCTCTCGGCCTTCTTGGAACAGCTTGTACCACTTATACAAATTTTTCTTACTCAGAGTAGACTCACCGTATGCAACTGTCAACATTTCAAGAGTTTTAGGGCACTGGATTCCATTTGTCACGCAAAATTTAATGCAAACTCTTTGCTCCATTTTTGTCGAAAGAAGAAAATCGCCGAGCACACCAAACCCTTCTAACCTTTTACGCCTCTGCCAGAAAAACAACACGAGCTATATAGTCTAAACTGTGAACATATGATCTTGACGAGTGTACCAACACAAAAAAACAAAAAATTTAAAACTTGAATGTACGTAGCCCGCGAAAATTGAAAAGTCACCTTACTTTTTGAATACACCTCGTATGTTCACCGAAAATTGTACTTTTTTTGTATACAACGCAGCTAAAAATTCAAATTTTGATCTTTTTTTTTAAATTCTTTCCTTCAATCACGAGCTATACTTACCTGTAGAGTTCTTAAATGCCCAAGAATTTATTTTGAGCAAATGCTCTTGAGCATTTAAGCTCCGACGGAGCATTTAAGACAACTTAAAACACTTATTGTTTAAACAAATATATATCATAACACAAATATTGTTACAAAAATATTCTAGAGTAAAATAAACATATACCTTTTTAATTTTCAGAGTTGCTACAGATCAGGTATTTCCAGAGTCAGGAAATGTTAGGAAAAATCTGATAGAATTAGGGAATTTTCGAAAAACTAAAGTTGAAGTTCATTTTATTAGTATGGTTAAAAACTGCAACTATTTCGTTGCAAATTAATATTTTTTGGTTGACGATTTAAACTATTTTCATTAAAATCCGCCTTTTTTGGTTGAATTCAATTATTTTTGGTATGAAATAAAAATTGTTTTTCTTTTGAATATAAAATGTCACGTTTTTTGTTGAGAATTCATCCTTTTTCGTTGAGATTTAAACTACGTAGTAGGAAGTGGAACTACTTTGTTAAAAATTCATTTTATTAGTTCATAATTCATCATTTCAATTTAAACCCCATTTTTTGTTCAAAATTTAATTAGTTTGTTCAAAATTAATTGTTTTAACTGAAAATTTAACTCGTACATGTTTGCCTCAAAGTTTATCTTCTTAGTTAAAAATTCAAATATTTTGTTTAAAGTTTCAGTATTTTATTGAAAATTCGAATTTATGGGCAAAATATTTAAGCCTCTTGGTGAATAATTCCTCTTTTTGATTTAAAATTTCTTTAAAAATTCACGTACTTTGTTAAAAGTTGTTTATTTTGGTATAAAATTCATCTTATTAGTTGAAAATTTATCTTTTTGGTTGAAAATTGTTATTTTTTTATTTAGAATTAATTTCATTAACTGAAAATGTAACTGTTCCTTTTTTGTCGAAAATTTATCTTTTTTGATGGAAATTCTATCTTCTTGGTTGAAAATTATACTATTTCGTTAAAAATTTACTTTAATTTGATTGAAAATTAAGTTTTTTACGGAAAATTTAATTATTCTATTTTCAGTTGAAAATATATCTATTTGTTGAAAATCCGTCATTTTTGGTATAGGACAGTACTGACATTAGTTGAAACATTATCTTTTTGGTTAAAAATTAATTTCTGTGGTTGAAAATTTGTGTTTTTTTGTTCAAATTTTATTTTAACAACTGAAAATTTAAGTATTTCATTTTTGGTAGAAAATTGATCATTTTAGTTAAAAATTCACTTTAACAATTCCATTTTTTTGTGGAAAACTGACCTTTTTTGATAGAAATGTAATCTTTTTGTTAAGAATTCATTTCTTCAATTCAAAAAATCTAGTTATAAATCGTTTTTTTTGTTGATACAAAATTCATCTTCTGGGTTGAAAATTCCATTATTTGGTCAAAATTTCATATTTTTTCTTTGGCTGATTAATTTTTTATCTGAAGATGTAACTATTCCAGTCTGGCTTTAAAATTTAAATTTGTAGTAGAAAATGTGAATTGAACTATTATAGTTTTGGTTTGTAAATTTATCTTTTTTTGTTAAAAATTTATATTTGTTATTGAAACTGTATCTTTTTTTGGCAGAAGATTCATCTTTTGGGTTCAAAATATAATTATTTTGTTGAGAATTAATTTTTTTATAAATTGTTTGTTTTAACTGAAACTCGACTACAAAGTGTTTAAAATGTATTTAGAAACCACATTTTGCTTCTATTAATATTATTAATCTTTTAAGAGTATAGTTGGTTATACGCTCTTTAAAATTTGAACCGATACGTTTGGCCGCGAAATTCAAATAATATAATTATAATTAATTAAGCTAGAAAATACGATTTTTCAAATCCTAATTCAAAATGCCTATAAATTCTCATTAAATTTTCAAAGCAAATACGGACCGAGCATACGAGGGTGGATTGATAAGTTTCCGGCCTGACCAAGAGATGGCGCCACTAGGCCTACCTTGAGGTGGCGTTCTATAGTACCATCCTTAGATAGCTT
>NC_046657.1:114495150-114497719 GCF_010883055.1 Belonocnema kinseyi | reverse complement strand
GTATCAGCCTTGGAGGAGATTATGTTGAGAAATAAAAAAAAATTCTTAAAAACGTTGTTTTTCTTGGTCAGGCCGGAAACTTATCAATCCACCCTCGTATTCCCATGCTCGTGAGAATTTCTCTAAGCACTTAAATTCTTGAGAACACTACTCACCTGCTAACAAAAATTTTTTGGTTTTTTGATTCCAGATAAAGCTATCCTGAGTTATTCTGAGCCCCGCAAGGATACTTTTCCAATGGACCTTCGACAATCAGGTCCCCAATAGCTGAATTTTTAAAACTTTCAGTTGAAAATTTCGGAAAATATTGCTTAAAACAGTTTGAATAAAACAAATCTTTTATTATATTAAAAAAAGTAGAGTTAGTATGCTTTTTTTAGCCTTTAAAATCCATGTTACCCCTTAAAAATAATACCAAAGCGGATTAAATTCCAAAACCCTCAAAATGTATACATGGTAAAACTCACGGTAAAGTGCATCGTGGGTGTTCAACACCCCAGCGTATTTAATTTTGTATTGTTTAACCCCTATTGAATACTTTGTCACAATAAAATTATCCGATATAGTTTAAGGTATCTTTTATAAGGTAGAGTTGACTTTATAGCAATTTATTTATTTTAAGTTTGTTAAAAAAATTATTGAAAAAAGTGACAAAATGGGTTTTTTTACTTTAAAACTCATAACTCACGCGATTGTAATTATTTTAACCTGAAAATTTATGGCTATACTTTTGAAATAGTGTACTTTCATAAAAAATATCGCAAGATGGTGTTTCCAACTAAAGCTAGATGGCAAAACTTACTCAATTTTTTCGAATTAAGTACGTTTTATAAGAGTCTGAAAATTTCTTGGGGTGTCAGACACTCACAATGCACTTTAAGGGTTAGCATTAAGCACAAGTCATGTTTATCTCCGATAAACAATCGTGTTCAAAGAATATGGTGGCACTATTATGTTGATGAATCCTTCTTCGCCATCTTCGATAGCCACCTTATATCCTTCATTATTCCTAAAAGAATAAAATCAGAATTGTAACTTTAAATTTCTCTTGTCGAGGGATTAAATGCACTATCATTTTGGCAATTTTGGACCATGCTTGAACCAAACGACTTACTTGTTATAAAGTAAAACAATAGTCTCTTTGGATGGCGTTTCGAAAGCAATTGCCGTAATCGCATCGAAGAGAGGGACATTTGTTAGAGAAACGTTGATCCTAACCGATCCCGGACAAACAAATCTGCTAAAGTGATGAATGGCGTAATAAAGAGGAAGTTTGTAAAATTCATCCCTCTTTTCATCGACAATGATTGCAGCGTTTACGTAGTTTTTGATGTAAGTCGGTCCTCCTATTTTGTTAAGAGCCAAATTCCAATCCACCCAACCGATTGCCCAGTGATTCAGATTCTGCAACGAAAAAGAAACTAAATTACGTTCCACTACTGGATGTCAAAGAAGTCTATCCATTTGAATTCTCAAATAGAAACGGATAAAGTAATCTTTCCAATTATCCACCTCAAAGATTTCTAAGATGTAAAGTTCCGTCTTGCTCCAGCATCCTAAGCATATATCAGCACCCTTAAGTGCTGAAAAAATGGTTGAATTTTGTATATCAAATTATTCAATTTCGAAACAATTTTTGCATCAGGTGTGGACTTACTCATGCAAGCTTCTGACATAAGGATGAACTTATCCGGATATTTCTCGTGGGCTTGGTCCAGAACATTTGGGCTAACAAAAATATCCATATAGTAATGCACTGCTATTCCACTCACGTACTTCTTAGCATTATGATTTCCAAAAGTCTGATCTACGAACCAAGGCACATTGGCCCTTTGATCATCAAGAATCAGAATCCGAGTTTCATTGCAATTTGATGATGCTAAAGTCGGGCCCAAGTGATAAGCTATCCAGTTTGCTAGTTCATTCGGAATCCAACCCATGTTCGGTAGTATGTTTCCCAAAGGACTCACAGACGCTGTAGGTTCGTTGCCGCTTGAAATTCCCCAAAAATTCAGATCGTGCTTTTTGTAGGCCTTTAAAAACTTTAGCAGGTATTCGCTATAAGATTGATAATATTTCGGTTCTAGGATTCCTGTGAAAGAAGCCAGCGTTTGAGAAACCATATTCAGATTTATATCAATAAATGTCTGAAACTTCAAAAACGATTAAAAAATGATGAAAGATGTTTCATAATTTGAAGATAAATTAAATTTAGCATCGTCGCTTACCGAATCCTGCATTTTTTTGTAGGGATTTCATCCATGCAGGAGCAGTCCAAGCAACTGCTAGAAGTTGTAGATTTGGATTTAACGCTTTTGCCCATTTTATCATTGGTATTTTATATTTAAAATCTTCCTCGGTAAGAGAGAAATATTGCAGATCAGTGTCCTCGTCGACGTCGTCTAAAGTGTAGGGTCTTGTGGAAAAATCGGACCCTCCAATGGGAACGCGACCAATATTGTATCTGCTGCCATTGATTCCAAAATAGGATCTAATAATAATAATAATAATAATAATAAAATAAAATAAAAATAATAATAAGCCTCGGTGGCTTAAAAGCCTCGGTGGC
>NC_046657.1:114485855-114495050 GCF_010883055.1 Belonocnema kinseyi | reverse complement strand
ACTGATGATATATACCGGGAGAGCCCCGTGCAAAATGATCAAATAAAAATCCAACTCTAACCAAAAATGCCTTCGACATATTGGGCAGTATAAGCCTGTGACCACATTTCGCCACAGAAATGTTTTTTATCATAATAATAACAATTGCCTCGGTGGCTCAGTTGGTTAGACACTCGGACTTCACCTCAGAGGTCCGGGGTTCGATCCCTGAGCCGGTACCTCTGAAAATTTTTCAATGTACCTTTACCGAAGTTCTGGTGGTTCGCAACCCACCTTAAGTTGTAGGTCCCCCCATCGTGTACTTGACTGCAACCCAGTCCGTCAATGATGGGGTCAAACCAGGCTTTGTCCAATATGTCTGGGCAGACTGCTCTCATCAGATCACTTGATTGCATTATAAAAATGCTCTAAGAAAGCATCCAGAGGTGACTGTTGTCACCTCCAAAGCTCGTGGCCGCTCGTAATTGTATACCTACAACATCATCGCAGGAGGTTTCAACCATCGTATAAAATTATTTGAATTAAGTTATAACATTCTAATCTCATCAGTCATTTGACTGATGATAAAGTACACTGCCCGTTCGTTCTTTTACAAAAAAAGTAGTCTGACCTGACAACTGAAACCCCCCGAAAACTGGTCAGGAAGATAGATAAATGGTGTTTTTCCTAATGAAATACACCAGATACCTTAGGGGACGCACTTAAATTACGTAGTGGATCATAGGACCTTTTATAATCCTGTACTTGCCTCCCCCCTGTAACGAACCGTCAAAAAATATTTTTACTTCTTACCTCAAATCATACGTAATTTATATTTTTCAGAAATAATACGATATTAGACTTGAACCTAATGCAAGTTTTTTGTATTTAAGATAAATACATGTTTTGCAGGGTGAAAACTTCATTTTAAAAATTCCCTGATTTTTCCTTGACTGTTTTTTAATTTGCCCAGCCCATTCAAATTCAATAAACAGCAACTTCGTTTGTATTATTGTAAACAAAGTATCTTTAATAACCGAAATAAAACAATATATCAGATAAAAATTTTAAAATATCAACCTAAAATGAAACCAAAAGAGATGAAATTTTATTAAAAAAAAAAAATCATTTGAAAATCAAAAAGACGAATTTTCAATACATTTTCTGTACAAAAAGTGAATTTACAAAAAAATGTCAATTTTCCACAAAAAACTAATTTTCAATGCAATAGTTAAATTTGCAACCAAAGAAATATAAATCTTCATATAAATGTTTTAAAATGTCTTTCAGGTTTTACCCAAGCAATTAAATTTTCAATTAAAACTATCACTTTTCAACAAAATATTTAATTTTTCAACGAAAGAGTTGAATTTTCAACTAAAAATATAAATCTTCAACAAAAAAATGATTTAAAAAAAAGTGATTCAACCAAAATTGAAAATAAAGTAGTTGAATCTTCAAGCAAAGAAGATGCATTTTTCATCGAACAGTTGCACTTATATCCAAGAAATATGAAGTTTCTACTAAAAAAGATGAATTTTTAAATCAAAAATAAAATAAAAATGCAAATCAATCGAAAAAGATTTTAGTTTTACTTTTCAACAATAAAATATGAATTTTAAATAAGACGTAGATTTTCTACGAAGATACATGAATTTTCAAAACAAAAAGACGAATTTGCAATAAAACAGTTGCATTTTCACCCAAAAACGATACATTTTTAAAAAAATTGTTGAACTTGCAACCAAACAGTTGAATTTTTATTCAAGAAAGTTGCAATTTCTACGGAAATAGATAAATTTTGTTAATAAAAAGACAAATTAAAAAAAAAAATAGTTTAATTTTCAAATAAAAGAATTCAGTTGAACGTTTCAACATTAAAATATGAGTTTCATATATCAAATAATTTTTCTACGAATATAATTGAATTTTCAACCCAAAAAGAAGAAAGGGATGAATTTTCAACAAAATTGTTGAATTTTTAACCAAACGCAGTCGCATTGTTAGGAAAGAAAGATGCAATTTCTACGCAAATAGATGAATTTAAAAAATAAAAAGACAAATTTCCAAAACAATAGTTGAATTTTCATCGAGATAAGATTTCTGTTGACTTTCAACACTGAAATGTGAATTTTAATCAAAAAGTAAATTTTTTAAGGGAATACTTGAAGTTTTAACCTGAAAGGATAGTAATTTTTTAATAAAATTATTAAATTTTAAAACAAAATAATAAAATTTATAATAAAAAAAATAATCTTCAGGAGAAAACAACTGCAAATAAAAAAGAAATATAAATACAATGCTCTAATTTTTCCTTTAGGGGGTATCTCTGTATAAATTAATGAAAAAATCCACTTTTTTTATTGTCCAAATCGAAGGTATAACATTTCAAGAGTACTCTGTTAAAATCTTAGACCGAAATTCGGAGCGGTTTAGCCGCTATGGCTATTTTGGCTAACGTCCTTCAGCGCGCGGACCTGGTAGGCAGGTGCGCACTCGGACTTTAAAAGCGTTTATCTCGAAATCAGATTTTTCCGATTTTCCGAGTTTATGATCACGAGAACTCAGCGAATTTTCAACTTATAGAGAAAAAAACGCGATTTTAAAGATAATATAATTGTCTAGTCGATATATCTCTTTGTTTTTGTGCAAAATTATTATTTAACCACTTATTTGCATATACAATAAAAAAAACGTTTCGAAAAAAAAATTGTTATTTTGTGAAATAATTTTTCCATGCTTTGAAAATAGGTATATTGACGAGATATACATCTTATAATAGCAAAAAACCCGATTGAAATGTTTCAGAGAGGCACAGGACCGATAGCATTGCCCATAAAGCCAAAGGGGGAAAAAAGTTGTCAACTTTCGCGAGTCATGGCGGATATGTTTATTAACATTGTTCACTAAAATTTGTTTTCATTGTAATGCAACGTCAATAAATATCAGTCCAAATTTGAGGTCGAAAGATTCTGTAGTTTTGTTACAAAAAATTTCGAAAGTTTTCTTAGATTTTTCACGATCTATATAGCAATTTTTACTATTCCCTGGCCATTAATATTCAAAAACCAGAATCCAGAAGAATCTTAAACTTATAATAAGTTTATCCCAGCATCTTTTATAAATGGAACAAAACAAGTCCAAATTAGAATTAAAAAATCTCGAACTTATTCTTCTTGATAGTTATTTAAAGTTATTGAAATTCCCTGACTTTTATCAGATTTTTTGTTTTGTTAAATCCCTGACTTTTCTCTACCAATAAAATTCAGTGCATTTTGTTGAAAAAACGTTGGCTAGGTTCTTTTTTCACTCACCAGGTATCTTTAGCGCCTGAAGTTAAATTCATATTTGCTTTCTGCATAGTTACTGCGATTTATTAATTTTATTTGCGAATTTCAAAAAATTACGTACATGAATAAAGACCCCTCCCCCCACATCTAACGTAACAAATCGTAACAATATCTCTCGACCCCTTAAGGTGTTATGTAATTTAAGTCCAGCTCCTGAGGTGTTCAGTTAAAATCTAAAATCTAAGATTTCTTAAATCATTTAGAAACGCGAAATCAATATAATATTAATCTAGATCGTTTTAATAAGAAATAAACATTACTCGAGCAATTTCTCCTGGGAAGCTTTGCTGATACTTAATATATTTATGCCAGTTGCGTCAGAGAAGCTGCCACCAAAGCCTAAAATCTTTTGATATCGAATGTTTCGATTCAAAGTTATAATGGTACCATCAACTCTGCTGCTTTTCATCTTTCCCTTTGTCAAGAACATTCTCTTGCCGAATTGGTTGCTCATGTACCAGAGGTAAGTTCCTTTCTCTGGTGTATCAGTTACAGGTGTGGAGTCGCAGTAGGTGGAATTGCAGACACAAACTACGCTGTCTCCCCCAAAACTCCGGTAAATGCATTTTTCGGCATAACCTGATTGTAAATTCCATTAATCGAAGTTAACTTTAAGTGATTATTTTGAACAATCAAGGAGGAAAGTTGTAAATAAAATCAATTACAAATATATAGTTCATTATAAAATATGCTTAATATTTTAGAGATTATAATACAATATATGTGTATGTGTGTGTGTTGTGCGTGTGTGTGTGTAAAATAGTACAATAAATAATATAAGTTGACAAACCTTGAATAACGAAAGATGAAAAAATCAAAATTGGTAGGATCATTGCAGGCAAAGAATTTATTGTACATATGAGACAAACTATCACCAATTGCTTAAAGTGGTTGCAGTCGGTTTAACATTTGCGTTACTAATAGGCTATTAAAAATCGTCACATTTCAGACCAGTTGTTAACTCTTGATAATACCGGTTCTGACGTGAATAACAAGCATTGTAACTTCTTACATACATTGTTTCAAAAGTTTTAATAAAAATATTCTAAGGAACAATCTAAAGAAATATTATTTGCATATATAATTGTATATTTTCCGAAAAAGATATAAATATTCTTGTGAAACGATTTTCATCATTCAAAAATTTATTGTTTTCATTAAAAAATTACGATTTTGTCATTGTACTGTTTAGTATTAATTATTCTAGTCGTAAAATACACGCTTTATGTGAATTCAGCAGATAAAATTATATGTTGTAGAATTTCCTGAATTTTACCAAGGCGGAAATATTATATATAGCTTATATATAGTGTGAACTATTATATATAATATTCATTTGTTTTATACATTTTTTGTTAAAAACAAATTAATATTATATATATATAATATATATACTTTTCCGCCTGGGTACATAAAGGTTAACGATTATTTCTAGTTAAATAATTTATGGTTTAGGATCATTCGAGGTAGCGGTGTATAATTTTGTTTTATACGACGCTTTTATTTATTATAAATAGTATACATATATTCAGCAGAGAAACATAGTATATAAAAGGTGTGTTTTTGTAAAGTATCAGACTTTCCCGGTAATAAGAATTGGATAGAGAAAAATTAATATTTTCAGATTTCAGCATAAAAGTGAAGACTATTATTTTGAATGCGCGATTTCTCCATCTACCTAAAATGTCATTATAAGAATAAGATATCTCATGAACTCATTTATTTATATTTCCATAGCGGCCGCCGCTTGGGTTCCTATTCCCCAAAAGGGAAACGTGTTTTCAATATACAGTGAAACTCTTCTATAGCGCCAATTTTGGGACTGGTGGTGGATGGGAACTAACTCATTATAGCCCGCTCCGCTTTTTTTTGTTCATGCTTGAGTGCTCGCCTGAGTGACAGCCGCATATCCCGCGCACCTCACGCAGCTCCTGTTACGCTTACATGCGGCACGATCTCAATTCTCGGAAGGGCTATTGAAGAGTTTCACTATATTTAATATAACAATGAAAAATAGGTTAAATTGACGCTTTCTTTAAATTTTACCAAGTCTATTGAGAAGAATAGGATTTTCACTTTTTCTGTTGCCGTTGGAGGATTTTTAGACTGAGGAAAAATCGCGTATTCATCTGAATACAAATTCTTCATTTTTCTGATTCAACCCTTATTGCCGGGTTGTGTTCAAAATCTGCAAATAGTTTGCAGTTGTTGCATTTCAGCACGATCGAACGCTACAAACAAAGAGTGTGCACTGTATTTTGTCAACAGCTTGGCCCTTCATGTTTAGAAACTATCCTTATAATTTGAAAAGTGTATGGTGATGAATCTCTGTCTGATACTCAAATTAAAGCGTAGTTTTCCCGATTTAAAATTGATCGTGCTCCAGTGAAAATTGACCCTCGCTCTGACAAGGCGCGCAGCGGCCAAAAAACCTTAAAATGTGGAACGAGTGCGAGTATAAATGAATGGGAATGAATGGGAATGGGAATTGTTTCTGGAAGTTTGAGCCAAGACAACATATACTTGCCCATTCGTTGTAGATTATTCAGCAATTTTTAATGAAAGACAATGTGGAGGAAATTAAAATGATGAAGCAGCTGTTAGCTGCTTCGAAAGGTAACTTTAACCCGATTCCCGTATCGGGGGGTACATTTGACCCAAGACAAAACTCAAAGCATCAGTCATTTTGAACGAGTTTATTTGTCCATTGTTAATTATTGATTATTCTTTTAACGAATATTAATTTCGTCGCTCCCTTTCCATAGCGTGCTTGAGGACATAAAATATGCCGTCATATATCACGCATACTCTAGCAATACATCATCCGCATAAATAGCCGCCCTAACCCCACGCGGAAGTAAATTGCCCAGCTGCCTCGTTGCCAACCCAAAGAGAAGCGGGGAGAGGACACACCCCGGAAAAATCCCCACGCCACAAGTTCTAGGATCATAGCCAGCCGATGCGAAATACATAGAGGTTCCTCGCTGGAATTCTAAGCTCCCTCAGGCCATCAATAAGGATCCCAGGAAGCACGGAGTTAAACGCGCCCTTAATATCCAGAGCTAGGACAAGGTTCACTTCCCCTGTCTGAATCCCAACATAAAGTCTGCCATTAGCGACCTCATACAGTCCATCGATGACTTGGCCTTTCTCAATCCATACTCAAATTCCGGGAGCAACTTGTTATGCTCGGCCAGATATTCCTGTTTCTTCTGCGCAAACCTTTCGAAGAGTTTACAGAGTGTGGATGTCAGGGATATTGGTCTGAAGCCCTTCCCCCGTACTTTTAAAATGAAATGGTTCAAGGTGTGCCGCCACCTGCCAGGGAATGAAGAATCCGTAAACATGGCATTAAAGAGGTCCAACACCAATCGCAGAACTCCGTCAGAGAATCCCCTAAGTATCTCGTAAGTTATTCCATCCATACCAGGAGCCGATTACGCTATACATGCCAAAACGCTGCAGAGAATTCATCTCAGGAGAAATCCATGTTCATACAGTCCGGTTAGCTAAGAATTTATTTTGTGCTGCTCTTCTTCTAGCCTGTGCCAGTTTTCAATCCTTATTCAACCATAGTAGCTACCTCTTCTTATCGGTCGTCCTAAAAGAAGTACGGAATGCACCACTAGCTTCTGTGGCCTTATTTGTCTGTTAAAGAGGAACTAAAATCCCAGGACTTGATCAGATAAGTATGAGTTACACCCCCACCCTACACGTTGGGGGTGAAGGATCTCTACATAGGAGAATGGGCATTGAAGTCCTAACACAGTATACATTTTTTGTCTTTGCTAATTTTCGTGACCATACTGAGCCTAATATCATAAGGGAGCCTAGAGTTCGGAGGGGCATAAACCGCCGCAACTGCAATTTTACCTGAAGTTGAAGATAAAGTGATGCGAGCTACATCAATTACTCCATACCAGGGACCCTCCAAATCCATACTGTCGATAGGGAACTCATTCTTGACGAGAATAAGAGCTGTACCATTTACACGTCCATCACCTCTATCCGATCTGTAGGTAAAGTATCCTGGAATTTCAAAACTGAGCTCCTGGGATAACCAAGTCTCCGTAATACACAGAAGATCCAGATCATTCTCAAAAAGCAGGGATTCAATCTCTCCCCTCCTGCCCGACACACTGTGTGAATTCCAATTGGCCAGTTTCATGGCCTTCTTTCTACCACTCTCACCCTTCATTTACACCGAAAAACCGGCTTAATCCAGCTAAGGGTGATTATCAAGCTTAACTTATTGTGAATAAACCTATAACAACAATTAAAACTAAGAAACTTAACGATAGCGAAGTGCGGCTATCCAGTAATACTAAATATGACAACCACTTTAGAGTAAGTACCAAAATTTCTTAACGACATACCTATATCATTGGAGTACACATTAAGTAAACATCATAAAGTACACTTAAAATTAAACTCACTGTAAATTACCATTAAAGTTTACAGATAAAACAACCATAAGCGTCTTAACAAATATAGACACATTTGGGATAACATTTCATTTTATTTTAAATTACCTTACTATTCCTATTTTACAGGCCAAATTTGAGACAGAATAACCGAGAGCTTATTGATACACACACAAAAATTTTAAACACACTTCAGATACCTGACTTTAGTGTCAGCTACCGGTCAAATTCTGTCCTTTTTCCCCTGTGACGGATTCAACTGCCCTTTGAAATAATTTAATTTTCCTGATCAGAATAGCTTTGTGTAAAATTAAAAAAGAGAAAGTACCAAAGTTTAATACCGACGGCTACCATTGAAGTATCCGACTAAAACTAGAGTTCCATATTGATCTCATTTATCGTGTTCCCCTAATTACACTTAAAATTTGAACTCACTCTAAGTTACCTCAATAATTCCATTGCACACAAAAATTTAAAGATAGAATAACCGAGAGCTTGCTAACAAAATAAATATATTTGGAACAAAATAAATATATTTGGAATAAAATTTTAAATTCACTCTGAATCACCTTACTAATTCTATTTTACAGTAAAATTTGGAGATCAAATAACTAAAAGCTTATTAACAACAGCAATGTTTTTAATATACTATATTATAATATAATATATTTTAATATATAAAATATCTAACTTTATAGTCAGAAATCGGTAAAAATCTGTCCTTTCTCCCCTCTGATGGATTTAGCTGCCCTTTAAAATAGCTCTGTTGCCTGATCAGAATTACTTTGTATAAAGAAATAGATATTGAGAGGAGCGAAGTTAAGTTTTTTAAAATAATTCTAATAACAAATTTGAGCGATAGTTTAGAATTGAGAATACCATAATCGGCTTAAGTGGCAGAGAAAAATACAGTGGAACTCTTCTATACCGCCGATTTCGGGGCTGACGATGGGTGGCAACTCACTCATTATAGCCTGCTCTGCTTTTGTTTGTTCACGCCTGACTACTCGCCTGAGTGACAGCCGCAGATAGAAGGAAGAACTTTTGAAGAGTTTCACTGTAATGAACTATGCATCATCCCAATCAAACCTTAAAATTCATAAGGAAACAGTGAATTTTAAGAAATGCAGCGTTCGGAAACCTGCATGTTGTTACCCATCTCTGAATCCTTAAAAGTATATTCGGTCTCTTCAAGCAAGTTGTTTATAGGGGTAAAGGGCCTCTCGTTCTCCAAAAATGGCAGAGTCGTTACAGTCTAATCAAAGGTTTGGTTGTTGTCTTTTACAGGATCATTAGCTAAGTCCTCAAAAGAACTCTGGGAGTGATGAGAAAGGTTTAAAGGCGACAAGGAGACGCTAGAAGGCCGATTCCCAGTCTGAGCCTGAACCTCTTCCCATTTAGGAGAAGAAATGGTAACAGAGGAAGGAAAATGGCGGGGGGGG
>NC_046657.1:114473078-114485845 GCF_010883055.1 Belonocnema kinseyi | reverse complement strand
CAGATCCACGGACTCAAGGACGCGAGATGCCTGACACATTTAACTTTTTTCCGCTTCATCGTATCCACAGTTGTTCCGAAAGTGGTATTTCATATCCCCAAATTCGTAAGTGTAGACTGAGCAGTCATGTGAGGAAGCCAAGTGCTGCTCTCGAAAATTTGAGCAATGAGAAGATCTGATTCTATTCTGGTAATACTCCGTTGTATGGAATCCCGCACAAACCTCACAGATCGGGCGTGAAACCCTGCACTGATTCGATGCACACCGGAATCTTTGACAAAAAAAGGCCTTCTCGGGAGAGGGATCACATGAGCTAAAGTACAGATGTTATTAGGAATCAATACAGTACGAGGAATTTCCGAGGAGGAAAAAACGCATTCAATTCTTTCACTCAGCGAACCATCATTGTTTGTTCTCCGCCTTATCGAGACTTCCTTAAATCGAGTACCTAGCTGGAACTTCATTTGCAAAGGCCTTTTTGACTATTAGGGAGGGAGCGATGTAAACATTTTATCCCATCCCCTTAAATTCCTGAGAGAGAACCAGGGTGTTCGCCTCGGACCTAGTTGAGCAGAAAATATTTACACGGTTTTGCTCGTTCCTGAAAATTTGGCAGAGACTTGAGAGGAAACTGTCAACTCTATCCGAGATTTCTAAGGAGTCGTGTCTACCCACGTTCTTCCCTGCAATCGTGCTTTCGAGAAAAACCTTGTAGTGGAGAGAATGACTCCGCATATAGCAAGAGGTGTAAATTACCTGACCTGGTTCGCTGCAGAAAATTTTCAAGAAAGTCTTCCCGCCAATCTCTAGTGCCACCTGGATATACGTCATGTGCGACTTCAGGTTCGCCCCGAGCTAGATCCCGCCTTTATCCCTTAGAGATAGGTTGTAATGAGACTGATTACTCTGATCTTCAAGCCGCATTGACTTGATATAGTCCGAGACACCCTGAACTATCGGGCTCTCATTGAACACGTCCATCCGCTGTTCCTTGAGGCCCTTCTCAGAAGAACGAGTGAAAGATCCCCGTCTTCTCTTATTCCTATCAATACCGCGCTCGCCCCGAGAGATAGGAGAAGAGGTCCGAGGGGGTTGCACTGTGTCTGAGGACACGACCTTCCTCACCTTACGCCGTAAGATTTCCAGCGCCGCGGCCTCGCGTACTGACGTTACTCCTGAGTGCCCCGGCTCCCGGGCCACCAAGACGTTCGAGGGCCCCATGCTGCACCGGGGTGTGGCGAGGAATGACACGGAGATCAGGAGAGAACCTGCGAAAAAAACCTAATCAGGGCTATAATTATATTATATTAGATTACAATTGCTCATTAGCCTTTATATAGCCTATCTTAAATTTCCATAATGAACAACAAGCAATTGTAATTATAAGAAAAACCGATACCCCCCCCCCCCCTATAAGTTCAAGTGGAAAGAACTGAGATTTAGTATGCCCATTCTTTGCCTAAACATAAACTCGAAACCCCCTCCACAGAAACCGAAGCCCCCCACTTCCTGAAAAAATTCTGGCTATGCTGCTGGGCCTATCTCATACCATCCAACAGCAGTGAAGCAGTTTTTACTTATCAAATAATAAAGGAGGTTCCAAAGCGACTATTTAATTGTAGTAACATCATATACGTCAAAATTCAGCGTTAAAAAGTTCGATGGGTTTCAAAATTCCAAGTCCATTTTACAAAATAGATCTAATTTCCCACTCCTACCATACAGTTATCAATAAATAATCACATAAGCCTCTTCTGGGGCGCTTTAATTCATTTAGGTTATCATAAAAACACATTCCGGAAAATCTCTTCTAGCGCATTAAAGCGACGCCACAAAACTCGTAAACCTGTGTTGCGCACAGGCAGCACTGCGGCTTCGTAACTTAATCTTGACGGGCGCTCGATACGGTATTCATCGTGGACAGAAATACGTCCTTCTGAGAAGAATTTTCGCTACTTCTGCACCATTTGAACACGCATGACTCTTTCACCAAAAGCAGCAGAAATTTTTTGATGAATTTCACTGGCGGGTACACCTTCCCATGTCAGGAATTTGATTACAGAACGCAGTCCACAATCGGACGCAACCTTCTTCTTTGCTTTGGCCTTTTGATTCAATCAACAAGAAATGACATAGCCATAAACTCAATGTTTAAATTCTTCTTCTTTCTAAGTTCATTAGATGTTACTAGCCTTGACAGAATTTCGGAAGTAAATCCAAAGTATCGAGCTCCAGCAATGTAAGAGCGAACTGGCTTGATCCCACGAAAGCGACTCCCTCACACTATACCAGACCAGCTATTTGGCCGGGAGTCGCCTGCGCAGGAAGTCGGCAAATTCAAACCCTATGTATTATAATAATTAATTAATCATCTACAAATTTTAATACAATTAGCAGCAAATAGAAATCAGAATAGAGAGGCTGCAAAAATTATACAACAATATTTCTTTGCTAAAAAAGGCGGCCTAATTCGATCACAAACTCCTCCTTGGTCTCAAAAATAAGGTCATTTATCTCTACCTAGCCGGGAGGAGGCCTTGAACCAAAGCACTCAAAAATATTGTGCAGTGGAGACCTTTCCCCCGCCACAGTAGGGGACTGATTCAAATTATGAGAAAGGTCTTTGAACGGTATACCACATTCACATTTCACCAGAAGAGTTCAAACCATCATCACGAAATATTGACCCGTACACATGTGTCCAGTCCTAAGTTTGATGACCAAATTAATAAATCGCCTAGGCAAACCGAGGCTAAGAAACTAAGGCCTAGGCATTTCCACGTTGACCCGCGAAAAGTAGGTTTCTCTCAATTCATTGGTCCTGCCATGTAGCCAGCGCAGACCAAAAGTCAAGATCCCTTTGACAAGTCTTCTGTAGATCACGAACCGAAAGTCCTTTTTAAGCTGTAAAAGGAAATCTAGAGGACTGCTTTTAGTTACAATATCCTTAGTCTCATTACCCTTGATCCCACTATGCGACGGAAACCAACTTAATCGACCAATAGAACCTTCTCTCTCAGCAGCAGCAACTCTATTACCCACTACGTTCGCCAAAATTGGGTCCGATTATATTACAAACCTAACCGCTTAGAAAAGTGCCTATAATTCCGTCGAGAGAACAGGCATGGTCCCGCAGCCGGACTCTGAGCCTAAAAGCTCTGAAAGGGATGTTTTGTCCGCGTCCTACAACCGTCAGTGACGGATCAACCGATCCATCTCGACAGAGATCCCCGCCGACAAATCGCTTAAAGATTCTTCAAAGTAAACCCCAATCGCCCAAACTTCATGGTTTAACCTTAAAGGTCCCAGATCGTGCCTCGACGGCCAAATAATCCAACCTCCTTGCTAGAGGGCAGAAGAAGTTTTCAGGAGAAGATTCCAGGAGACCAAGGCAACACTCAGAGAAACGTGATGGATCGTGTCCAAAATTATTAGGGTCATCGTGCTGGCTCTAAAGAAGTGAGGAGCTCCCAATTAAAACACGCTCTGATCAGTCACTTATATGGACTGTGGTCAGAATGAAAGAGGAGGCGCTCAAAGAGATTCTTGCAATGACCCTGAATACTCTGGTGGACCGTACGAACCGAAAGAAGTCTCTACAAAGTACCCTTAAAGACCCCACTGAGTCCCCCTTCGGTTCCTTCTTAAAAAACTTGAAATCAAAAAACTGCAAGAGCAACTGTTGCATTGTTGAAATTAGGATTCTACGTTAAAATTTCAATTAGAAGCTCACATAGTAATCGCAATACTTTTCCTTGCAGCGTTAAAACTTTAAAAAATAAAATACCCGTCATTTACATGGGCCGAAGGCGGCTTCAAGTGCATGTTTTTTTAGTGGCAGTTAATAAGCGTTCCGTCGGTAACTTGGACCACGCAGTCGAAACCTCAGATAATAATGCTGCGATGCAAGTAAGAGCAGCCAAGCAGTGTCCTTGAGGCTACGAGGCGAGATGTCAGGACTAAACGTAAAGGATTTGTATAAATACTCATTTTTAATATTATTCTAAGCGGTGAAGGTATTAAATTTGTGTAAAATTAGAGACATAAATTATTACAGATATTCATTTACATTTATTTGCCAATATTGAATTTTATTTTTACACTTCGCGCGCAGCATGCTAGTTGAGCTATTATGGATGCGCTTGAAGTCACCTTTAGCTGAAGTTAATGACATTTTTTTAAATTTTTAACGCTGCAAAAAAAGTATTTCGATCACTCCGTGAGTTTCTTATGGAAATTTTAGCGTAGAATCCGAATTTTAATCATTTGTAACTTGATCTTGCTGTTTTTTGTAGTTTTTTAAGAAGGAACCGAAGGGAGACTCAGTGGGGTCTTTATGGGTACATTGTAAAGGCTCCTTTCGGTTCCTTCAATCCGCCAGGATATATTGAAAGTTCTTGAGGCTTTGGCAGCAACTGACCTAATGTATAGGGTCTAGGTCAATCATTTGTCCAATATTATGACCAAGTAGTTGAGGGTGGGCTGGCACTGAATGGGCGTTTGATTGATCGTGATAGATAAATATCTTGGATCCCCCATCTACTTATAGGAAAAAAGCAAAGTTGCAACTTTGAGACCGAGATTGGAAAGTCCTAAAATCACTAGCCAGGGAGAAGGCTGTGGACACTCAATTCTTTCTAAATGAAGGATCATAGGCGCCATCTAGCGTATACTCCGATCCCTAAGATAAGATAATTCATGACGTCACATTCTTCCGAGATAGTTTTCAGATAATTAACTTCAAAAGTAAATAAGATGAAAAAAGCAATAAAAAATAAACAGAAAATCATAAATAAATATTAGAACAATTATTTATATATTACTATTTGTTTTTTTAATGTTTTATTCATGAAAGTGTGTTTCACGAAGAAATAGTAGATCGTTTAAACAGTTAATTTGTATTCTTTATTTGAACCACATAAAAATAACCTCAAAGCCGGTTTAAGCCTTCCAACGGGTGATTACCGGCAACAACAAACATGGTGGTTCGCACGTTGCTAGGTGATATGAGTTTGCGGGGTGTGGGCAGGAGAAGCAACGCTGCGTCATCTAGCGTATACCCCGAGTGGGATTAGACTTATAATACTTCAAGATCGCCTATATGAGTGGCCAGAGCCTGCCAGGGATTTAATCGTTCACAAGATGTTGTCCAAGCTTTATAAGGTTCAATTTAAGAAGGAGCGGAGAGAGAACTCCCCATGGGGAACACCGAATCAGCAACCCATGCTTCCAGAACAAGAGAAGAAGAGGTTCCCTTTGCTAAACAAAATAGAAACAATGTTGAGATATCTTACCGGAACCCCTAAAAGTCTCAACTTATCAATGAAACCGCTAGAATGGAACTAAACGCGCCTTTTGCGTCCAATGCCAGCGCCAGCGTTTTCGTTTCTGCTGAAACCGATCATCATGTCCAAAACAACCGATGCTGGACGCAATTCATAGAAGAACTGTCCGTTCCGAAACCAAAATTCATCAAATACGTGATACATTTTTCAGGGACTTTCTACCCCCCCCCCTGCTAGATACTTTTTCCATTGGTCTTAACATGGAGAATATTTCAGTAGACCCCCCTCCCCCCTAAACGTGTCTAGGGATGAAATGAACACCGGTTTCTCTACAGGACTCTGGGAAGGAAGATGATCCGTGACAAAAAGCCCAAAACAAGAAAGCGTCCGCCCAATGAGAGTCGCGCTCCTTGAAAAAGGCCCGAGAATCAGAGATCGAGTATGGGGCTTGCTCGTACATACATCCATCGCGATGGAGCGAGTAGCTCTCTGGTTCGCGAGCCTTTTAACGGAGCGCGATTATCATTGGGCGGGCACTTTGTCGTTTAGGCTTTTTGTCACGGATTCAAGGAAGAGACATGGCACATTTCGTTGAACAAGCCATGCAAAAATCTTAGCCATTGATCTGAGAATCTCCTTATGATAAAATAGGGAAACTTACATTTGGGTCGACCCTCGAAGTCGTAGATTCCCATGATGATCGATGTATTCGAAATAAAAGTTAAGTACTTTTGAGTAAAATAAGGAAGCAAGTTTAAAAATTGTGCCTATTCTCTGCTTGGTAAAATTGTTATTCACTTGAGACGACAACAATATTTTATTATCGTGCAAACAGAAACATTGAATATAGTTTCTAGGAACTTCTCATATATTTCCCAAATTTCCAGTAATTTAAAGAAATGCTTACAAAATATTACTTTAAGCAATAGGGGCTTCCATTTCTGGTACCGGACGTGAAAGAACTCTTTTGTGTCAAGTGGTGTTTTTTTTGGCTTTGGTGAAGGGAATAAGGGTGAGTGGGTACGGAAAGGGCAGAGAGTGGGGAGATCGAGTCTAAAAGAAAAAGGGTGAGTGAAGGCAAAGGCGTAAAGGGTGAAAGTGAGTTGTTTAAAGTGAACATTTAGAGCGTGCGAAATTTTTGAGGTAAGGAGTAGGAAAAATAGTTGCTGGGTAAGGGGGGGCAAGAGGTAGGTGAATAAGGCGGGAAATGCGACGGAGCCTTGTGTAAGGTAGGATGCCAACGTCGAGGCGTCCAAAAACTGCCGCACGAGGGCAACAGTTATTGGACGATGTGATGAATCCGGTTTAGTACCTGTATTCATCGTAGTGTACCAGCGCAACGCGCACTAATTCAAATTAATTAGAATAATATTCTACTCAACGATTATGTTCTTCGCTCTCCAAGATTCAGAAAAATCTTTCAAAAACTAAAAATAAATTCCAAACTTTCGTTCTAAAAATTAAGTGCCCACCTTACAGAATTTTATGAGCTTGACCCCTCGAAACGTTCGGTTCAGGGAAACAAAGTACATCCTGTGCGGTCCACAAGAGGCTTTCTAGATACCACCGAGTCTGGCGAACATGTGTAAGCCATAAAACCAAGTCCCTCCCAAGCAAGACTTTTCCAATGGATTCAAACGCAGATCGAAAGTCCCCTTTTTATGTTTAGTCTCTGCCAGGTTTTCATCTGCAAATTCTTGAGAAAGCGTGAGAAACTCTTATAATCCGAAACTCTTGAATTTGACAAACCTTAGTCGGAACGACTGAGAGGTCCCTTTTTATTCTATTTTGGAAGACAGGAAATGACTCTGGGACTCAAAAAGGGGGAGGGCGCACTGCGGCTTGTGATAGGATTAAAATCTTTCACGATAGCATTCACATTCGCATTGTATCACGACATATTAATAATGTCATTTAGCTCGGAACTTCGAATTATAATTATAAAATTTATAGCCAGATTTCGATAAGGTGTAGCCTAGTTAAGAATTTATTCGCAATTGACTTTCTGTCCATGAAAATATTATAGACAATTTCATTGGTACTTTAATTATTATTATTATTATTATTATTATTATTATTATTATTATTGTTTCAGCTAGATAACCTTTCTAGATCAAATTTAAAATCACCGTAAAAATAAGCGGCTAGATATTTACAAAGGATTAAGAGTTTAGGCTAGAATCACTTAAAATTGTAAAGTCGTTATTTTATTTCTTCTATTTTGTAACAAAAAGCATCGATTTAGTTTGAAATAATTAATTTGCATTCAAATTCCAATTTCTAAATCCTACAGCTAAAGAAATAAGTTTAATGAGCACCTAATAACTTTTAGTTAGATTAGCTAGATCTTCAATATTAAAGAGTAGAAAATAATTCAGAAAAGACGAGTAGATAAATTGTAAGTATCAGGAGTTTAGAGAAAATTAGAAGTAAGCTAAAGCGAACGAAAGCACGAAACGAAGAAGAGGCCCAACCCCAATACCCAACACCCTTTTCATGGAGGGGCGAGGATTCGCAGCAGCCCCTGCGTGGGCGAGAACCAGCACTCGATCTTCGATCTTTTAACCGTACGGTTGTTTTTCTCATTTTTTCGAAACGTCGAGTCTCTGAATAAAAATTACAATTTTTTATTTCGCATAGTTGTATTGGATCTAATACTTACCAATACTTCTTTTTCATGAGGGTTGATCGCAGTGATAGCAGCGGTGAGAAAAGATTCGAGAAGTCAAACAGGGACGGGATGGTAGCGGACTCAATTACGGCTCTGCTCAAGCAACGTGGAGGACACTCAAATTGACAGTTGTTCAACCAGCTAGGCAACGCGGGTTCGAATAGGAGTCGAAACGGAAAACACCAGAAAGAAATAGGAGGGATGGGGGGATGTTTAAAAAATTGTAAACTCTCACAAAAGGGATTAGAGAAGAGACAAGGGAGAGATTGCATGATATGAATAGGGACATGGATAGGCAGGGAAACGACGTAAGGAGGGAAGTGAATAAGGTAAAAAAATGGAAAGAATGGGACAAATGCTGAAAGGAGAAGAAAGGCAAGGTTCGGGGTAAGATAGAGAGCATTAAGAAAAGACAGAGAGAGGTTTACGAACAAGAAATTAGAAAGATAAAACAGTTACAATAACGGGTAAGCAATTTAGAAATTAGGAATGAGCAGAGAATGAGAAAAAAGTTAAAGGGAATGAAAAGAACTTGCAAAGTGAAAATGAAAGATTGAAGAAAAAACTGAGTGAGATTGATAGAAGATTAGAAGGGGAAGAAAGGCCAAAGAGGAAAAATAGCTGAGTAGTTCAGGGATTGAAAGTGAAGAGTGAAACAGGAGATGTGGAAATAAAAAAATATTTTGAGAGACATTAAAGTGCAGGTAAGGGTAGGAGTCAAGCGAATAGCAGGAATGAAGGAAGGAAAAGAAGGAAGGTTTCTAGTAAAAGTGGGGAGTGAGAAGGGGAAAAATAAAATTATGAAGGAGAAGAAATTATTGAGAGGAAGAAGACAAAGAATTGAAGAAGATCTGGCATATAGGGAGAGAACAGGGAGATGGTGAATAGAGCATAGGGCTTAGGTAGAGAGAGGCGCTAATGGAATTAGGCCCGGGTTTTGTCGCCGGTTCATACCCAGTCCTTCATCGGATTCTATCTGGATTGCTACTTTTATCTCCGGCTTCTATACGGCTCTCATCCGGGACCTTCAAGAGTTGTATTCGGTTTGTAGTCGAGATTGGACTTGGTTTATACCTGGCACTTGACTGGGTTCTATCTGGGATCAGATAGCATCTACCGGATTTCTACATGGGTCTTATACGGTCCCTTAAAACTTCTAACCGGTATTTAGGTGATATCTATCCGAAGCGTACCCGGATCTTGTCCCTGGTTTATACACGGTCCTTGATCGGGCTCTATCTGGATTGATATTTTTATCTCCGGCATCTATATGGCTCTCATCCGGGACCTTCAAGATTTGTATCCGGTTTGTAGTCGGGATTGAACCTGGTTTATAACCGGCACTTGACTGGGTTCCATATTAGTCTCTATTAAAAGGCAGGTTAAGAAAAAGCAAAATAGTTCTATAAAATCTAATATTCTAGCTTAATTACAGCCTATATCGAAGAAGTCTTGAAATTATAGAGAACAGTTCTATAAAATGATAACCGGTTTTTCGTCGCAAAAAGTTAATCTTTTGTATTATTATATTATTACTATTATACTCTAATATTTTTTCACACGTTTAAGTGCACTATTATACAATCACTACACTATTTATAATCGCACGGTATGAAAAATTTTATTCGCCACGGGTTCGAACCCTTTAAGTTTCGTATTCCTAACGCCTAAAGCCTCTCGGCTTACCTACACTGTTAAAAATAATATTAAATTTAATATACCCATGTGTGTTAAAATTAATATATGAAGTATATGAAATCGCCATTAAGAGCGCGTATATTAAATTTCATATACATTCATGTTAATCACTTACAAGAAAAATCATATAATTTCATTTTTCACAAATTTAAAATAAGTTTAGCTGTAATTTTCGATTCTAAATAATAAAACATGATACATTCTTCCTGTTAACCAAAAATAAAATTGGATTCTAAGAAGAAAAGTTCAATTAAGCAAATAAATAACAGACTTAACCTACAATCAATTGTGTTCCCCTTAAATTTTGACCATTTAGAGCAAAATTAGGAAAAATTTTACCCGTACATTGCACTTTCATTATAAATAACAACTGAGTCTACGAATTCTAGATTATTAATTCCATTGAGAATATTTGACAAGATTTAAAGAAATGAAAGCAGGTTGAGTTTCCACGCACATTGCTATACTGACCTGTATATTAAATTTAATACACATGTACATTAAATTCATAACACCAATGGATGTTAAATTTCAGTAGCGGTAGTGCATATTTACTTCACACACATGTATATTAAACCTCATGCATATTTTTCTAACAGTGTAGCTTGAAGTATGAAAAAGAATTTGAAATATAACTTACAGCTGCGCAGGGCCGTCTGCAAATTTTTGTAACCCATTCTATAAAAATGTCCTTACTCTAATAATAATATATGTACTAAGATTTGATATTTTAGAAATATTACAAATTATTATTGAATATTTTATGTGATTAAACAAGATTTAAACTAAATTCAAAGATATTTCAAGATATTTTAAAAGATTTGAAAAAAATCAATATATATTTTACAAAATTTAATATATTTCAAAGGATTTCTACAAATTTCCGAAAATTTCAACACATTTAACAGACTTTAAAGAATTCAAGAACATTATTTATATTTTAAAATTACTTTAAAATCTTAAATTTTATTTAAATTATACCTACATTAAAAATATCTTGAACTCTTTCAAATATTTCGAAATCTTTTAGAATTCGATTATAAACTTTAAAAAAATTTTAATCAAATAACTCCTGTTAAATCCCTTGAAATTCCTGAAAATCTCTTTAAATACATAAAAATATTTTTAAATTACATGAAAATCCTTAAACTCTTTTGAATATTTAAAAATAATTTAAAATGCTTTGTGACAGTTTAAATTCCTTTACTGACTTTTTAAACGATATAAAATCCTTCGAAATACCCAAAAATCCCTTAAAAACAATAGAAATCTCTTTATCTCATAACAAGTATATGAAAGTTTTCAAAATCTTTAAAATTACTTGAAATCTTTTTTAAGCCATTTATAAACTTTAATCTTTCTTAATTTAAAGGAATTTTTAAATCCCGTTAAATTATTTTGAAATTCATTAAAATCCTTTTAAATACTTGAAAATATTTTGTACACTAAACTCTCGCTTTCAGTCAAGTTTCGGGGGTTGCCTTCAAATGGCCTTGGACTAATTTAGGGAGGACAGAAACGTAAACAGTGAGGGCCGGCTGAGTCGTTTCCAATTGTAATATATATCTATATATATGAGGTCGCAACCGCTCTCGCCCTACTCCCATAAGAAACTGCGTGAGCCACCAGTTCTAGTAAGGCTGAGAACGGGGTGACTGAAAACGAGAGTTTGGTGTAATTTGAAATCTTTAAAAACTTATAGAGCGCAAAAGGAAAGCGAGGAATATGTCAGAATATTTGTGAATATTTATTTATTACGGATGATGCTTATGCTAATCCACAGTTTTTGACCAATCGTCACCAAATTTGGCACCCATATTCTTTGGGACAAGACAGATAAGACGTTTGGTAAATGCACAAAAGATGCAGGTGTATAGGCGAAATTTTATATGGAGAGCTACGTATGGCATCCTGTTTTGAATATTTATTTGATTTATTGCTTCCTGATAGATGATACTTTAGCTAAAAATTCCTGCCTTTATTTGCTTAATGCGTTAAAGATTCAGGTGGACAGATGAAATTTGATGTGAGGGTTATGGCATGGCATCCTGTTATGCTTATTAAGTTTGATTTGAAAATTCCTGATAGATGATGGTTTAAGTAAAACTTTCTGCCTGTGAAAAACATTCTTCTGCAGTCTAGAATCTTCGAGAAAAATAATTTGAATTAAAATATATATCTATAAAGTTATTTGAAGGTAAGAAAGGAATATAAAAAGCATTTCTTATGGTAGGTCATATACTCAGGGATGCTTGTCGCTTTATTCTAGTATCAAGTAGCGAGCGAGGACCAGAGATAACAGCTACATGCGTTTAAACTCGCAGAAGCATTCATACATCAGCAGTCTGAGGCTGCATACATTTCATTATCCTATGCTATCGTTCTACAGAGAGATCACTTCTTTTTACAGCTCGCAATCGTTCGCTTTCGTATTCATTCTTTTCCATATGCTAGGTCCGTCAACCTATGGACGAGGTATATGTAACAAGATACTGAAAACAATTTCGAGACTCGAGAGAGAGAGAGATTATAGACAGCATGAATTTAATTCGAGACCTTTTATGGACGTTTAGTAAATACCCAAAGTACACTGCCTGACGCTTATCGCTCCTTATGTCATGCAACGATATTCGAGCTGAGGTCGCATGCTTTTTTATCCACATATATATGCTTGGTTTTCAGCTCTCATTTAGAAAGGTCAGTTTTTTACCTTTTAAATATTAAAGATTAAAACTAAAAGTTTTTAAATGTAACAAATTAATATAATAAAATATTTGAATTTTGTCAATCATCCACTAAGGCTATTATATAATACAGTCTATAGAAAATCAAGGATGATTTAATTCAGCGTGAAAATTTTCTCTATAATGCTGAATCTTCTATAACTAATAACATCAAATTTCTACTGCGCAATTTTTTCGCAAAGAACTTCAAGGTTATTTTCAATGACGCAACACATTTTTGCGATGTTAAAAAATTATATCCGCACGTGTGGATTATGATATAGAAGATTCTAGAATATTTTGACAGAGAGGGGATATAATAATAGGTAAGGATGGTAAATGATATGCGGCATGTATAGTTTAGGGAGAAAGAGAGATGGAGAGCTATGT
>NC_046657.1:114469554-114472978 GCF_010883055.1 Belonocnema kinseyi | reverse complement strand
AGCTATGTATTAAAAAATGTTTTAACTTCAAAATAATGTTCTAAAATTCACAAGACGTTAGAAGGGTTTCCGATTGAGCGACTTGAAAAATACCAACAGATTTTTAAGAGTTCCGAGTACATACAGTTGATCATTCTAACAGATTTTAGAATTTTATATTGATATAGCTAGGATGTTACATCAACCATTTGAGGTGAAGAAAATACAATTTGAAAACGCTTGCTAGAATTTCTCAAATAAAATCAGCTCTCTAAATATTAGAGTTTGACTGAGAAACGTTGAAATCTCTTTCACATAATAGCGTAATAATCTAAAAAATATTTAATTTACTTACTTCAAACATTAAAATAAAGCAACATAAATAACAAAAATAATTCAACAGTATTAAGATTTAGTTTAAGGAAACTATGAAACTCTTAAGTAAAAATTTAGTGTTATAAAAAATACAAAAATTAATACAGTTTATAGAAATCGAGGATGATGTATTGCTTTCTAGCTAGCTAATTTAATTCAGAGACCATAGAAATCTACCTTACCGATATATTCTATAGATTTAGTGGCTTATGCTACGTTTCCAAAATATTCTCAATGACGTCATCGAATTCCTACCACGCAATTTTCTTCGAAAACAACTTCAAGGTTATTTTTAATGTTGCATTACTTTTTGCGTTTTTCAATATTATATACCACACGTGTCGATTATAACTTAGAATCTTCTAGATAATTGCAACAAAGAGAGGATATAAATAGATAAAGATGGTAAATCATACGCAGCAGGTATAATTTAGGGAGAAAAAGAGAAGGAAAGAGAGAGATAGAGAGAGCTATGCATTAAAAAATGTTTTAATTCGATAGTGGATCACTGTAGCAGATTTAGAATTTTATGTTGATATAGCTAGGATGTCAATTCAGCCATTTGAAATGAAGAAAATACAATTTGACAATAAAATAAATCAGCTCCATAAATATTAGAGTTGACTAAGAAACGTTGAGATAATCTTTCACATAATAGATTGATCTGCAAACAAAGATTAAATTTACTTACTTCAAACATTGAAATAAAGCATCATAAATAACAAAAATAAATTCAGCAGTATTAAAATTGAATAAAAAGAAACTGTGAATCAAGCATTGAAAGTGAAGTATTGAACACGTATATTAAATTGCACTATTATGTATAACAACTAAAAATCTTGGTTTTTTTAGAACCAACATTTTGTTTTAAATCGTAGTTAAGTAAATCCATTTAAAGAGACCAGAATTCCAAGTCAACAGAATAATGAATATATATAGTTGATTCAACTATTTCAAATTAGCAAATGTAACTTTCTTTTACTAACACGAGATCCTCGGTTAACAAAGATTATCATAGAGTGCACCACAGTCAAATACGCTGATTTTGCTTCTTGTTGTAAATAGAGGATGGCTATGAGGAGAAGGAGGATGATACGATAATATTACAGTTCAAGAGTTACTGAAAATATTAGATTTAGATGTAAAAATAAAGGAGCACATTGTCTTCCAAACAACACCAAAAACTAAAGGAACTGTAGCTAGTAATGCCTTGTTTCTAACTACTAGGTGTATCTCCACTCTCGATGCTGCATTCTGCGCTGAGCTGGATAAATCATCATCCTCATATATCAACTACATTCAAGGCTTAAATCAATATTTAATTTAATAATGCTGCTCGTGTAGTATCAATGATATTAAAGTATGCTGTTATATAACAGTTGCAAATAATTATTTTTTTCTTAGAACCAACATTTAATTTTTTGTTAAAAAAATCCAGTTAAGCAGCTAATTATTTCTGATTACCAAAATCATGAACATACTTTTGATTCAACTATGTCAACTTAGTAAAGAAAACTTAGTTTGATTAAGAAGAGGTCTTTGGTTAATGAAGATTATGATGCAGTGCACCACCACCAGGTACGCTGCTTTTCATATAGTTGTAACCACGCTTCATATGTTAAATCTTGATTTTTCCTAAATCAAGGTAAGTAAATTATCGAAAATGTATGTGGAAGAATGAGAAAGAATAGAGGTGGGCGGAGGAGGAGGAGAAAATTCAGTAATGATGTAGTTAAGACAAGTAGTTGTGTGACATTTCTACGTGCAAATAAAAGAAGCGCAACATCTTTAAAATAACAACAACAAAAAAACTTAATGAAACTGTAGGTAACATCTTGTTTACGCGTACTACGTATTTCTCCATTCTTTGTACTGCACTCTGCGATGATCTTGATGAATCCAGGTAAAAATAGATAAAGATTTTTTATTAATAGAATCGTGAACATACTTTTGTCTCAACTATGTCAACTTCGTAAATGAAAATTTAGTTTAATTAACAAGATATCTTTGGTTTACAGACATATCGTAGAGAGCACCACAATCAGATTTGCTGTTTTTCTTATAGTTGTAACCACGCTTTTTCTCCTGTTGAATCTTGAACCAAATCAAGTTAAATAAGCTCTTAAAATACATGTAGAAGAATCAGAAAATAATATAGGGGGTTGAGAAGGATATGATAATAATTTAGAGTAGGTAAATAGGTTCCGAAAATATTAGATGGAATGATAACTTATACTAAATCTTCGGTTTTATAAGCTGATTTCCTAAACTGCAATTAATTCAGGTGAAGGAATCAATAATTACACATAAATATGAAAATTGAATTTATTTAACTTATTTCGTTACAATAAACGTATAAAAATTATATATAGAATTTTAAAACTTATTGCTTACTTCGTACAGTGTTGGTTTCGTTCCATCAATGTTAGAAAAAAATTAATGACAAGGAATCTTGAATAAATAATTTCGTGTACATTATTTACGTTTCTAGCTAGTTGATATAGTAAAAGAAAGCGAAATCGATCCACAAACTTTTTGGGATCTTCCCAGTCATCTAACATTTTAGATTTTGCTTTTATTTTATATTGTAAGGAAAGGTCACTTTCAGCATCATCTTCCACCTCGTCAACATCTTCCTCCTCATCATAGTGATTATCATGTTCATTAATATCCTCATCAGCAGCATCATTTTTTATTACGTATGAAGAATCGTGATATTGGCCAAATTCTTCTTCTGGCTCTACTTTTTGCTTCTTCACAAGTGTTTCCCCTTCATCTTTGGACTTATGAGTAATGCATGATAGATTCCTCAGCGGAGAGAATTGTGGTTTCTATGCTTTCTGAATAGCTTGTTTCTGGTCCAATTTGAAAATCTTATGCTTTCGAGGAATTGCTTTCCTCTTCTTATCAGTCAGACTGTCAGATTCTTGCATTGGTCTTAAACTTCGAGTTACTCGGAACTCTTAAGAATCTGTTGGTATTTTTCAAGTCGCTCAATCGGAAACCCTTCTAACGTCTTGTGAATTTTAGAACATTATTTTGAAGTTAAAACATTTTTTAATACATAGCT
>NC_046657.1:114465105-114469454 GCF_010883055.1 Belonocnema kinseyi | reverse complement strand
TCATTTTCTTCCAAATCTACTCTACCTTGCTCATGACCTATTCTTGCGTTCCAATCTCCTACTAATATTATATTTTCCCTTTTGCTTATAATATTCTCTATAATTAACTTCAGACTATTTATCACTTTTGAAACTCCGACATTATTATAAACTGTTACAATATTTACCCATTGGTTATCGTCTTTTATATTGTCGCCTTTGATAATTAAGCCGTATTCCCACTTACTTACTTGTAAACCTTGACATAAATTATTTTTTATTCCCACTAATTGTCCCCCTTTCGCCCTACCTTTTTTATTTTCTCTTACAGCCGACTTCGCATTCCACAAAAAATTATTGTCCAGTTTAGCAAACACTGATTCTTCTCTTTCTCGTTCCAGCCATGTCTCTTGTAGAACTATGATATCGAATTTTTCTAAAAATTCCCAGGTGTCCCATACCTTCGATATTCCCGCGACGTTCCAAACCAGTCCTCGTACTCCCTTGGTAGTTTTTCCTTCGAAATCTAGTTCTCCGAAAGTGATTGCCCTCCTTTACTCCTTTTGGTTCTCTCCAGTAGTATTTTTGGGTTTTTATCTGCCATTTCATGTAACTCATACTTGCTGCCTCATTATTTTTTCTCGCCTCTTCCACCTGATTTTGTATCCAGTTATGGATTTCCTTTTCTCGATCTGTCAAGTCGTCACCTATGATGATTTGACTACCTTTGAATCTATTCTTTCTCTCCATCAGTCTTCTTTTTGTTTTCCAGGAATCCAATCTCACTAGTATTCCGTCACTAATCACTCTCACTGCTATGATTTTTATTCCAACTCCTATTCTCTCTCGAATTAGACTCTGAATTTCTCTAGGCAGATTTCTCTTAACTGCTTCAAAACCCCGGACTATAATTGAGTTTTTCTTGAGCTTTCTCTCCTCTAATTCCCTTAAAAGCTCCTCTCTGTCAAGTTTTTTTGGTACAGTGTTACTTTCTTCTGAATTAGTCCTCTCCAATTCTTCAAAGCCGGCCAACCAGTTATTTACCTCTTCAAGTTCGATCCTCTCATTGTTCAATTCATATCTTATTGGTAGCCCTTCATTAGTGCAAGTAATATCAACTTGTGGCTTCTCATCCTCACTGCCGACATTTGATACAGTGAGCTCTATATTACTTTTTCTGTTGGTTGGTGACACGTTAGTCGAACAAGTTAGAGGAACTTGCTGCTCTGCCAATTTCTCGCTGAGAATTTTTATTTTGTCTCCTAAAGTCTGTTTCTCCTTAATCCAGTTTTCCTCTTTCTCGCGGGCTTCCTCGAAGAACGTAGCTGCAACATTCCATCTCGTATCTTTTATATTTTCCTCCTCTATAAGTTTCATTATAGCACTGACTTCTTTCGACATTTTCCCCAGTTCTAATTTTACTTTACTGTCCCACCAGTTATTCAAAATGTCGTTTATAAGGACTGTAAAATCAATTTTTCAATCAATTCGCTTGGTCTCCCTCTCCTCTCCACCGGTTGACTTTTTCTCACTCATAACCTCACTTTTTGTCGCAATGGCCTAACTTCGAAGTCTCTACTAGAAAATAAGGGCATTAAGCCTTCACTTCACTCTCACAGTATCTTAGGACTCTAAAGTACACTAATATATGACTCCAAAAGCTTTATTGTCTTCAAATACGAGAAAAAATTCACAACAAAAAACAGCCCGACTCGGTAACGCGTTTATTCTCAACCGAATCCCAGGGGAGTGTCAATTTTTATTATTATTAAATTACTATAGATGCGCCCTATGGCGGTGGCTTGGCCGCCGCGGAAAGCTCACTGTAATTATTACTATGCATCGAAAACAAGTGAAAATTCCATAAAAGATGTATATTGCACAATACTGGAATGAAATCAGCATACAATTTTAAGTATTTATCGTAGAATTTAGGTTTGAAAATTGTAAAGCGAATAGTGAAATTTAAAGTAAATTTGAAAAAACTCTTAGAAAGTAAAATAGAAATAAAAAGTTGACTACAGAACATCAAAACTGTATTTTAAGAACTTTGATTGTAAAAATTGTATTTAAGCTGTCCAATTCAGTTTCCGAAAATTCCAAATCACTTTTGAAATTTGTACACAGCTTAAAGAAAACTCTAAATACGAAAAAAAAGAATTAAAAACTAAAAAAAAAAAACATAAAATGAAACAGGCGTTTTCGAATTTTAAATCATAAAACTCGTACTGAAGTCACAAAGTTTGGTTTTGAAAAATGCGAAGTCTACAGTGAAATTTGAACTAACCTTTGAAAAGTCTCTGAGAACGTTAAACAGAAATATGAGATTAAATACAGAAAATGTTAATTGTTTTTAATTATAAAGATTATACTTCAGTCATTGAATCCAATATTTAGAATCTTAAAATCAGTCGTGAAATTCTAACATAGCCTACAAAAATTTGAAATTTATATAGTAGATTTCAAAAACAGCCCCCCCCCCCCACTCCATCTGTCCCTTAATATTCTTACGACCAGTTCGGGAGCCCAAAGAATAAGTGATAAATCTGATCCCGATTGTTCAGAAGCTCCTAATGCCCCCTCCCCACCTGTATTACCCCCTAACACATAAGTAGTTATACAAGGCGGGTTCTGGTCCTATTAGTATTAGTGCACGTCTGTGTGTATGCATGCTTGTGTATCAATGTGTGTCGGTGTGATGTGCCTTAGCAGATATACAGGCTGGATTCTGGTCCACGATTCCTATCTTACCGGCATCGAGAAGCTTCGACCTGTAGTGGTTCGTGTCCGTGCTAAGCACTTTCTAGAAAAAAAGGTTCGTGTCCGTGCTAAGCTTTGAGATCTTTCTCGAAGGATCCTGATGACGTCACGATTGCGCAACAGTCTGTAGCCAAATTCATGTAAACAGGTTCAAGGTTATAACGTGCATGTGTCAAGATTAAATGAGAAAAACAAGGACGATTTATTGCTTCCTGACAGATAAGACGTTTGGTAAATGCACAAAAGATGTAGGTGTATAGGCGAAATTTTATATGGAGAGCTACGTATGGCATCCTGTTTTGAATATTTATTTGATTTATTGATTCCTGATAGATGATACCTTAGCTAAAAATTCCTGCCTTTATTTGCTTAATGCGTTAAAGATTCAGGTGGACAGATGAAATTTGATGTGAGGGTTATAGCATGGCATCCTGTTATGCTTATTAAGTTTGATTTGAAAATTCCCGATAGATGATGGTTTAAGTAAAACTTTCTGCCTGTGAAAAACATTCTTCTGCAGTCTAGAACCTTCGAGAAAAATAATTAGAATTAAAAAAGTATATCTATAAAGTTAATTGAAGGTAAGAAAGGAATAAAAAAAGCATTTCTTATGGTAGGTCATATACTCAGGGATGCTTGTCGCTTTATTCTAGTATCACGTAGCGAGCGAGGACCAGAGATAACAGCTACATGCGTTTAAACTCGCAGAAGCATTCATACATCAGCAGTCTGAGGCTGCACACATTTCATTATCCTATGCTATCGTTCTATAGAGAGATCGCTTCTTTTTACAGCTCGCAATCGTTCGCTTTCGTATTCATTTTTTTCCATATGCTAGGTCCGTCAACCTATGGACGAGGTATATGTAACAAGATACTGAAAACAATTTCGAGACTCGAGAGAGAGAGAGATTATAGACAGCATGTATTTAATTCGAGACCTTTTATGGACGTTTAGTAAATACCCAAAGTACACTGCCTGACGCTTATCGCTCCTTATGTCATGCAACGATATTCGAGCTGAGGTCGCATGCTTTTTTATCCACATATATATGCTTGGTTTTCAGCTCTCATTTAAAAAGGTCAGTTTTTTACCTTTTAAATATTAAAGATTAAAACTAAAAGTTTTTAAATGTAACAAATTAATATAATAAAACATTTGAATTTTTTCAATCATCCACTAAGGCTATTATGTAATACAGTCTATAGAAAATCAAGGATGATTTAATTCAGCGTGAAAATTTTCTCTATAATGCTGAATCTTCTATAACTAATAACATCAAATTTCTATTGCGCAATTTTTTCGCAAAGAACTTCAAGGTTATTTTCAATGACGAACTACATTTGTGCGATGTTAAAAAATTATATCCGCACGTGTGGATTATAATGTAGAAGATTCTAGAATATTTTGACAGAGAGGGGATATAATAATAGGTAAGGATGGTAAATGATATGCGGCATGTATAGTTTAGGGAGAAAGACAGATGGAGAGCTATGTATTAAAAAATATTTTTAATCAAAAATAATGTTGTAATATTGCAGAAGGCTTTGCGATTGAGCGACTTGAAAAATACCAACAGATTCTTAAGAGGTCCGAGTACATACAGTTGA
>NC_046657.1:114460183-114465005 GCF_010883055.1 Belonocnema kinseyi | reverse complement strand
TAACAAGAATATTATATCAAGGTTATCGCAAATCTTAATTTTTAAAATGTTCTTATTTTTCTATAACCAATTTTTCTTTTTCCTTGACCGTTAATATTCAAATACCAGAATCTGAAACTTGTAATATGTTAAAATTGAAAAGTTTCCAATTTTTTTTCTTGAAATTTATTTAAAGTTATAGAAATTTCTGGACTGTTACCATATTTCTGTTGTTAAATCACTGAATTTTCCCAGACCCATAAAATTCCCTGCATTTTTTTGAAAATTTCTGTTGGTTAGGTTCGTAATTCGTTTTTCTCTTACCAGGTATTTTTGGCGCGTAAAGTTAAATTGACAATTACCTTCTGTACGATTACAGCGTTTTATTTATTTTATTTAAGATTTAAAAAAATGCGTACATGAATAAAGACCCCCCCCCTTCTCCTATCGTAACAAATCATAACACTATCTCTAGACTCCTTGGTACCCCTTAAGCTATTGCGCTATTTAAGTAGGACTTATGAGAAAAAATCTATACCTACAAATTGTTGTGAACAATTCTTCGTTCCTTATATCTTTACAAGCTGCAAAATATCTATAAAAACTCAAAAAGTTTTTTTCTGCTTTATGTCTTTTTTTCGAAAAATGCTTAAATTGTGAAACAAATTTTTTTGATAAATTTAATTGTACATGTATTATGCATTTCCTTTCTCCCCATGCCCCCCCTAATGTGACGCCTCATTTTAGTGTAGCTGTGCTCGGGAAGTGCACGGACCGAGGGGTACATAACTCCAAATTCTGTTGTACACCGATTGCATGAATGCAAGTGATTGCAAGTGATTGCAAGTGATTGTAAGCAATTTAAAGTGAATGCAGTGAATGCAGTCATCTCGAGTGATTGCAGGGTCAATTCTGAGAGATTGAAGTGATTTTATGTGGAACTCCGACTGATTTCAGTGATTTCTTGGTAAATTCAGAGTGATTGCACTGATTGCAGGGTGAATTTCTAGTTATTGCTGTGATTTTACCGTAAATTCTGAGCGATTGCAGTGATTTCATGGTGAATTATGTGCGATTTCAGGGATTTCAAGGCGAATTAAAAGTAATTAAAATTTAATTCAAAGCTATTTCAAATAACTTTGAGGCGATTTGAAATAGTTGCTTGCGATAAAGCGATTGAACTCAGTTTGAAATGTACTGATAGTAGAGCCGGAATGTTAATAAAACTCGAATAGTTGAGTTAGCTTGAAGCTTAATTGATAACGTGAAATAGGTAGAATCGTATGACACAAATTGTTCAAATCTACTTTAGAGATATTTAAATATAATTCGACATCAAGAAATAAAAAATAGAATTATTAAAAAGCGTTTCAATTTTTTCCAAAAAACGGTTATGAGTACCTTATTCCCCAATTTTTACGATAGTATGAAAATTTTATGTTATATTTCTAGGCGTTTTCAGAAAGCATCGATTTACCTATTGTGGAACTTTTGACGATCTTTTATGATCTACTATTACCAACTTAAAAATTTGAAAACATTCTTTACAGGAAGACTTTTTTAACATTTGGAATATAACACTATTGTTACTCAAAATGTTGTTTTTTGTAACAAGATACATTTTGATAGATCTTTTGATGGTGGCAGTTATTTATTGTACTAGAAACATACATGCGCAAGATTATTATTATTAGTGGTCTCAAGCTATTTTTAAATTAAAATATAAAGCTAATATTAAAACTAAATTTTTGTTATTTCATAGTATCTATTATCTAAAATAATGGGAAAAATTATGCAAGGACGGCATTTTTGATAAATGGTATCTTAACTTCAGAATTAATATATATTTTTGTGGAATAAATAGATAATCAAGCCGTTAAATTTCTGTTAATTTTTTTTATTATTCAATTCAATTCAATTTATTCCCTCTCATGCATGCCCTGGTGGGTTTTTACATATACAATATAAATATACAGTGTTATAATATAATAAGCCGTTTATAAAAATTATGTGACTCAGAATATTCTAATTTTTGCAAAAATATAGCATATCCGTACTTATTTTGTGTTTCTAGTTTTAATTCTAATTCTGCATCACAATGTATACTTTGATTATTTATTATTAATTAATCTTCACTATCGCTGAGCTCTTCTAGTCCTATCTGTCGATTCCTACTTACACTTTCTTTTGCACATTTTTCGAAGTCTCTTGCATATCCGCAGAGCTCTGAGCTCGGTTCTCTTTTCAGAACATTTGGCCAAGATGTTCCTCTGACGTTCCGCACAACCTACATAATGTATTTTCATAACCTTTATTTCCCGCTTTACCCACAATTCCGCATCTTAACCTCGCCCATTGCTCCTTACATTTACCGTTTATCCTATTCGAGTCCCAATATTCCTCCCTTTGAAATCCTTCTTTATACTTCTTATATAATACACAGTAGTTTGACCTATTTATCTTTCCCCAGTCTATTTGAATTTCAAGTTCCATTTTTTTCAAAACACCTCGCTCTAGATTATTTTCAATTTTACTTTCATTTCCTTGGTTTCTCATTATCTCTAATGTCTGTCCATCTCCCACTTCATGCATTGCTTTTTCAACACTTCTCCCCACTTCGATGGCATATTATTCGCAATACCTCGCAATTCTGCCATTAGACATAACTTAGGTAGTCTGTCATCTCCCATGCTTAAAATTTCTAACACATATTTAAGTACTTGCTCTTCTTCTTGCCTCTATTTCTAAACTTCTTCTACCTGCTTCCATTCTCCAAATATAATTTGGAGTGTTCCTATCTAATCCCATAATCATTTTCACGCATCTACCTTGTATTTTTTCCATTACTTCCTTTCTTTTCCATCCCCATAGCTCCACCCCATACAGTAATCCTGCCTTAGCCAAAATGTCTAACAAGTAAAGTCTTCTTCCTAGATTATTTATGTTAGCTCTTTTCATTACTCCCCATGCTGCATTAATTGCTTTTTGAGCTTTTCCTGCCAAAGTGTTTAGATGTTTGTTGAAGGTCCCTCCCTTAGAAAACCAGAAGCCTAAATACTTGTATCTATCTACCACCTCTAATTTCTTTCCATATATTTTCCATTCCTCACCCTCCTTTATTTTGCCCCCCTTACGAAATAGCATTATTTTTGTCTTGTTAACATTCATTGAAAGCTTATTTTTATTGCTATATTTTTCTAAAGTTTTGAGCATTTCCTTTAAACCTTCTGGGAAGTCAGCTACTAAACTTAAATCATCTGCAAATTTTAGTGCATATACTTTCAAGTTTCCTATCACTGTGCCTCCTTCCTTCTTTCTAATCCATTCATCCTCCATGTCTTCAGTAAAAATGTTGAAGAGTGTTGGGCTTAATGGGCAACCCTGTCTTACCCCTCGCTCCGTTCTAAAACTCTCTGTAATTCCCTCCGCTATCAGTATTTCATTTTGCGTCTCCCTGTACATATATTTAATCATTGTCAACATTCTACCCTTTATCCCAGTTTTTTCTAGTTTCTGCATTAAAATGTCCCTATCTACTAAGTCGAAAGCTTTTTTAAAGTCCACAAAGACCACGTATAGCTTACCACCCTCTCTGTTCAACTTATTATTTATTATAGAATTCAGTGCAAATATATGGTCTCTTGGAGCCTTACCCTTTCTGAAACCTGCCTGACTTTCTTTATATAGACCTTTTTTCTCTAACCACCCTCTGATTCTTTCATCCATAATTTTGGCTAGAACTTTGTACCCTGTATCTAGTAGTGATATTCCTCTATAATTACCTGTGTCCTCTTCATCTCCTCCCTTGAAAATAGGAACAATTCTCGCTTTCTCCCATCCTTTTCCTGTAATACCTTCCCTCCACATTGCACTAATACATCTATGCACTTCTTCAAACCAGGATCTTGGTAAGCCTTGTATAAATTCAATAGTTACTCCATCCTCCCCAGGAGCTTTCCCTTTCTTCATTCCCCTCACACAGTTCGCTACTTCCTCAAAACTTATTTCTCTATTCAATTCTTCTTCTTCGTTCCCCTTAGTAAAATTGCATTCACTTCTAGGTTCTATTGGGTCCTGTGTATTATTAATTTCTACCGAATTGCTGTTGTGAACTACCTTTTTTCGTTTACTTTCGAGTCGTAGAATTTTTCGGCTTCTAATAACTTGTGAAAATGAATTTTCCACTTCCCTTTTTTGATCTTACCGCCCCTTCTTTTTTTCTGAGGTCTAATATTGCCTATTGCTCTCCAAAACTCACTCATGCTCTTACTTTCTGCTACCTTTTTCCATTTTTCCTTCCCCTTATCTCGTTTTTTCTGTGCATATAACAGTTTAATTTTCGCTCTTTCTCTATTTAATATTTCTTTATCCTCGTCTCTCTTTGTCTTAAGAATTTTTTTTAAAAACCCCCAAACTTTCCGTTTTTGTATTTTGATATGATCTTCATAATAATCCCCATTATTTCTTTTTGTGCCCAATCTAGTATTTGTCTTTTTTTTCTAATCATACCTACCTTCTCAGCCGCATTTTTTATGTTTAGTATTATTCCTTCCCATCTATCCGCCCAACCCGTACCTTCGGCAGGTTCCTCCCATAGATTTTCCATGGCCTTTTCAAAATCTTTAAACTTTCCCAGATCCCATACTAATTTTGTTTTCTCCTCGTAACCTTTTTTTGCCTCGCAAGACATTTTCTCCTTGATTCCTACCTCAATATTCAATTTGAAAGGTACCGGTAAATTACACAGGCCAACAATTCTCAGAACCAGAGACCAGACCTAGTATACCCGAAGGTTTTTGCTGCGCTGAATCCGAATCTGACCTCAGAAAAATTCCATCACCCT
>NC_046657.1:114447129-114460083 GCF_010883055.1 Belonocnema kinseyi | reverse complement strand
GAGCTCAGATCTCTTGATATCGGGACAAGAAAGGTTATGCACATGAACAAAAGCATGCATCTTAAGTCTTCCGTTCCGCGACTGTACATCTCACGCCTTCAATGGGGTCGCGGAATATTGAGTCTTGAATGTCTTCACAACAGGATTATTCTGGGTACAGCACATATAGTTGCAGATGGAAGAGACCCTCTTCTTAAAATGGTCAGGAATCACGAGGAAGTAGGCAAAGGAGCATTTCTGTACAAAGCAGCGGAGGAGGCTGCTGAAACACTCGGACTTGACTTCAGTATTAGGGGTGAGCAAAATGCATCAAATTTAATCCATTTCGAGTACTCACTCCTGAAAGCCCGGATTAAGAAAGCACAAGAGAAAAACTTTCATGAACAGCTCCTAGATAAGAGGATGCATGGTATCTTCCACATAAATGTGAAGGATCAGTCAATATCTTGTGAGCTAACGTTTGCTTTCCTTAAATCGCCCGGATTGAAGTCTGGTACAGAGGGTTTCATTTTTGCATGCCAAGACGGTGTCATTTCCACCTTAACATATCGTCGCCATATTTTGAGCCAAGGCATTCCCGATGATAGCTGCATTTAGCCCGAGCATTTAGCTCACATACTATCTAGTTGTCCAACACACGCGGGAACGACCTACATTCAAAGGCACAATGCGGCACTAAGAGTACTTTATTAACATCTCTGTCACTCCTACGGCATTCTCCTTAATATCGCTCCTCTAAATGCTCCTAGGGAAATTGAGTCAATTGTCGAGAATGGGAAGTACCGTATATACTCGAACTTTATATTCTCGACAATTGTTTCTGTTGCTCACTCGAGGCCTGACATGGTTCTTCTGGACTTCGAGAAGCGAACCATGTTCGTTATCGAATTTTCGGCACCAGCTGACAAAAACATCATAGCCAAGGAGAATGAAAAGAAAGAGAACAGTTGCTTCCTTCGGAAGATTATCTTTTATGTTATAAATTTTCTTATTTTGTTTGAAAATTCCAGGGGGCACAGTCTTCCCCTTTTTTTACTTTCCCCTTTTTTCTTAAAATTTCCATTTTTCGCTGTACTAAATAATGTAGTTTTAAATTTACACTAAAAGTATTAATAATATAAAAAGGAGGAAATGTGAGAAGAAATGATAATTCTAGGAAAGAAATATTTATGGGAACAATGTTATACATATATAAATTCTTTAATGGCAGAAATAATTGAAAATTATTTAATAATATAACATTTGTTATAGAAAGATTCATTGTTCTTTTCGACATATGAAAATGAGTGTTAAATCTTTCCCTTATTTTTCCCCTTTTTCGCGAGAAAGTTACCCTATTTTCCTTTTTTGAGCTCCTTTTGCGCTGTGATCACTAAAATTCAACAATTTTGTTAAAAAGGTCATCCTTTGTTGCTAAAAATTCCACTATTTTCGTCGAAAATTTACTTTTTGAATTGGACTGAATTTTAGGACGTCATATGGCGAATTTTTCTCTAATTTTTCGCTTATATATTGTCCAGAAAATTTTAAAAATGCCCAGAAACCGTTTCAGTATATGCATTAAAGGGATTGCAGCCATAAAAAACCCGAAAACCGATACATACAAAGATATTCAGTGAGTTATTTCCAAAAACGTAGAGGGGATGACATTTTAAACCCCCCTATTTAAAAGGTACTTTCAAGAGATGTTGAAGAACATTTAAAAAACATCTTTCCATTTGCGGACAATAGCCAAAATTGAGAAAAACTGCACGAAAACTCATTTTGGAGAGAATATACGGTGAGTTCTACCACAAAACGAAGAGGTAGTGCCCCCCCCCCCCCGGTATTCGAAAGGCGATTTCAGGAGGTGTTGAAAAAATAACATTTTTTATTCTTTTCATTTGCGGACCATAGCAAGAATTGAGAAAATTTGCATGAAAACTCGTCTTAGAGTTGATATATGGTGAGTTCTACCCCAAAAACAAAGAGACGGTGGCTTTATTAACCCCAGCTATTCGAAAGGTACTTTTAAGAGGTATTGGAAAAAAATGTTAAACATCTTTTTATTTGTGGACAATAGCCAAAATTGAGAAAAACGGCACGAAAACTCCTCCGGCAAAGATAGATGGTGAGTACTACCCCAAAACGAAGAGGGGTTGACTTTTTTAACTCTCTCTATTCGAAAGGTACTGTCAAGAGATGTTGAACAACCAATTTTGAAACATCTTTTCTTTTTCGGACAATAGCAAAAATTGAAAAAAAAACTGCACGGAAACTCGTCCAAGCGAGGATAGACGGTGCGTTCTACCCCAAAAACGAAGAATGAGTGACATTTTTAACGACCTCTATTCGAAAAGTATTCTATTCAAAAGGTGTTGGAACAAAAATTTAACCCTTTTTTAATCTGTAGACAATAGCCAAAATTGAGAAAATCTGGAGGAAAACTCGTCGGGCCGAGGATAGACAGCTAGTTCTACCCCAAAACGAAGAGGTGGTGGCGTTTTTAACCAACCTTATTTGAAAGGATTTTCAAGAGGTGTTTTAAAAAAAATTTCAAACATCCTTACATATGCGGACAGTAGCCAAAATGGAGAAATTTGCCAGAAAACTCATATGGGCAAGGATAGACTGTGAGTTCTACTCAAAAACGAAGAGGGTGTGACTTTTTCAACCCCGCTATTCGAAAGGTGCTTTCAATAGGTGTTGAAAAAATAATTTTTAAATATCTTTCCATTTGCGGACAATAGCTAAAATTGAGAAAAAATGCACGAAAACTCGTCCGGTCAAGGATAAACGGTGAGTTCTACTCCAAAACTAGGAGGGGTGACTATTTTTCTCAATTTTGGCTATTGTCCGTCAATGTAAAGATATTTTTTACATTTTTTTTCCACACCGCTTAAAAAAAAGTCACCCTATCTTCGTTTTGGGTGTAGAACTCACCTATATCCTCTCCAAGACAAGTTTTTTCGTGGAGTGTTTCCCAATTTTGGATATTATTCGCAAATAGAAAGATGTTTAAATTTTTTCATACTCTCTTGAAAGTACCTTTCAAATAGGGGAGGGCGGGTGAAAAGTCATCCCCTCTTTCTTTTGGGGTAAAACTCACAGTATATTCTATCCGAGACGAGTTTTCGTGCAGTTTTTCTCAATTTGGGCTATTGTCCGTAAATGGACATATGTTTAAAAAAAAATGTCAGTACCTCTTTTAAGTACCTTTCGAATAGGGGGAGTTAAAAAAGTCACCCCTCTTCCTCTTAGGGTAGAACTCACCGTATATCATCTCCAAGACAAGTTTCCGTGCAGTTTTTCTCAATTTTGGCTATTGTCCGCAAATGGAAATATGTTTTAAAAAAAATTTTTCGGTACCTCTTAAAAGTACCTTTCGAATAGCGGGGTTTAAGAAAGTCACCCTCTCTTCGTTTTGGGATAGAACTGACCGTTTATGCTTGCTTGGACGAGTTTTCGTGCAGTTTTTCTCAATTTTGGCTATTGTCCTCAAATGGAAAGATGTTTTTAACATTTTTTCAATACCTCTTGAAAGTACTCTTCGAATAGAGGGTTACAAATTCACCCCCTCTTAGTTACTTTGGAGAACTCACCGAATATCTTGTCAAATATCGGTTTTCCGGTTTTTTATTGCAGCCATCGCTTTAATAAATACAGAAACGGTTTCTGGGCATTTTCTTATTTTTCAGGACAGTATATAAGCCAAAAATTAAAAAAAGACTACGAGTTCGTGAACCAGCCATTTTTTTTTAAATTCAAAAAGTGAGCACATTTTGAACATTTTTGAGACAACTTTTTTCTGAATTTGAAAATTATATGTACAGATATTTATAGTATTAAAAAGAACAAACAATTTATCCTAATGACTTTTTTCGATAAAAAGAAAATTCTCAGAGTTATAGAGTTTTCAAAATTTCTTAAATCAACCGAAAATCAAAATTTGAAGCCAAAAAACGCACAATATGAAAAAAAGTCAAGAGAAGAAAAACATTTCTTTTTGAAAGCCCTACAAGATTATTATAACTAATTTCTGGATTTTCTTCAAAAATCGAAAATTCAAATTTTGATTGCACAAAAAATAATGGAAAATAAAAAAATCCATTTTGTGGACAAACTATGTTTGATACGAAAAAAGATGAATTAACAAAAATGGTTATCCCAAAAAATATCTACAATTTCGTTAAGAATCACTTCTTGATAGAACGCGTACTTTTTGTTTTATTCGTGAAAAATAACGTTGAAAAAAAAATAAAATAAAAAAAATGTGTGGAAAACGACGAAAGTTACGAGAAAAAAATTCCTATAAAACCTGTTTACAAATGTCTGTCGGAAATCGAGCGCGCAGCGCGAGTGTTACGATGAGAATGTGTACCTCAAAGCCTACAGAGCTTTAAAGAACTTAATATTTGACTATACTTAATTAAGTAGACAATTCAGAATATAAAGACGCATATAAATACTGCCATCTAAAAGAGATCTTTTTGATAAAGTTTTTTTCAAACATTCCAAATGCAAAGAATAAATATCCGAGCGCGAAGCGCGAGATTCAACCATCGCGCGCCCTAGGCGCGCTCAAACTTGCGAGCGAAGCTCCATCATATGGTTAGAGTATAGAAATGCGGTACTAGTTAGCACTGACGCAATACTGCCGCCCATTGTGAATTTTGTATTGGAATAGTACTGTGCTAGTAGTGATATCCAGTGCTGGCCCAACACTGACAGCTCAGTACAAAGTAGTGTTATCATCCCAGAGATATGCCAGTACAGGTGCCAACACTGGCAAAAAAAAACCCCCAAGAGGGCTTTCATGGTGGCAACCATGAGGGATCCATGAGGGAAGCCCATGTTGGACCCCTATTGATTAGCATATCGTTTCCATAAGGAACCACGTCTGGATTGCCCTCATGGATTCCACAAGGCATGAGGGCCATCCATGTGGACCCTAACGGGGGCCTCCTCCATTTTTCCACACGGGTTTCTGGAAAATTGTATTTTTTTCTAATTCATCTATTTTCGAAGAAATTTTATTTTTCTTGAATAAGAATGCAACTTTCTGGTTAAAGATTTAAACATTTTTTAAAGTGATCTTTTTTGTTGAAAATTCGACTTTTTTGTTAGAGATTCGTCTTTTTGGGTCAAAATTCAAGCCTCTTCGTAGAAAATGTGTTTCTTGTATAAGACTCATATTTTGATGATGAAAAGTCAAACTCAAATCTTTTTTGAACCGTAATTAAAATTTGTTTTCCTATTTGATTTACACATTCATCTTTTTTAGTAGAAACTTTATATTTTTGGATATAAATGTACCTGTCTGATTAAAAATTAATCTTATTTGCTTGAGGATTCAACTATTTTATTTTAAACTTTTGGTTGAACCATTTTTGTTGACACCTTTTTTTTAAGATTCCTATTTTTAGTTGAAAATTCATCTGTTTGGTTGAAATTTGAACTATTCTGTTGAAAACTGATATTTTTTTATTTGAAATTTAACTGAATTTAATAATTTTTTATTTCAATAGTATTTAGCTGATTTAGAATGATTGCAGTTTTAAAACTTAATTAAATCGCAGAGAGAAACTTTCATTCGATATTTCGCTTTTTTTATTAAACATAAACGTTTGATAACGAAAATTCGAATAGGAAAAAGTTTTATTTCCTTATTCTCTACAAGTCTACATTTTTTTAAAGTTGATTTTTAAATTTTGAAAATTTTGTGAAAAACGCGTGTTCGAGCGTCGGGCTGGTTCTTGCAGCTGGGCGGCGGCACAATTTAGGTGAACATTTTTTTCTTTCATGGCTGAAAAATCTTTACTTGTTCAAAATTCGTCATTTTGGTTTTAAAATTATTTTTATTTGAATGAAATTTCTTCTCTTTTCCCGGTAACAAGCGTTGAATTCAGAAAAATTAAGAATTTGTATTCCTATGAATACGCGATTTTTCCTCCATCTAAAAATCCCCCAACGGGAGCAGAAAAAGTGCAAATCCTATTCCTCTCAATCGACTTAGTAAAATTGAACGAAAACATTTATTTAACCCATTTTTCATTATTAAATCTTTTTATAACTTATAAATTCGAAAAATATTCAAATTTATATTCATTTATATTTTAATCATTTATTTAAACGTCTTTAAAAATACAACAAAAAATCAATGCAAATGTGTGAATTTAAATAATTTTAACTCTAGAGAGACATGAAGGAATTAAAATAACTTATTACACATATTTTGTGAACTTATTAGAAGGAATTAAATAAAATCAAAATATTACCACTTCTGAGGAATAAAAAATATCTCTGTGAGGTGCGTTACCGGTACAATTAGAATGAATTAAATATATTGAAAACACGTTCTCTTTGGGAGAATAGAAAACTGTGTGGCGGTCGCTATGGAAATAGAAGTGAATAAGTTTAGGAGGTATCTTATTCTTATTGTGGCATTTTAGGCAGATGGAAAAATCGCGAATTTAAAATAATAGAATAATCTTCACTTTTGCGCTGAAATCTGAAGATATTAATTTTTCTCTATTCTACGCTTATTACCGGGTTGGTTTAAATTTAAACGATTGCACTCTTTAGTCGAGAATTCATCATTTTAGGTTGAACATTCAATTATGTTGTTGAAAATTTAATTACTTTGTTGAAAATTAAAGTATTTTGTTAAAAAAACTCATTTGTTATGCTATCAAAGTTTTTAAAAATAAATAAATATTAAAATCTTAAATTTGTATCTGAAATATTGTTTTATTTTGGTTATATAAAAGACCCTATTTAAAAAAAAAATTTAATTGAAATGCAGGTATTTAAATGTTAATTGACAGGGAAAATAAAAAAATAGTGTTTGTATTATATTAAATACCACAGGGTAATAACAATAATTTATAAATATCAATTTTTTGTAACTTACTAGAAAAGTTTCCCCTATGTAGTCTAGTAACATTTAGTAACTCCAGCCGTCTAGTATTATTTCACCAACAAGAAGGATAAGTTGGTAGCACTTTTTGTCACGTTCTAGTTTCTACGTTTCTACCATAACCTAAAATAAATCGTTTCATAACCTCCATCTCCGAAAAATGTTTACGTATCCCATATCCTAAAGTTGATAAAAAAAACTATCCATTTTTCGGTTCTCCTTGAAATAGGACTTCCGAAAAATGTTTATTTCACGGGTTGTGCGTGCTCCGTCGATTTCTCGTGTCAGCCGGCACATTCGAAACTTTAGCGTTCCGGCAACAGTCGCTGACACCGCTGAGACCGAAGTTGAATATCCACCAATTCTTGATCTTTCTTATCGAGCAGTTCAATCAAGGAAAAAAGAAGAGCATTATGCCTTGGTTAAAAGACAAGAAACCGTGGAGGAGAAGTTAATAGCGGTTAATATGCCAAGGTATTATGGCTGGACTTCTGTTCTCATGAAGGAAAATGAAGTCCATTATGATTCTTTGGAACAGGCACAGTTCGTTACGAGAACTCATATTGTGCCCAAAGCGGGTTTACCTACTGTTTATGATACTGTCATCAGTACTGAGGCTTTGGATTCGATTCTGGAAAATGTACGAAGTCAAGTAGAAGAGGTTTTGGTCCTCGAGTACTCTAGAAGAAAGTAAGTTGAATTGTAAAGTGTTTTGTAGATTTAATTCTCGGCAGGCTTCAAATAAATTTACGTGGCTACCCTGTGAATATATATATTATTTGCGTGGGACAAGACTTAATAAAAAAAGTAATTTTCATGATAACTAGAATAGAAAATTTCATAAAAGAATAATAGTTGTCAACAAAAAATGCATTTTGAACCGCATAGTTCAATTTTTAAGTAACAAAAAATGAATTTTTAACAAAATTGCTAAGTTTTTATTTATAGAAATGAACTTTCAACTAAAAAAAATTAATTTTAACCAATGAAGATAAATTTTCAACCAGAAATGAAACACATCAGTAAAAACAAGTTTAAGTTGCACGAAAAAAAACGTGCAACCCAAAGAGTATAGCTAACAAATTTATTTCAAAAAAATTATTTTTAACAAATTCGGTAAATTTTCAAACAAGAAGAATAATATTCTATTTTTATTAAATACATCAATTTTCAACTATAAAAGATAATTTTGAATCAAGAAAAGAAGTTTTTACACAATAGTTCAATTTTCACTGAAAGAAATTAATTTTCAACCAAAAAATATAAATTTGTAATAAAAATGGAATAGTTAAATTTTCCGTTTAAAAAAAAAATTAGTTGAAAAACAAGAATTTTCAACAAAACCAGCAAATTTTGCACTAGTTTCAAACAAGAAGAATAATAGCCTACCAAAAATATAAATTTTCAACAAAATGCATGGGTCTTCAACCACATAGATGAATTTTGAACTAAAAAAGATTAACTTTTAACCAAAAGTGGAAAAGTTAAATATTTCAGTTATAAAATTAATTTGAAAGAAAAATGTAATTTCAATAAGATAGATTAATTTTTAACGAAATAAATTAATTTTTAACAGAATCGGTAAATTTTTAAACAGTTTTAACCAAAAAGAATAATATTCTACCAAAAAAGACGATTTTTCAACAAAATATCTGAAATTTCAACCGTATAGTTCTGTTTTGAACTAAAAAATATACATTTTTAGCCAAATATGAAACAGTTTAATTTTCAAATGAAAAAAATTATTTTTTGACAAAAAACAAAGTGGTTTCAATAAAATCGTTGAATTTTCAACAAAATACTTCAATTTTCTACAAAAGAAATGAATTTTTAACTTAAAAAGCTAAATTTGTAACCAAAGATGTAACAGTTAAATTTCCAGTTTAAAAAAATATATTTTTCAACTCAGTAAAATCGAATTGAAGAAAAATTTTCAACCGAAAAAAATCACCAATTTTTCAACCAAACAGTTGAATTTCAAACTAAAAAGAAAATTAGTTTGCAACCAAAAAAATCGAATGTTTAACAAAAGAGCTTAATTTTAACAAAAAATGGTATAATTAAAAAATAAATTAAAAAAAAAGCTCACCAATATCTGTACATTTTAAACCATTTTCAAATAATGGGAATAAAATTCTACCAACAAACATAAATTTTAAACCAAAAAAGATTAAAATTTACCCAAAAAATGGAATAAATTAATTTTTAGTTAAAATAATAATTTTGATTCAAGAAAAAAAGTTACTAAAAAATAGATGAATTTTCACCTGAAGAAATTAATTTTCAACCAAAAAGGACAAATTTTCAAACAAAGAGATGGAAGTTCAAACTTCAAGACGAATTTTCAACGCCACTGTTGTATTTTCATAAAAAAAAAGATTTTTTAGTGCAGAAAAAAATGAAGGCAATTTATATTTTAAAAGAAAAAATCATTTTTAATGCAAAATAAAACTTTCGACTAACTATTTTTGAAATTTCTTTGTTTATTTTCTCTAAAGTTATATAAATATTATTTTCCAAAGTTGCTCGAGAAGATTCAAAAAGATTTTAGATAATTTAAAAAAAAGTATTTAGAAAATTTCTCAGATTTTTTGTCTATTTTACAGAACTTTTTAAAATTTTAGGAAAAATTTGAGTCAGTTTAAAAAATATTTAGGACTTTTTAAAGATTTAAACAAATTTGGAAATATTTTATAAATGTTCCAAAATCTTTTAATCTTAAAATATTTGTAAGCTAAACAAAAATTCATAAATATTTAAAAGATCGAATTATTCCTAAAGATGTCATCAAATCTTCCAGGTTCGTTTTTGACAATTTTGGAAATCTTTTGTTATCTTTTAAAATCGTATTTAAATATTCGCTTAGAATTAATTTTGCAACCCTGGAACCTTTCGAAACTTTAAAAAACTTCATGGTGTTATTTCAAAATCTTTAAAAAGCTACGTTTTGTTTTAAGTTTTTTCAATCTTCAAATTTTCAATTATTTTTTGAATAAAAATTTCTAAATATTTTTTTAAATGATTCGAATTTTTCTCTTAAAATAAATTTGTTAAAATAAAAAAAAATTATTGAAAAATTTACCAGAAATCTTAAGAAATTTGTTATCCTCTTGAAACCTTTCAAAATTCGTAAAAATGTACATTTGGTTCTAAATGAATTAAACTTATATTTTCAAAAATGTTGAAATCTTGCAAAATTAAAAAAGTTTGTTTTATAATCTTCTGCATTGTTTTCGGAAATTTTAGTAAATAATTTTAAATGTTTTAAAATATTTTATTGACATTATTGTTTCAAAATAAAAAATCTGTTTTAATTTTTCCTGGAATCGTAAATAAAATTTCTTATCTCAAAGCCTGTCGAATTTTTTAAAAAGCTTTACAATGTTATTTCAAAATATATATTTAGCTTAAATTTGTTATATTTTACATTTTTGTCCATAATTTAATTTATCTCGTCTCTTTGGAAGTGTGAAAAAGTTTGCAAATTATTGTGTGGTAGCAAAATGACATGAACATAATGATTTCCCAATATTAAACAACATTCATGTTGACAATTTTCTCTTTCATCAATAATTTTTTGATATTTCAAAAACGAATCTCTTAGTCTCTTAGTTTGTTTGGCATTCTTTGTAAAGTTTGAAATTTTTAATAAATAATTGATTTTTTTACCAAATTCAAAAAAGGCGCACCTAGATATTTTGGAGACGAATCCAAAGGTGTTTTGTGTCTTCCTAACATTAAAAAGTAATTAATTTCTTCAAAAACGGTTTTAAAATAAACAAATAAGGCGCATCAATCAGTTCTCAGTGATAAATTCGAAAAGCTTTCACTTATAAATTTTCCATTTTTCATTTTAATTTTTAGCCGTATATTTTTCATTTAAAGAATTTTTAAATTCAGTTTAAAAAACTTTAAAAAATTAAAAATTAGTAGCATTTATAATCGACAATTTTGGATAAAAAACGTTTTTAGTTGATCGACTGTGAGTATAAATTAATTAATGATTTTTTAAATTAAATTGCACTTTTAAGATTTAAAAAGTTAATAATAATTGATTTTACAAGGCGAATCGCAATCAGTTCAAAATTTAAGGATTTCTAGAATTTAACGGTAAAAATTAAACTGTTTTAATTGTCAAGTCTCACTAACTAAAAAAATGTAAGAGCCTGATTGAAACTTTATACAATATTTTCAATTTTTAAATAACATCCAAAAAATTTATTCATTAAGAAAAAGAAAAATTGCTTAATATTTAGAAATATATGACTGTTCATGTATAATCATTAATTTTAAATCAAATATTCAATACTTAACAAAAAGCTAAACTTTTAATGTTACAATTTTAATTGTTCTGTTTGAAAAAAAATTAATTTACAAACGAATGGTAGAATTTGGATGTATAATAAATATTGCACATTTATAATTTTATTCCTAGGAAAAAATCGTGTAAGTTAAAGAGATAGTTAGAAGATCTGAAAAGACTCAAAATTAATTAAAATTTTTTAATGATTTCAAATTATTTAAACGGAGTGTCTACGTATACTGACAAAATCCGGCTATTCGTACTGAAATTTTGGTGCAAATAGCCCACGGCTAATTTAAAACAAAATATAGATTATTGAACATTTCGAACAACAAATTTTGAAGCTTTGTGAGAATTATTTATGGCTTCAAAAAAATGATAAGTATTTTCTTAAGATTCGTAGGAAAATTAAAAATGACTTTATTTTGAAAAATTATATATGAAAAAAGGTTTCCAAAATTTTCAAAAATAAATGTGGAAGATTGTAAGGAAATATTTTTAGTTTTGCAGGATGTACAGAAAAATTAGGAAGAATACGAATCATTAAAAAAATGTTGAAAAGTTCTGAATGTATTTGGAAAATAATTGAAAATTTGAATTAATTTAAACCAACATGTGGATGTTTCAAAATTTCAAAATAAAATTTTAAAGCTTTTCAAGGATTTTTAAACTATTTAAAATGAAAATAATTTAACGTATAATTTAAGAAGTGTTCAGCTTATAACAAAAATGTAATCGTTCAATTTGGAATATTTCTAGCTTAAAATTGCTTAAAATCATTTTTAGCTCACTTTTTTTATTATTTCAAATGTAAGAATTTTTAACTTCAGAGTTAAAATTGTTAATGTTCACTGGCCGTGAAAAATGTTTGCGAAACAGGAAAAACCCGGAAATGACTGGAAATTGTTTTATATTATTAAAACAGCCACTCTGACTTATGCTGAATGACGCAGAAACGTTGTTAACAACATTAAAAATACCCACTTACCACAAATAAAATTTGGGCCATTTGAAAAAAAAAAGAAAAAAATGAATGTCGAATTGTTCGTGAAAAATCTGGTTCCAAATACATCAAGTTTCCAGTTTATTGCTCAGGGGCAATATAAAATAAAAAATGTTTTGAAATATTTGAAATCTGGTGTACCCTTGATGGAATCTTTGAAATTCTTGAAATGTTTTGAAATCCTTGAGAATTCTTTAAAATATTTTAGAAATCTTTTGTAGTCGTTTGAAATCTTGTCAAACATTTATTGTTTTCATATATTATATAATATAATATATTATTTTCCTTTTTTTAAATCTTTTAAATATTGAAATCTTTGTGTAATCTTTTTTTCTGAAATATTTTTTGATTATTTGAAAGTCTTGAAATCTATTGAAATCCTTATGAACTCTTTGAAACATTTGTAAAAACTTTCTGATATTTTTTTTTATTCGTTTGATATTATATTTTGATATCATATTTTGATATTATTATTATAATTTTGGCGCAAATAGCACACGGCATAATTTAAAAAAAAATATAGATAGTTGAACATTTCGAACAACAAATTTTGAACCTTTTTGAGAATTATTAATGACTTTAAAAGAATGAAAAACATTTTCTCAAGCATGCATTTAAATAATCAAAATTACGACAATTTAATTAAATTGAACTTTTAATATTTAAAAAGTTAATAATAATTGATTTTACAAGACGAATCGCAATCAGTTCAAAATTTAAGGATTTTCATAGTTTAACGGTAAAAATTAA
>NC_046657.1:114418521-114447029 GCF_010883055.1 Belonocnema kinseyi | reverse complement strand
TTATTTAATTAATTTTAATTTGAAAGAAAAAAGGGGTTTCAATAAGATAGTACAATGTATAATTATAAGATAATATTATAAGTTATATAACAGAAGAAGATTTTTCAAACATAAAGTCTTATTAGTCAAACAAATGTAAACACCCGTTTGAAACTCTATAAACTATTTTCAATTTGAATATAACTTTAAAATAACATATGCTCAATTAACGGCTTTTGTGTTAAAGATTCTATTATAATCTTCTAGAAGAAAGTAAGTTGAATTTTAGAGTGTTTTGTAGATTTAATTCCCGGCAGGCTTAAAATACATTTACGTGACTGCCCTTATTAGTCTTATTATTATTATTATTAAATTATTATTAAAATTTATTAATTGTACATTCTGGTGTACAAAAAAATTGACATTAAATTTATGATCATAAACCCCAGAAAACCCCTTTAATTTTATTTTATGATCATAAATCTCAGAAAACCCCTAGTTCCGAGTCAAGTTTGATACATGCTGAAACTCCCTTTAAAAAATTTGAAAATATAACTTTAAAATAACATATGCTCAATTAACGGCTTTCATTATAAATAATTTAAATATAATATATATTTATATAACTCATGATATATAATATATATGCATACATCATATACATGCAATAATAATGTTATTAAAGTAAAAAATTGTATAAAGCATACATCATATATTTATTAAAACCCTTGACATTTTAACTCCTTCAAAACCCCTTGACAATAATAATTGATTTTACAAAACGAATCGCAATCAGTTATATATTATATATAATAATTTTAATATTTGTATTGTCAAGGGGTTTTGAAGAAGTTAACATTTCAAGGGTTTAAATAAATATATGATATATGTTAATGTTCACTGGTCGTGAAAAATGTTTGCGAAACAGGAAACGCCCGGGTAATGACTGGGAATTGTTTTATATTAATTTCAAACGTTTTTGAAAACGAATTCTTTAAATTTAAATTTTTAATTTAATCAAATTTCATTTATATATTTTTTTTAATTTATTTTTTTTTATTTTTACTTCATTTATTTTTATTTTATCACGACAATAAAATAAATAAATGATAGAAATGTACCTGAAATTTTCAATAAAAAATAATATATTCTGCAACAGGCGACAACAGGAGTTAGAACCCTCGGTGATATCCGACGCTAAAGGATTTCAAAATATCCAAACCAAGGCAGTAACACGACAAATCAACAGGATCTTACTCGTTGAACTCTCAACGAAATATCCACATCTACTAGAAACTCAAGTCGATTTAGATCCTCGAATTGAGGCCTTCTGGTGCGTTGGAGGAATAGTACCTCCGGTAAATGTAGTTATCAAGAAAAGAAGTCGCGGGTGGATGAAACCGTATGCTAATGACCCCATCGACCGTTATTTCCAATATTTGGGTGAACCAAATCTTCATCTGCGACATCATCTCCCTCTTCGAGAAATCATTTCTCTCCAAGAGTCGGAAAATTCCGAGTATGAAGTTCCCGATTTTCGATTCGATCCCCGAACCGTGGGCTACCATCAGACTATGAGGCACGGAACCAATATTCCTGGGTTTTGGCCCGGTGATCATCATGAATTTGGACTTTTGTCGTATCACAATTGTGGCTACATGGCAACGAGGCCTCGGGATTGGGACGATGAAGAAACGGCGCTCAAAACCCAAGCAGTGAGAGCTTCTTTTGCTTGGCTTCACAGTCAAGCGTGTTATCAAGGTAATAAATAGTATCTCTTAACTGTTCAGTAAAATACGGAAAATTAAATTGGAAAGTAGTCGGAAAGTTTTTGCGAGAAGCCACTTTTTTCAATATTTTCAGTTTTTCTTTCGTTCTTCATTTTCAGCAATTCCAAATAACAAAACCAGGGTATCCAGCGACCTTGAAAAACTTGAAAACCTGGAAATCTTGAATTTTTCACGAAAACCTTGAATTTGATTTTTTTTTCGATTTTAAATCAGTAATTTTATGGAAATGTGAAGAGTAATTTGAATCTTTTATTCTATTATGAAAGAAACATCTCGTTTAGAAAAGATCCTGAGAATTACAATATTTTTAATTGTAAAGATAAAATTTATCTTTTGTTTATTACAGAATAAATAAGGAGATTTCAAGACACTTTTTGTAGACTACGCCAATTATTTTTTAGATTGCAAAGAACATACTTTAATACAGGGTGTCTAGTGACCTTGAAAACCTGGAAATCTCCTTTATTTTTTCACGAAAATTTTGAATTGTGATTATTCTTTTTGTTTTGTTTTTAAAGAGTAATTTGGTCGACATGCTGCTGAAAATTTTTTAATTCGTCAAGATATAATTGATCTTTTTTTTATTAGAGAATAAATAAAGATATTTCAAGGCACTTTTTGTTGAGGTGTGCAACTTAAAAATTATAAAAATTATTAGTTTAAAATGTCGATGTTAATTCAGAATTAGAATAAGCCATAACCGCACAAAGGATTTTTCAAGGGGTTGACCACACGGTTTTTGAGTGTACAACAGATTTCAAACGGTTACAAAATATTTCAAACATTTCAAATTATTTTAAATATCTTTAATATTTCATAAAGATTTCACGGATGTTAACGATTTAAAAAAGGCGCGCACGCCAGATTTCAATAAAGATTTCACAGCAATTTCAAAAAAATTTTACAACTTTAAAGATTTCAAAGATTTCAAAGATTTGATAAAGGGTACAGTACAGCAGATTTCAAAGATTAAAAAAATTTGAAACAATTTCAAGAGGTTTTAAAACATTTTAGAAGATTTCAAAATATTTCAAATAATTCAATGGAATTCAACGAATATAAAAGATTTTCCGAACAAAGATTCAAGAAAGATTTTATAAACATTTCAAAATATTTCACAAAGATTTCAAGGATTTCAAACATTCAAGAAAGGCATGTACACTAGATTGAAAAGTTTTCACCAAAATTCCCCAAAAATTTCGAACATTTCACAAAGATTTTAAAACTTATAATAGAGTTTAAAGATTTTTAAAAGGGTATATTAAACCACATTTCTAATATTTCAAAACATTTAAAAGATTTGAAACAATTTAACAATTTTTTATGAGATATCAAAAGATTTCACAAAGATTTTAAACATTTCGCTAAGATTTCGAACATTGCACAAAGATTTTTAAAATTTTAAAGGATTTTAAAGATTTCAAAACATTTCAAAGATTTTAAACGATTTAAAAATATTTGACAAGATTTAAAACGATTATAAAAGATTTCTCAAATATTTAAAAGAATTCTTAAGGATTTCAAAACATTTCAAGAATTTAAAAGATTCCAATACACCAGATTTCAAAGATTTCAAAAATTTAAAAGCTTTTTAATGATTCTAAAAGGTTTCAACAAATTTTAGAAGATTTGAATAATTTCAAACGAACAGAAAATATTTCACGAACAAAGATTAAAGAAACATTTCAAAAATATTTCAAATATTTTATAAATTTTAAAAAATTCACAAAGTTTTCATAGACTTCAAAGCTTTTAAGTACTTAAAAGTTTTTAACAAGGGTACAGTACAACAGATTTCAAAGATTTAAAAACATTTCAAATATTTCACAAATAATTCAAATATTCCAGTGATTTCAAACGAATACAAAATATTTCAGAAAGATTTTACAAATGTTTAAAAAAATTCATAAGAATTTGAAACGATTTCAATAATTTCAAAGATTATAAAAAAGGTACAGTATACGAGATTTCAAATATTTCAATACATTTTGAAGATTATAAACGATTTCAAAAGGTTCACAAATATCACAAATATTTCTAAGATTTCAAGGATTTTACAAAGATTTCACAAAGACGACTTATGTCCACAAAAAATGAAGAATTTGTTTATTTATGATTCGGTTTTCTTTAGAAATTGTTAGACAATAAAAAAATTAAATAGTTTATTTTGTAAGCATATAACAATCGTTTATTTAGTTACTTAGTCACTATTTTGACTACATTTTGCTTCCTCAATTAGAAAATGTCTAATAGAATGTTCTGAACAATAATTTTCCGAATTGGTATGTATATGTGACACTTTTTTTTTAACACAATAACTTAAAAACGATTGCAGATAAATTGATAACATCTGGAAGGGCTTATTTTTACCACTCATATCTCGAAGAATTTCTAAAAATATTTATTTAATTACATTTTTTTATTACTTTATGATATTTTAAAAATTGGGTTTTTATAGTCAAACTGTTTTCATCGCCATAATTGAAAGTTGATGCAAGAATATAAAAATTCTTCATTTTCAAATCAAGGAAGATAATATGGTTATTTATAATTTTCCAAAAGTATATTTTTTACAGTACAAAATTTGTCATTAAAGTAATTCAAAATTTATGCAAGAATAGAAGACTCCTTGAAACAGAAATATCGGTTTGAAATGTTTTCTCCTTTTTGTTATTTTTTGACCGGGAATTTAACAAATTAAAAAAAAAATCTGTCCAACTTTGATTTCAACCGGTTTTAAAATAATTAGTTACATTTTTATCTTTTTCAACTATGATATTCAGTTTAGAATCCGTAATTGTACAATTTTTCACTTTAAAAAATTTCCATTTCAGATTTTTAATTGTTAAGAGTACATTTTAATTTAAAGAATTTAAAAATGCAGTTTTAAAGATTAAACGATTGAAAATTAGAAGCATTTAAAAACAAAGATTTTGCATAAAAACATTTTTAGTTGATCAAATATGAATATAAATTAATTAATGATTTAAAAAATTAAATTGCACTTTTAAGATTTAAAAAGTTAATAAAAATTGATTTTATAAGACTATTTGGAACGAGTTCAAAATGTTATAAATTCCAGATTTTAACATTAAGAATTAAACTGTTTCGATTGGAAAGTCTTATTAGTTAAACAAATGTAAACACCCATTTGAAACTCTATAAATCATTTTCAATTTGAACATAACTTTAAAATAACATATTCTCAATCAAGGGCTTTTATTATATTTCAAATATTATTTCAGTCCAAAATATTATATTTTTAAACTATTCAATTTGAAAATTTTCATCAAGAAAAAGAACAATAATTACTTAATATTAAGAAATATCTAGGTGTTTATTTGAAATCAGTAATTATAAATTAAATATTTAAACCCAAACAAAAAAAAACTAAACTTTGAATGTTACAATTTTAATTGTTCTATTTAAGCAAATTTAATTTTTAAGTCAAATTGTTGAATTTTGATATATAATTAACAATTGAACACCTATTATTCTTAGAAAAAAAACCAGTAAGTTTGAGTAATATATTGATGTTTCTACCTTAAAATTGCTTAAAATTATATAATTTTTGACAGTTTTTAAATCCATTGACTGATTCTCCACTTTAGAGTATTAAGAATGATAACGTGGATTTATATTTTTGGAGCTGAATGTGAATCTTCGAACTCTATCATTTATAAAACTTACAATTTTAAATTGGTCAGTTTAACTGAATTTAATTTCAAATTGTTCACTTGAAAAGCTTTAGTAGCTTCCATTTTATATGAGTAAATTATTGAGCATTTAAATACAACATTTTTTAATTAAAACGTCTTAAACTTTAATTTTAAAAGTTTAAAGTTCAAGAGTTCTACTTTGAGTGCCGTAATTTGCAGCTCAGTTTTTATTACTTTAAACGGAAAAATGTGTAGCTTTAGAGTTCAATTTTTTAATTTTATTGGCCTAGAAAAATGTTTGCGAACCGTGAATATTTTCTGTGATTAAAACAGTCACTGAAAAAAGAAAATGTGTATTTTTTCGATCAGGCAATGTTTGACAACATTGTAATAAATTTGTTGTTAATTGTTTAAACCATTTTTTAATGTTATGTCTGGTATTTTTACTACTTTCCCATCATTGTTCAAACAATTTCTATTTGTTTAAGTATTTTTTTGTTGACAAAATGTGAAAATCAACAAGATCAGTTTACTTTATTCTTAATTGCTTAAATAATTGTTCATTATTGAAAGGTAATTTTTGACTGGAATAAGACAAGAAAGTATAGTTTTTTGTAAATTATTCAACAAGTTTAATTATTTTTTCCTATGATGAAATTTTTTATTATTAATAATAATTATTTAAACCATTTCTGTTTGTCTAAACACTTTTCGACAAAATGTTAACTTGTTCTAAACGGAATGAACTAATTACTTCATCTTTTACGTTGATTTCCGATTTGAATCAAATAGTTGTAGTTACTCAGAGAATCTATCAATTTTTTATATTTTGTCGAAAAAAGTCGTTTGAAAAGTTATGACTTGAAAAATGTATGGTTTGAAAAATTATCTCAGAATGGAGAAACGTCGTGGTAGAAATAATAATTATTGTTTGTAGGATAAATAACAACAATTTCTCAAATAAGGATTAAAAAATACATAAAAACCTTTTTTAAATTTCATTTTCAAATTTTCGCCCACCAATAATCAAATGATTTAAAATATTTTTAAATTGTTTATATATTTTTGAAGACAGTAGTTTTCTTCGTTCAATTATTTAAAAATATTGTGTACTCAATTGAGAATGGTTAAACTATGATACCCCACCTGGCGATGAAAATCTGAACTAAAAAGATAGGTTAGATTAGAAGATGGAGAAATGAACTCAAAGTAAATTTTAATTAAATTATACATGAAATATTTACTATTTAAAAATTTTATCTAAAAGTTAGGTTATAGACTTCGTATTTCCAATCCAATTATCTGTTATTCGTAATCTTTGCATAATCTGGATAAAATTTGTCACTAAATACATTAATGAAAGTTTATTTAAGCTTACAATGCATTGAAACTTACATGAAATAGTGAAATAATTGTTTGTTTTTTTTAAATCGTTTTTGACATAAATGTGTTTTTTCACTGTATAAGATGGAATTTCTATGTAAAACGATCTGTTTTTGATTAAGATTTGTTTTTAGTATTCATTAATTGTTTTAAACCTCACAAAACAATATTAAACACATTTTAATGTAAAAATTAAAATACATATTTAAAATTGTACCTACTTTTTCTAGTTCCAGTTTTCGACACTAGGTGGCGAAACGGTCGACCGCCATTCCCAATAATGACCTCAAAAATAATTTTTTCGCTGTAGAATTCAGGACCATTTATCCATTAGAAAAATTTAAAAATCCTTTTTCTGTAAAAAAAAACGCGGCCTCAATATTTTTTTCGTAAATAAAGTTTTTTTTTAACAAAAGAGCAAAATTCCGGATAAGTTTTTAAAAAATCGAAAAAATTTCATTTCTGATGTACATCTTAGTCTAGATATTGAAAAAACATTAAGATTTGTTCTATTTTTCGACTCTTTGACCACTGTTGATTTTAGTAGCCACTTTCGAAACCTAAAAATTAAATATATATCAAATTTAAATGATTTTTTGCAATTGCCCTACTAAAATTATATAATTTTCAGGGTTTTCGACCTTCAACGATATAACCTACCCCCTGTTGACTCAAAACATCATCACTAATGGCCAGTGGTGGCTGTTCAGTGTCTATCAATTAAATACAATGTTGTTATGCGACACACAAATCGATGCAAATCCGAAAAAAAATCTTTTTTGGACAACCAATCCCCTTCAGTTATTCGAGCGTATTGAAGACAACAAAGTTCACGGATTCAATGATGAAGTCTTAAAGCATTTAATTAAATTTTACGTGAACCAGCCTCAGGAGCGCGAAGTGGAAATGAAGCCCTACTTGGGAAAGGATGTCAAAGTCGTCGCGGATATTGAAGATCCAGAGAAGAGGAATTGGCTCGAGAAACATTTCAAGAACCTCATGTCTTGCAGACCTAGACACAGGTGAGAATTTACACATTTTCTACTGTCAGATTTCATTCAATAAATTAATTTTTTGAATTAATCACTATAGCTTTCAGGTCTATACCTTTTTTTCAATTATCTTGAATTCTTTGAAATATTTCAGGGTACTTATAAAGATTCCGAGAAATTTTAAATATATTTCAATAATTCGAAGAAGTTTTTAGGATTTTAGTGTATTTAAAAAATGTTTAAGGCATATGCCTTATTTTAGGGAATTTAAAAAGATTGCAAGGCACTTTTTATTAGTTTTTCAATTGTAAATATTTAAGGATAAAGAATTTGGCAGAATTTGTAAAAATATCGAACGATTTTACAAAACTTATGAGTTTTTATAATATTTTAAAAGATTTCATGTTATTTTATCAGATTTTCGAGGGTTTCAATTATTTTAAGGGGGTTTGAAACACTCAATGTATTTTAATATATTTTCCATGATTTCAGAAAATATCATATAAGTTCACAGGATTTTATAATATTTTAGTGGATTTAAAGATTTGGAATTCATCCTGAATTTTTATTAATTTATCCTAAATTCTTTGTAATTTGTTTGAATATTGTGAATTCGCTTGAATATTTTTATTTCACTTGGATTTCATTAAATTTACTCAATTCTACTTAATTCTCAGGCGTTTTTAAGGGCTTTAAAAAGTTGCAAGGACTTTCAAAGGTATTAAATTATTCGAAATATTTTAGGACATTTAAAATATTCCCAGAATTTAACAAATTTATTTTAGCAGTTTGAAGGCTTTCAAAGACTACAATATTTTAGGCTATTTTAAAAGATTCCAAGGCGTTTAAATTTATGTAAAATCATTAAAAATTTATTGTGATCAATCAATTTTTTTCGATTCTTAAAATTGTTCCAATTCAATTGAATTCTTTTAAATTTAACTTCAATTGTTTTGTAGTCATTAGTCCCTTTTGGAATACACCCTTAATTATTTTGAATTTTTTTTAATTCATTCCAGTTTTACGAAAATTAATGGACTTTTTTGATTTTTTAACAGTTTTTTCAATTCATTCAAATTCTTTTGCATCAATATTGTATTAGTTGAAATATAAAACTTGAATGAACTCTACAATTTTAATTTTAAAACCCTAATGAGTTAGGGAAAATTTCTTGTATTACGTTTAAAAACTTGGTATACTTATTCTACCCAAAAAAAAGTTTTTTTTTTTTTTAAATAACGTAATGTCTGGAATTAAATAAAACATTATTTTTATTTAACACTTGGATGCGTTTTCAATATTTATTTTTGGTAATAAAAATATTGAAGTTACCTAATGCAAGTAGTAATTAAAATTAACCAATTAAAAACTTTTTTCCAATGCCACGAAGATTATAAAATAATTTTAATAATAATATAACATTAAAATTTCACATAACTATTGTTTTTTAACAGTTTTTAAAAACAGAAATTCGAGTTAAGATCAAATTCTGGGAATTGAGGAAAAGAAAATAAGTATTATTCTAGTCTTTCAAAGATGTATAGAACTTTCAGAAGTTTGGGAGAAATCATGAAATATTATTTTTAATTTTCGGAAATGTTTCCAAGCTTTTAAATATTTCTAATCTATTTAAAGCGTCCTAATTTCTAAAAATATTTTTAACTGACTCGAATTTTTCTTAACATTTTGAAAAATTATTCAAAATATAATAAATTATTTTATATTCTTCTAAATTTTCCCAGTAATGGTAAGAAAATTGGTTTATTCCCTGAAAACCTTTCCAAATTATTTTAAATCTTCCGAAGTGTATTTTTAAAATCATTGAAAATCCACATTTTACTAAATCTTTTATAGTTTGAAATTCTTTTTTAATTTCTTCAATTTTTAAAAATATTTCTTAAATTTACTCTATTTTTTATTTTTTAATCTGACCAAATAAAAACATTTTGCTTTAAAATTTTCTACACTCTTTAGAAATTTTAGTTCATTTTTGAAAATAAAATATCTGCAAAATTAAAAAAATTGCCCCAAAATCTTTCAAATTCTTCTTTGACAATTTTCCAAATCTTTTTAAATGTTTTAAAAATATTCTATATATCTCTTAAATTTACTCAAATTTTTTTTAAATGTATGTAATATGGTAAGATTTTGCTTTAAAATCTTTCACATTCTTTTTACCAAATTTAGGAAATGATTTAGAATGTGATTAAAATGTGTGATTTAAAAGCAGAAGCTTTCAAAATTCAAAATCTGCAAAATAACATTTTTTAATTTGGACAATTTCATAAGAAATAATTTGGAATTTTTTCATTTCTGATTACAAGCTTTTAACATTTAAAAAAAATTTTATTGAAAGAATCTCGAATTTAAATGATTTTATATTAAAATTTCAAAAGAGGACAATTTCAATACATTAAGAATGGAATATTTTCTGATTAGGATTTTCAAAAATATATAATTTCAAATACAGAGAAATAAAAATTGTATTATTTCTAATCAAAAGCATACATCATTAAATAATTTCAAAGTTAACAATTTTGAATTTCAATAAATTTAAATTCAAAACAATTAAAATTTGACAAATTTAAATGTAAAACACAATTAAATATTTCAAAGTGAAAGCTTTTGAATTTCTAGAAATCTGAATTTCTAGAAATCTGAATTTGTATTAAATTAAAAAAATTATGGTTTAAAATAAAAATTGATTAGACAAATTTGCCAGATTGCTAAAAATAAATTCACCTCTATTTTCATTGTTTGAAATAGAAAGTTTTTAAATTCGAAACCTTAATAATTATGTTATTCTAAAAAGACTTTCGAAATCAAATGTCATTTTAAATTGGAAATGCTAAAAAATGAACAAATATATACACCTGAAACTTGAACAAATCCGAAATTCAACCAATTTAATTTTTATTCTAAAATGGAAACCATTAAAAATTGAAGAAATTGTCTAATTGTTCAATAGAAAAATTATTGTTGTTTTTAACTGAGATTTAAATCTCGAACTTTTTGGAGCATTTTACAAACAAAAAAACTTTAATATTCAGTGCCAATAAACTGCTCATTTTTAATGCTTGAATTTGAGAAATTTTCTTAATATTTAATTGTTTTGAATTTATTTTTTAGGCATTTAATTGATAATGGTTTAATTACAAATCCTTTAAACTGAAAGGTGTGTAACTATCAATTCTTTCATTTTGATATTCTACGATTTAGATGAATTTAAAAACCAGAATCTTTTGTGCGTTTAAAATTGAAAGAAAACTATGTAGCATATGTAAATCTAAAATTATTATGTTTAAAACTGACAAAATTGTTCATGGTAAACGTTAAATTTTCAATTTTCCTTATCATAAGTTTACATTTTGCGCTTACAGTTAAATTGGTTGAATTTTGAAAAGTATAATGGAAAATTAAAAAAAATTAATTTAATTAAATTAAAAAATTAATTAATTAAAAAAGGTGAATTTATTATTTGATTTTAGAAAATCTTGTCTCACCATTTTTTATATTAAACCGTAATTTTTTGAATTAATACAAATTTAGATTTTATAACACTTGTTGAAATTTTAAGCTGAAATCATTCAATTTCGAGATTCTTGAAAAAATTGTTCAATTTTGAATGCTTTCAGTTAGAACTGAGACAATTTCAACTTCTTTGTAAAGAAATTGTCCAAATTAAAAAATGTTAGTTGGAAGATTTGGAATTTTGAAAGCTTCGACTTTTCATTCCATTCGAAATATTGCCCTTTTCTCCAAAATTTGAACGTTTTCAATTCCAACTCATTGCATACATTTTTCTTAAATTTAAAATGCTTTCAATTCGAAATGATCAACAACTTTTAACTTTTTGTCTACGTTTTATTTAGTCGGATAATAATTAATGCAAGTTAACATGCATGATTATTTAAACAATTTATTATGTGTTTATAAAAATCTTCTCTTTCAGCCTTATTATTGTTTATAACTATGTTTTCTGAGAGTGATACTAGAAAGTTTTGGAGTTTTCTCAAATGTTTAGCTGTTCTTTGACTTTTTTCTCAGGAAGAATTATTCAATATTAATATTTATTTTATTTCAGTTTTATTTCAGAAATATATATTCACAAAGAAGAAAATTAACAATTTCAGATAGAACCGGAACTTTTTAGAATTTTTCAAGGAGAATATAGGAGAAGATAGTTATAAACAATAATAATTTGTTTAAACAATTAGATTTGCTAAATTTCATTAATTATTAACTCACTTAAAATGAAAATTGCACAAAAAATTGAAAAATTCAGAAAAATCCGAGACCTAACATTGTTCAAAGAAAATATTATTTAAAATAATAATAAATTGTTTACACAATTGTGTTTAATAATTTGAATTAATTATTACCCATTATTGAATTAATTATTTATGTTTTGGAAATAATTGATTATTAACCTAATTTTTCACTTACGGGCTTTTTTGGGACCCTATAAAACAGATTTATAGGAGTGATATTTAAAAAGTATGTATTTATTCGCATTTTACAGCTAATTGTAAAGAAAAATGTTGAGTTGAGTAATAAATTATTTATAATAATATAGATAAATTACATGTGTGGAATTTGTCAATAAATTTATTTTTTTTATTAAATTTTTTTTAAATGGTTAGCTAGTATTTTTTGAAATAAAAAATAAATTAAAAAAATTAATGTTATTTTTAAGATTTTAATTATATCTTGCTTAATAAATAAAGTATATTTAAATTAAAAATTTAAGTAAAATGTGTTTTTATATATAAATATTATCATAATATAAATATTCTAATAAAGGGGATAGGGGAATAGAATAAAAGAAATTATTGTATTAATTAGAAATTGTATTTAAATATGAACAGTATTTCAATGAAAGACTTTTAATTTTTATTAATTAAATAAATATAACCATGAGGTGTATCTTAAAATTTATGAATTTGCCTAAATTCTTAGGTAAAAAGAATTATTATAGAAAATCTAATATTAAATTTGAAGTAATTGATTAATAAATTATTTATAATAATATAGATAAATTACATATGTGTGAAATTTGGCAATATAATTTTTATTTTATTTTTTATTTTTTAAAAATGGTTCAATTTTGATTTAAAAGCCAAAATTGAAGAAGGAAAATGACCATTTTTCAGGTCAATAATGCAGGTTATTTTAAACTTCAATTTATATTTTTATAAACTTAATTATGGGTATAAAATTATTACTTATTTTTTAAATTGAGGTCAGTTAGCCAGTACTTTTTTTAAAATAAAAAAATTAATTAATTAAAAACGGATATCATCTCTTTGGTTTTTAGACTCATGCCGGAGATTTACAACTGGCAAGAAATTTACATCCGCAAGTTTCCGACCCGACCGATGGAGAAGAGGATGGAGCCTTGGCAAAATGGTATTAACATGCAATTGCGAAAATTGGATGAACACCAGCCCGAATATATACCGAAATGCCTCAGGCCTTATCCAAAAAGCAGAGCAAAATGGGCGAAAACTTTCTACCCGAAGTAGGATTGTGTGCATTTATAAAGTCAAACTCAAAAGTAATGATAAGAGCGCGAACCGTGTAAATAAAAGAAAAATAGGAGGCAACGCTTTTCTGCGGGGAGATTTAATAAAGGAATTGTAGAAAGTTCAAGATTCTTTCTTAACTAGCCTTCCAATATGAAGACAAGGACAGGAAACTTGAAAATCTAAAAGGTAATATTATATATGAATATAAAAATAATTTTAAAAAATGGTTAAACGACCACAGCACGACGAAATTACAACGAAAGGGTGGCGAAACTCTCGTGTGCCTCGAGGACACGAAGCGACCCAAAGATGGCAACTTTCTGCATACATATTTATGAATTTTCTTAAATTCTGTTGAAATATTTCCGAGGATTTTCAAGATTTTACGGTATTTTTAAAACTTTTTAACCATTTTCAGGAGCTTTTAATTTTAAATATTTTAGTGAATTAAAAAAAGGCAAGGAATTATTCATTGATTACATCAATTTGAAGGGATTTCAAAGCGTATAAAATATTTTAGGATAAACAATTCTCTAGAGTTTCGGAATATATGGAACGATTTTATAGGGCCTTTAAGTTTTTATGGTATTTTTAAAGATTTAATAGATTTTTATCAAATTTCTGATGATTTCTATGGTTTTACGGGACTTATAACATTTTTAGTGAATTTTAAAGAATTTATTCGCGACAAGTGAGGTATTTTGTAGGATTTCAAAGGATTTTAACTATGGTCAAAAGATTCCTAGACATTTGTAATTTATTTTTAATAATTTGAGGCGATTAAAGTGTTTTAGGATAAGGAATTTTCAAGGCTTTCAGGAAATATCGCCAGATCTCATAGAATTTTATGGAATTCAATAATATTTTAGTGGATTTTAAAGAATGTATTCAAAAGAAGTGAGGTATTCTTTAGGTTTTCAAAGATTTGAAGAGTAATGGAATTATTTTTTGAAATTTACTCTGAATTCTTATTCATTTATCCTGAACTTATTTAAATTCTTTGGAATTCTTTCGAATTTTTTTAATTCAATTGATAAAATCCTCAATGAATTTGAAATATTTTAAGGTATATATTTTTTAATTTATTGGCATTTTCAAGAGGTTCAGGACATTTTAAAAGATTACTAGGAATTTTTAATTTGCCTCAATAGTTTGAAGGGATTTCGAAAATTAAAAATATTTCAGGGTGTTTTAAAAGATTCCAAAGCATTTTCAAGAGATTTCAAAAATCTCTAGCAATTTGGAATTCATCTAGAATTTGTATTAATTTATCATGAATTCGTTCAAATTATTTTGAATTCTTCGAAATTCACTCAATTCTACTCAACTCAATGGATTAAAAAAATGTTGTTTAATTCATCTTGAAATCTTTAAAACTCATCTTAAATTCTTAGCTTCTTTATCAAATTCTTTCGAATTCCTCTAATCTCATTTCAAACCTACTCAATTAAACGAATTTTTCTTACATTTTTGAATTTTTTCAATTCACTTGATTGCTTTTTAAATTGAGCTTGATTTTTTTTCTGAATTTCATCGAGTTCTTACCATTTCTCTTAAATTCCTCTAAATTCTAAATTTTATTGAAATCAAAGGCATTTTTTTGTTTTTTCAAGTTATTTCCAATTTATTTAAATTATTTTTTGCTTATCAATTAGCATGGTTTCAAAAACTTGAAGAGATTTTAAATAATTTGTGGGAATTGACTCTGAATTCTTATTAATTAACCCTATTTTTTTCATCTTTGGAGTTCTATAGAATTTGTTTAGTTTACTTGCATGCGTACAATATATATCTGCACTCATTTTCAAATTTTAAATAGTTTTCATTACGTAATTATAAAATCGTTTATTTCAAAAGGTCTTAAGTTTTAAAAAGTTGAATTTTGAGAGTTTTAATGTGAAAATTAAAACTGTATACCTTATAATTTTCAAAAGTTCAGTTATAAATTAAAAACATTATTTAATTTTTTAAATTTAAAACTTCAAATCATTTTGAAATTTTCGTGAAATCACTGAAAATTTGACTGCCATTGCTTTATGGGGGAGGTGGGGGGGGGTGCTCTTTTAATTTCTAAATGGATAAATATTTGGTTGAATAATTCAGCCATTTGTTTGATTGAAGGCTTTTTTAGTGATGATTAGTTTTGTTGTTAAAAGTTCACATTTTTTTTCTAGAAAATTCGTCTTTTCCTCATAAGACTTCAACTCTTTTGTTGAAAATTTGATTAAAATTCCAACAATTTTTAAATCACCATGAAGGTTTCAAACGATTAAAAAGATTTCAAATTCTTGCCTGTGATCTCAAAATAAACAAATTTATTACTTTGCTGAGGTTTTAATTATTTTGATAATTCAATAATTTTGTTGAAGAGTCGTCCTTTTTTTTTTGACGAGTGGTCTTTTTTGGTTTAAAAATTCAACTATATTTCAGAAAAGCTGAAATTGAAAATAAAGAATCTCGATATTTGTAATCTTCGTTCTCCTTTTCTTTTTCAATCTCAAAAGAAATACAATATAAATTCTTATGTGCAACCATTTTAAAAACATGTTTCTGTCTAGAATTTCATTATTCGAGAATTTTCAAATTCGAGCATTTTACAATGTCGGGAATGTGTTTTTCGGAATTTTTCATTTGTCCCAAATTAAAATCATAAAATTGAACTGATTTAAATTAATGATCAAATAAATCAAAGTTTTTTTTTTTAAATGAACAATTTTTAATTTAAGATCGAAAAATGGAATTATATTTCAAATTTGAAAATTTTAGACTGCAAGGCTTCAAGATAACTTTTAAAATTAAATAATTTAAAAACTCTCGAGAGTCATTAGTTATAGTACAATTTCTAAGTTATTAATTGTCAATATTAATTCTACAAGATTAAACTATTTTTAATTCAAGATTTTAATTTTACAAATTAAGTTCAAATTATTGAATTTTTAAGAGTATAAAGCACGATTTGAAAATTAATTAATACTTCATACAGAATTATTACAGAATCGTTCAATCTTGAACGCTTCATATTTTTAAAACAATAAATTAACATGTTTGAATTCTAGAATAAGTTAAAATTTCTTTATTAAAATGGCCGGGAAAATTTGTTTCAAACTTGAATCAAGGAAAATCAAATGAAAATAAACAAATTGCTAAATATGCTAAATTTGAAAACGAAATCTAAATAAGATTCGGCAAAACTGTTTTTTAATACGAATTATTCAAACAGAGTTTTCGATAACATTTTAATAAACAAAGATATGACTGAAAAAGATTGAATCAAAATTATGTTTTTTTTTTGTAAACAAATGAAAAAATATAAAATTTCAAAAATCGAATGTTGAACAATTTATTTTAATTTTCCCTGAGATCACATGAAATTATACAATTCTACAAATTATCAAATTCTAGAATTTTGAAAGATATTCTAAAATATTGTAGAGTATTTGAATATTTTTAAAGAATTCTGGAACTCGTCAAACTTATGCGTGGGTTTCATGGGCAGACAAGTTTTAGACAACGTTCAATAATGATGAAGTTGCATAACATTTCTACATTTTTTGTTTCGTCATCACCACCTCCGATAAGAATTTAAAATTTAAAATAGAAATTATGAGACATTCTTATCGAGTCTTTTAATTTAAACCATAATTTGCAAACTCTTACATATTTTTTATTCTAGTAACTAAAGTTCATTTTATTTTTTTTTTCAAATACTTTTTTTTCGTTTGAATATTACAGTATTAAGAGAAAATTCCGTGAGATCTACGTTGATGAATCCTTCATGTCCGTCTGTGATTGAAACCTTGACATCCAGACCAACCCTATAAAATAATAATAATAATAATAAAATTTTATCGGGAAAAAATCTTCACTCCGCTGGGAATCGAACCAGTAAAAATTGCCGATTGCCGGTCGGGTGATTTTCCCTTAAGCTACTAGAGATATCGAAATAAGAATTATTTTTCAGAAATACACCCATTATTTTGCCAGGTGTTACAAGTCAACATTTTTCAAGGAATCTGTATTATCATCAGAGAATAACAGAAATTCTTAACATCTTTTCAGACCAGATGTAGCTATAGATTAAAAAAAATGTTAATTAAATTATTTCTGAAAAAGATCTTCTCCTTAGCTACACTCGGAATCGAAGCACAGAGATATCGAAATAAGAATACTTTTTCAGAAATACACGCATTATTTTGCCAGGTGTTACAAGTCAAAATTTTTCAAGGAATCTGTATTATCATCAGAGAATAACAGAAATTCCTAACGTGTTTCCAGACTCGAAATGTGGTTCGATTTCCAGCTGAGCGAAGGAGAAGATCTTTTTCCGAAAAAATTGTTTAATTCATATTTCTATCTAGTCTGAAAATACGTTAAGGTTTTTTCTTCTCTGATGATAATATAGATTCCTTGAAAGATTTTTTAATGGAATTTCGAGATAAAAATCTGAAATTTACAAGGATAGAGAGATCGTCAAAAAAGGGTTGACAATTGAGTCTCGTGTGAAGTCTGATTGATCCAGGTGGTACGAATCTACTAAAGTGTTGGATAACGTAGAAAAGTGGTTGTTTAAAAAAACGGTCATTTTCTGCATCGACGATAATGGCTGCATCGTATTTATTATTTGACAAATTCGGTTCTCCCGCCTGATTGAGAGCGAGGTTCAGATCCATCCAACCCACCACCCAGTGTTCCATACTCTATAACACAAAATAAAATTTCAGTATCTTTTAAATACCAATGAAGAATTTCAAAAAAGTTGGTTTGAAAAATTACCTTGAACATTTTTCGGATATAGGCATCCATATTGTCCCAACATCCCAAGCATATTTCATCACTGAAAACTGAAAGAAAGCGAAATTAATGCCGTTATAAAAACGAAATAATTAGTATACCTGTTTGTTACACAATCACATAAAATGTTATATTATTTTAATTTTTGGGCGCAAGACGTAAGCTACATTTTTTAAAAAATAAATATCAATAGAGATTTTTCCAGAATATTCTAGAATATTTTATAACATTCTAACAGGAATATTTACGACTGTTCCAGAATATTTCAGAAAAATCCAAAATAATTGCAAAGTTTTCCACAAGATTCTATAGTATTCGAGAACATTGTAGAATAGTATATCGCAGAACATTTTCGGACATTTAAATGCATTCAAGAAATGCTAGAAAATCTACGAACAATAAAGTATTTTCGGAAAATTTTGAGAAATAGAATAATATTTTTAAAAAACGAAGTCTAACAAGGGCGGAACCAGACAATTTTGCGGAAAACCTGAAAACAGGTGCATATTTGGGACCGTGCATAAATTGCGAGAAGTTTTTGAATGTGTGTGTCGTCTTTTCAGGTTAAAAATTCACCTCCTGGGTTGGAAGTTAATCTACCTTATTAAAAATTAATTTTTGTTGTTAAAGATTCGTAATTTTAGTTGAAAATTCAATTGTTTGATTGAAAATTAATGTTTTTGTTGAAAATTCACATTTTTGATGTAAAAATTTAACCGTTTTATAGTTAATTCGTCTTTTTGCCTTGGAAATTCAACAATTTGGTAGAAAAATCTAGTATTTGGTTTAAAAATCAATTTTTTGTTGTTGAAAATTCAACTATTTTTAAAAAAATTTGCTTTTCTAATTTCGAAATTTAACTATTCCATTTTTGGTTGAGTAATCTTTTTTAAACTAAAAATTCATCTATTTGATTGAAAATTTGTCTTTTTGTGGTAGAAAATAATTTTGTTGTTTTGTTAAAATGCAACTTTTTTTTTTTAATTCAAGTGTTTTTCATAAAAAAAAATAATTTTATTTTGAAATGTCAACTATCACATTTTTTTAAAATTCTCATCCATAGTTTTTGAACGGATCTCCACGTTTCGAGACCCCCTGAATCCGAAAATCAAGTTTTGCGAAGGCATCTGTCTGTCTGTCTGTCTGTCTGTCTGTCCGTAAACACGACAACTCGCGAATAAATGAGCGGATCAAATCCAGCTTTGGCACACTTTTTTTAGGTCCTAAAAGAAAGAACAAGTTCGCTAACCAGGCATTTTTGATAAGAATTCAAAAAGTGAGCGCATTTTGAAAATTTTTGTGACCACTTTTTTCTGAATTTGAAAATTATATGTACGGATATTTATAGTATTAAAAAGGAAAAACAATTGATCCTCATGACTTTTTTCGGCAAAAAGAAAATTCTCAGTTATAGCATTTTCAAAATTTTTTAAATCAACCGAAAATCAAATTTAAAAAAAAAATGGTTCAAAATGAACTTTTTTGTTGAAAATTCTTATTTTCTAAATAAAATTTCCACCGTTTTATAGTTAATTCGTCTGTTTTCCTTGAAAATTCAACTGTTTGGTCAAAAAATAAATTTTTTTGTTGAAAATTCAACTATATTGTAAATAATTGGCTTTTCCAAACTAAAACTTTAAATGTTCCATTGTTGTTTAAATGATCCTTTTGTAGGGTAAAAACTCCACTATTTGGTTGAGAATTCGTCTTTTTAGGTGGAAAATAAATAGTTTGGTTAAAGTGAAACTTTTTGGTTGAATTTAATTGTTTTTAATTTTAAATATACATATTTTCTTTTGAAATATCAACTATTATATTTTTTACTGAAAATGAGAATGAAAATTCTAGAACTTGGCTGAAAGTTGAACTAATTTCTTCAAAATTTATTTTTTTGGTTGAAGATTCGAAATTTTAGTTAAAAATTCAATTTTTGGGTTAAAAACTAACTTTTTTGTTGAAAATGCATATTTTTAAGTTGAAATTTCAACCGTTTTATAGTTAATTCGGCTTTTTGTCTTGAAAATTCAACAATTGGATAGAAAATTCAACTGTTTGGTCGAAAAATCAATTTTTTTGTTGAGGTTCATCTATCGTAAAAAATTGGCTGTTCTAAATTCAAAGTTTAGCTATTCCATTTTTGGTTAAATGATTTTTTTTAGGATAAACCCCCTTTTTTGGTTGAAAAATAATTTTTTTCAACTAAATATTTAACTATTTGATTAATATTGAACTTTTTTTATTGAAATTTCAAATATTCGAGTTGAAAAATTAAGTGTTTGGTTAGAAATGTTTTTTTATTAAAAACTCCCCTTTTTGGAATGAAAATATTTTCTGGATTAAAAATGCTACTATTTGGTTAAGAATGTATGTATTTCGTTGTGAATTCATCTTTTTGGTATAAAATTAATATTTTTCGTTGAAAATGTATGTTTTTGTTTGGAAATGCAATTATTTGATTGAAAATGCAACATTTTTTCAGAAAGCTCTGGAATGGAAATTCTATATTTGAAGGGTCCGCGGTTTAAATCTGTTAACTGACATTTTTTCGAAATTGATTTTATTTTTATTTTCTTGGACATTTTTTATATCCAGTTAATGTGCAGTTAAGTGTATGTTTGTGTCGAAAGTTTTTTGTGGCTACATTCACGTCATATCCGATGTTGTCATCTACAAATCGCCGTAAAGACAAAGGTAAGCGACGCATCTCGATTAATAATACTCAGCAAATTTTTGTAATAAATTATTTTGAATTTTTGCAAGCACACCTGTGTTCGAAATGCTATTTCAAACATGTTGACATATAAATTTTGCTCGCAGCTCGAAAAACAACGCGGAAAGATACGAGCTCGGGGAAAATAAAACCAGCGGTAGAACACTACAGATAACCGGTTTAGACCGCTGTACCCCTTGTAGATAACATATGAATATCTTTTAATTGTCATATAACGTTCATTTTTCTCTGGTAAAAGAACAAAAACACTTTTACAGTTAAAAAAAATTGAAAATTACGAAAATAACGATTTTTCTTCGCCGTGTAAAATTTCTTAAATGTAAGTTAACAGGTTCAGACCGCGGACCATTTATTTGGATGAAATTTTTCTTCTCTATTCATTGAAAAATCTATCTTTTTTTATGATTCAGGTATTTTGTTGAAAATTTGACTTTTTCATTAAATTCAACTGTTTTTGATTTAAAATGAAAATCTTGCCTTGGTTAAAATATCAAATATTACATTTTTTGTGAATTTATCTTTTTCGGTTAAAAATTCGAAACTACTAGTTTGAAAGTTGAACTACTATGTTAATTTATAAGGTACAGTAAGATTTATCTAAACCCTCGACCAACAAATTGTCTTACTTTATTTTTGGATGACCCCTAAATAAATTAGTCAGGGGGGGGGGGGGCTGATCGCGCCTTTTTGGATCCGTCCTAGAAGTCTATATCATTCTTGAAAAGTCCATAAATTTGATAAGATTCTACAGTAGTGTAGAGAATTTAAGTGTATGAAAAAATGTTCTGAAAAAATTAAAATTAAAAAATTTTCAGAGAATTTTCAAAATAAATAATGTTTAATGTAATCTGAGATAACTAGAATGTTATATGTAATTGCAGAATATAAAGAAAGTTCTAGAGTTTCAAGATAATCATCAATAAATCATCATCAATCATCCTTTTGGACAATTTCCAAACATTCTAGAATATTCTAAAAAAGTTTGATAGTAAGTTTTTTTTTCCTGCTTGAAAACAACTTACATTGAGAAGCTTCTGTCATCAAGATATATTTATCCGGGTAGCTAGTATGTATCTTGTCTAGGGAAATTTCTGTCACAACAGTTTGCTGATGATAGTGAATGGCAGTTCCACTGATAAACTTTTTCGCATCCTCGTGGTTCATTACTATCGGCACGTAAAAGAATACCGAATCTAGAGTATCATCGAGAATTAGGATCTCTGTATTTTTATATTTAGAGGCATTCAGTGATGGACCCAAATTCTTGCTGACAAATGCAGAAATTGCATTATGCGGTTCATTTCCTATAGAGATGCCCAAAAATCCCAGGCCAAATTCTTTGTATCCGTCGAAGAACTTTATTATATAGTCACTGAAGAGTTGATAGTTGTCTGGATTTAAGATACCTGGGGAAGAATTGGATTGAGTAAAAATAATTCTGTTTTTTAACTTTTTATTTTAGGATGGGTAGCTTTGGTGAAGAAATATATTTCACTTGGAACAGGGAATTTTTGACAAGAAGCGGGAATTTTTTTAAAGAATCAAAACTGGGATTTAGAAGAAAGGAATTTGAAAAATCCGATTCAAATTAAAATTCGTCACAATTTAAAAGATTCTTCTTACAAATTTTAGAAAAAGCGAGTATTTCAAGTAGTTTTTAGAGTAGAAGCAGTATTTCGAAGAGGAAATATTTTTGAATTATAATATAACATTTTTTAAAATTTTTCTTTGGGAAGTTACCTGTTTTTCTTTGAAGATACAACCAACTTGCACTTAAAAGCTAAACTCTTTAGTTAAAAATTAATTTTTTTCTTGAAACATTCGTCATATTAATTGAAAATTCATCTCTTTTTAAAAATGTAACTGCTTTGTTGAAAATCAATTTTCCAATTAAAAATTTAACTATTCCAGTAGATAATTTAACCATTTTTCTGAAGATCTAATTTTTTTTTTGGTTAAGAATAAATTTTTTAACGAAAAATTCAACTATTCTATTTTTATTTTAACTTTTATCTTTTTTGAATGAAAATTCAACTATTTGATTGAACATTTTTATTTTTTATTTGAGAACTAAACTATTTTTTTGAAAATTCACGTAATTTGTGGGAAATTCGCCTTTTCTTTCTAGAAAACTAATCTTATTCGTTGAAAATTCCCACTTTGAGTTGATAACTGACCTTTTATTGTTCAAAGTTTAACAATATGGATCTAAATTTATCTTTGCAATTGAAAATTCATTTATTTGGTTACCAATTTACGTATTCTGTTTTAAAAATACTACCTTTTTGGTAGAAAATCGACTTTTTGGTAAACAACATTTGTTGTTTCTAGATAATGATTTTTTACTTTAAAAATTAATCTCATTGTTTAAAAACTCTTTTGTTGGAAATTCAAGTATTCCAGTTAAATATTCATAATTTTAGTTGAAAATTCACCTTTCAGGCTATAAATAAATTTACTTGGTTTAAAAATAAACTCTTGTTGAAAATTAATTTTTTTACTGAATATTCACCATTTTAATGAAAAATTCATTTCTTTGGTTGGAAAATAAGATATTTATTAAAAGATTGTTTCTTTTTTGGTTGCAAACCATTTTTTCCTAAACTGAAAATACTATTCCAGTTAAATATTCCATAATTTTAGTTAAAATGATTTCTATTTGCTGAACATTCATTTTTTTGATTGAAAATTAAATTATCTGATTTTTGGATGAAAGATTATCTTTTTTGTTATTCAAAAATTCGTTCTTTTTAGTTGAGCATTGATTTCGTAACTTATAAAACTTATTTATTTAAGTTTTGGTTGGCAATTTTTCTTGTTTAGTATTAATTATTTTCTTTGTTGTTAAAAGTTCAACTTCTTCATATGAAGATTTATTTTTCTAGTTGAAAACTCGTTTTTTTATTTCAAATGCAACTATTCCAGTTGAGGATTCATAATTTTAGTTGAAAATTCATCAGTTAAGGTGAAAATTATTTTTTTTTTTACTAAAAATTAAACTGTTTAATTTTCTGTTAACATTTTTCTCTAGTTCAAAATTCAAGTATTTGGTTGAAAATTGATATTTTTTATTAAAAACTTGGACTATTTTTTTGAAAGTTCATGTAATTTATGGAAAATTCGTCTTTTTGGTAGGTATACCATTCAACTATTCCAGTTAAATATTGATCATTTTGGTTGAAAATTCATCAGTTTTCTTGAAAGTTAATTTTTTCAACTGAAAATTTAACCGTTTCACTTTTAGTTGATAATTGACACTTGCTAGTTCAAAATTTAGCAATATGGATGTAAATTTGTCTTTTTCAATTGAAAATTCATTTATTTTGTTATAAATTCACGTATTTTGTTTTTAAAAAACGTCTTTTTTGCTAGAAAATGGACTTTTTTGTTAAAAAATGGACTTTTTTTGTAAAAAAATATTTTTTGTTTGTAAAAAAATTTTTTTTTTGAAAATTTATCTTTCAGGCTAGAAATAAATTTACTTGGTTGAAAAATAAACTCTTTTGTTGAAAAATAATTTTTTTACTGAAGATTCATCATTTTAATGAAAATTTCATTTCTCTGGTCGAGAAATAAGATATTTATTGAAAACTTGTTTCTTTTTTGGTTGCAAATAATTTCTTTCTTAAACTGAAAATGACAATATTATCCCATTGAAATATTAGATAATTTTAGTTCAAATGATTTTTTTTGGCTGAAAATTTATTTTTTAAATGAAAATTTAATTATTTCATTTTTGGTTGATAATTTTTTTTTCTCGAAAATTCGTCATTTTTGGTTATGCATTGATTTTTATGACTTATAAAACCTATTTATTTAAGTTTTGGTTGACAATTTATTTTTTTTAGTAATTTTTTTTAAGTAGAACTATTTCAGGAGAAAATTCATTGCTTTAGTGTAAAACTCGTTTTTGCTAAAAATGTTTATTTATTGGTAGGAAATTAATCTTATTATTAGAAATTCATCTTTATGGTTAAAAATTTAAGTATTTCAGTTAAATATTCATAATTTTATTTGAAAATTAATTTTTCAATTTTTTTTATTATTTTTTAGTATGTTATGTTAAAGGATGTTTGGAATGAATGTCGTGATTAAAAATAAATGTTCGAATTTTGCGACAAATATCAATATGTTACTTTTAGTTGCCCGGGAAAATTGACAAACTTGATCGGGAATTTTAAATCCTCCGCCGAATAGCCCCCCCCCCCCCAACACCATGTTGAATCATCTTCAAAATGTTCCACATAATCTCAATGAATGCGGAACCAATCAGAAAATACCTTTTAATCTTTTTCAATCCCTTTCTCGAGACTTATCCCAAAACGAATTTAATTCTTTCTCAATCTGTGAATCACAAAAAATTAAATTGAAACCCACCCTTAAAACCTTTTTAGTTTAGCCCCCAATCTGAATTCTCAATACATACATCAACACGAAATCTTCAATAAAAAAAACCAATCTAACTGAATATGAGGCTACTTCACAAACTTTTCAATCGGAATAAGTTCATCACCAAAACCAAAAACAAACCTTTCAATTTTATTTAATTCGAGCGTCCATCTAGTTACACCATGTGGCTTAAATTTAGACAATTCAAAGTATACCGATTTACGAAAGTTCCCTCAATTTTGTATAAACATCCCTTAATCATTATGGTATAACTTCCAGTAAGTGTCTTAAGCCTCTCCGGCGATCTCGGATTAACCCGGATATTGTTGCATTTGGATCCTTTTTTCAATTTTGGATTAGTTCGGATTATGTCGGATGTGAACCCTTGGTGCCCCCCCCCCCATTTAGTGAAGTAAAAATATCTTTGGTTTGGTCAACTTTTCATTTTACCACCTTGGAAATAAACGTATCGTTCCTGACGCCATCATTCCGGATTCAATTCGTGTCCTGGAAAGAAGACCTTAGAGTATAAACATACAGCTCACCGAAGTTACCAAACGATTTTTTGACCTTCATCTACTTGGGTGCAGACCATGGTACTCCCGTAAGTCTTAACTTCGGATTTAATAATGCTGCTCTTTGCAAGAAAGGGATTTTGTACAATAAATCTTCTTCTGTAAGAGCGAAGTGCTGTAAAGTTTTGTCCATATCGAAGTCGTCTAGGCTGTAGCTCCTTGTTGAAAAATCCGTTCCTCCAATTGGAACACGACCGATGTTGTATCTGCTCCCCTTATCACCGAAGTAGGATCTAAAGCAGGAATTAGTATCCAAGATGAAAGATTTGTATATCTTCTGTGGATTCTAGTAGATTAGATTTTGAAGGATTTTAATGGACTTATTTTACTTACTGAATTAGATTCTCCTGAGAAGGAAGGCTCAAGTTTTTGATATTAATTCCTGCTGCGTCTGTGAAAGCGGCTCCAAAACCTAAAATCGTTTGGTATTTTGTTGTTGTATCGACAGATATGACAGAGCCATTTACTTTAAGGTTATTCATTATGCCCTTTGTGAATTCCATTCTGTAATTCTGTTTGTTACTCATGTACCAGTGGAAAGTCATCTCGGCTGGTGTTTCCATATCCGGACTCGAGTCGCAGTAGATTGCATTACAGACACAAACGAAGCTATCCTTTCCGAAGCTGAGAGCCTGAGAGCCTGCATTTCTGGGCATAATCTGCACAAGCATATTGTTATTAAATATTTGTATTTGCGAGAAGAAGGGAGATTACAAACCTCCTGCAATGGAAATTGCGAGAATCACAGTTGTCCAAAACATCCGAAAAATGTTTATTTCCAGAAACACTTGGCACCGTATGTTTGTCTATTTGAGTACTTGTATGTGCAAAAAGTGCTGCAAGGTTAAACGAAAAGTTGGCTGTGCGACATTTGTCATGATAAGAATTGCGAAAGAGTAAAGTGGTTTTCGTAACATCAAGAAGTAAGGCAATTAAAGGTAATTTAGGAAGTCAGATGTTACAGAACGTAAAGCATTGACAGCCTATAGATATGTTGAATATTGTTATCAACTGAAGTATTTTCTTACAGATATTGGACACATTTCATTAAATTAGGAACTATGAATTCGGGGTTACGTTTATGGAATTTGTTGTAAGTTTTCTTGGATCTCTTGTACATCTTAAAACGAGAGTAAATCTCATATAAGTAATAAGATTATAAGTCAGTATGAGTTCGTTCCAAATTTTAATTTCCATGCTGTACTATTTCTTTTTACAATTAGTCAATCTTCATTTTTTTAACAATTTCATTCTTAAGTTTCTGCTAATGTACAGGTTGTATCGTTACGCTTGATAAATAATTGTGCTTAGCGATTTCCCTGGTAAGTCCAGGGTTATGATGCCGATTCTCTCATCAATTATGTCCACCTTCTGAGAACTACCACTCCTAAAAAGATTTAAAAAAATTAATTCTATGCTAAAAAATACCCTTCAATAGGACTTACTTGTTATATATCAAAACCACAGTCTCCTTCTGCGGGGTTTCGAAGGCTATATAAGTCAGCGAATGGAATATTATCGAGTTGTCATTGAGCTCAAGCCGCACTGACCCACGGGGTACAAATCTGCTGAAGTGGTGAATAACATAATACAGTGGTTGCTTGAAAAACTCATCAGTCTCTGGATTTACAATAATTGAAGCATCTACGAAATTATTGACCCAATTGGGTCCTCCATCTTTGTCCAGTGCTAGGTTCCAGTCGACCCAGCCAGTTGTCCATTCATTCAGATTCTAAGATTAAAATTTACTTCTAGAATTTATGATTACTGATGAAGATATAATTTTAAAAAGTACGTACATCGAACATTTTTTTAACATAACTCTCTCCTCTACTCCAATCTCCTAAGAGAACCTTTTGAGTTTGCCATGGATAAAACCCTGGAAAGAAGATTTTGATACTGAAATGTATGGGAATTGGTGAAAAATATTCTAAGCGTAAAATTAGATTTCTCAATAGAATTTATGACGCAGAATAGATGCGATACCTATGACAAGTATATTTCAGATTATGAACCCACCTTCGCAAGCTTCCGTCATTAAGAGGAACTTCTCCGGGTATTTCTTATGGGTTCGATTCAATACAAAAGCTGGTATGATGATGTCAGTGTAAAAGTGGAAGCCAATTCCACTAACAAACTTGTCAACTTCTTTGTTTTCGAATATCTCATCAATTGACGAAAGCAGATAAAACTTCTGGTCATCCAAAGTCAGTATCATTGTTTTATTGTGCTGAGACTTTGCTAAAGAAGGACCCAAATTGTTGGCAATGAAAGTACCAATATCTTCTGACTTCCAGCCCATCGAAACAAACTTCGCCAATGGCTCATTGCCTGTAGATATTGTCCAAAATTTGATATTATGTTTTTCATATTCGGTCAGGAACTTGAGGAGATAATCGGCGAAGACTTGGAAATATTCTTCTTTTAGGTTACCTGAAAGATTTTAAATTAGCAAGAATCATCACTTAATCTTCATTTGCAGAAGCGGCGGATACTTTTTTTCTATAGAAGGGGGGCAGGGGCATAGACTTATAATATTGAATGGTACAATTTAGACATACACTGAAAAAAATAACGCTTAGCACCAAGTACATTTGTGGGTCCGGATGCAATAAGGGCACATAAAATTTTTTCGTGCGAAAACGAAGTCCCCTGGAGGCTTTAGAAAAAATTTTCGAATTTTAATTTTCA
>NC_046657.1:114394844-114418421 GCF_010883055.1 Belonocnema kinseyi | reverse complement strand
GAAAATTAAAATTCGAAAATTTTTTCTAAAGCCTCCAGGGGACTTCGTTTTCGCACGAAAAAATTTTATGTGCCCTTATTGCATCCGGACCCACATTTATTGGCTTGAATCCTATTTCTTAGCACCAAGAAAATATTCTTTAACAGAAGTAATTTTTATTTAAACCAGGCATATATCTTCTGTTGATCTAAAAAATGAATTGTTTTGCTATCTTTTCTTGATTGAAATACATGTTTCTTACATTCAAGAAAACGATTTCCTTAATTTAAAAGGTCTAGATTCGTGGAAATGTGATTAGTCGTTCAAAGAAATATATATTTGATTCAAAGAGTTCGATCCTTTGAACTGATTCGGGACACATTTAAATCAATAATTTTTCCATACTTGAGTCAGAAATTTAGGATTATTTAAATCAAAGAAATAATAATTTATTTCAAAATAATATTAATTAAATTACATTATATATTTTTTTGTCACAAACTGTTCATGCATTTATAGCAAAGGAATATTTATTTAGGTGAACAAGGTGTTGTGTTTACGTAAATTCTTACTTCTTCGGTGGAAGAAAATATTTCGTTTAATTACTAAAATTAAATTATTCATAACAAATAAACATTTATTCCAACTAGGTAATCTTTTTTTTTAAATAAAAATTTAATAATTTGGCGTCATTTGTTTCAATTGAATACTTCTTTAGATTAAAGAAATATATTGTTAAAATAAATATCTATGTTTTTGATTTGAAGAAATATTTCTTTGGCATTTATGGTGAGGTTTAAATACGGTCTTCCGCGTTTAAATTTTCATGTTACGTTAGCGTCGTGGTCAAGGCTGAGGACTTTACGCTCGATGGACCCAAGTTCTGTTCCTGCTGGGGGTGGATTTTTCATCGAATTTTTCTGTTTCAGGATCATCCAAATTTTCAGTTATGTGATTTGTTTAAATTAGATATGTATATTTAATAATAACGGTAATTATAATTTAGGGTAAAAGAATCCAGTTGCTTATTTAGGAAAATATGTACTACAATTGAAGTACTAACTACTTTATTGGCCACAGAAATATTTTTTTGAATCAGAGATATATTTGTGTGCTTCAAATATTCAGAAATTTGCTGTGGGGAAACAGTTTTTTGAGCCTATAAAATATTTACTTGACCTTAAAATATGTCTCTTTCCTTTAATTCATATTTCGCCATCTCAAAGAGATATGCATTTCAATTCATGGCAGCCAAGTAAAACTCACTTGGTACCAGTAATCCTTTTTTTCAGTGTATTATAGTAATATTATATAATGTGAAGATTGAAGGTAAATAATAAATATAGGTATAAAATTCATATTGCCAAAGATTTCACAAAATTTTCAAAGATTGCACAAAGGCTTCAATGATTACCCAAAAATTTCACAGATTTCGTAAACATTTCGGATAGATTCAACAGATTTCACAAAGATTTGACAAAGATTGCAATAATTTTCTAAAGATATCACAAAGATTAAAAATATTTTGTAAAGCTTTTGAGAGAATTTACAAAGATTTCAGTGATTTCCCAAAGAGGTCACAATTGCGAAGATTTCAAAGATTGTAATGATTTCCCAAAGATTTCAAGGATTTTACAATGCTATATTAAATATTTCACAAAGACTTCTATTAAAACAAAAAGATTTCAGATATATTTCAAAGGTTGACGAATGATTTCAATGATTCACTAATGATTTCAGGAAGATTTCAAATATTTCAAAAAGATTTCACAAATATTCCTGAAGGATTTCAATGATTTCACAATGATTTCGAATATTTCGCAATTATTTCTAGAGAATTGGCAAAGATCAGACAACGACTTTAATGATTTCCAAAAGGTTTCAAAGATTTTACGATGTTTTGAAATATTTCGTAAAGATTTCAGATAGATTTCAAAGATTTCACAGATACTTTTATTATTTCACGAAGAGTTCAGATAGTTTTCAAAGGTTTAACAAAGACTTCAATGAATTTCTAATAATTTCACAAAGATTTCGAATATTTCGCCAATATTTTTAGAGAATTCGTAAAGGTTTTACAAAGATTTCACAAAGATTTAAATGATTTCCTAAAGATTCCAAACAATTTACAATGATTTCAAATATTTCGCAAAGATTTCACAAAGATTTCTATTACTTCACAATGATTTCAGATAGATTTCAAAGCTTGAGCAAAGATTTCCTAATGATTTCAAACATATTTAAAATATGTCGCAAAGATTTTTAGAGAATTCGTAAAGATTTGACAAATATTTCAATGATTTCCCAAAGATTACAAAGATTTTACAATTACTTTAAATATGTCGTGAAGATTTCGCACGGGTTTTAAAGATTTCATAAGGACTTCTATTATTTCACAAAGATTTCAGATAGGTTTGAAAGGTCGAACAAAAATTTCAAATATTTTGCCAAGATTGTTGGAGGATTCGTAAAGGTTTTACAAAGATTTCGCGAAGATTTAAATGATTTCCTAAAGATTTCAAAGATTTTACAATGATTTCCAATATTTTGCAAAGATTTCACAAAGATTTTTATTATTTCATAATGATTTCAGATAGATTTCAAAACTTTAGCAAAAATTTCAATGATTTCAAACAGATTTCAAATGTTTTGCAAAGATTTTTAGATAATTCGTAAAGATTTGACAAATATTTTAATGATTTCCCAAAGATTACAAAGATTTTACAATCTTTTCAAATATTTCGTTAAGATTTCAGATAGGTTTCAATGATTTCACAAAGACTTATATTATTTCCCAAAAATTTCAGATAGACTTAAAAGCTTGTACAAAGATTTCAATGATTTTCTAATAATTTGACAAAGATTTCAAATATTTCGCCAAGATTTTTAGAGAATTCGTAAAGGTTTTACTAAGATTTCCCACAGATTTTATAGATTTTACAATGATTTCAAATATTTTTCAAAGATTTCAGATAGATTTGAAAGGTTGAACAAAGATTTTAATAATTTTCTAATAATTTCACAAAGTTTAAAATATTTCGCAAAGTTTTTACAAATATTTCTTAAAGATTTTAAGGATTTCACAATGATTTAGAATATTTCGCAAAGATTTCTAGAGAATTCGCAAAGATTAGACAAAGATTTTAATGATTTACCAAAGGTTTTTAAATATTTTACAATGATTTCAAGTATTTCGTAAAGATTTCAGATATAATTCACAAGAATTCTATTATTTAACAAAGATTTCAGATAGAGTTAAAAGGTTGAACAAAGGTTTCAATGATTTCCTAATGGTTTCATAAAGATTAAAAATATTTCGTAAAGATTCTTAGAGAATTCTTAAAGATTTTACAAAGATTTCACAAAGATTAAAATAATTTCCCAAAGATTTCAAAGATTTTACAATGATTTCAAGTATTTCGTAAAGAATTCAGATAGATTTCAAAGATTTCACAAAGTCTTCTATTATTTCACAATGATTTCAGATAGATTGCAAAGATTGAACAAAGATTTCAATAATTTCAAAAATAGTTCCGAATGTTTAAAAAGTATTTCACAACAATATTTTTAAAGAATTCCCAAAGATTCCACAAAGATATAAATAATTTCACAAATATGTATTACTAATTATTTTCAATATTTTGCAAATATTTTCAAAGATTTGACAAAATTGCAATGATTTGCCCAAGATTTCAGAAATATTCCACAAAGATTTAAAATATTTTGCAAACTTTTCGGTTAAAATTAAAAGATTTCACAAACATTTCTATTATTTAACAAAGACTTCCGGGAGATTAAAGGGTTCAACAAAAATTCCCAATATTTTGCATATTTTTCAGATTAATTTCAAAGCTTGTACAAAGAATTCAATAGCTTCACAAATATTACCAAATATGTCAACAATATTTCAAATTTAACCTGAACTTATTTCAGAGAGATTTTAATTATTTCACACAGATTTCAGATAGATTACAAAAGGATAAAGATTTCAATTAATTCCCAAAGATATAACAAAGATTTAAATAATCTTACTGCATATTACCAAATATTTTCGAAAGATTTGACAAAGGCTGCAGTCATATATCAAACATTCAACAAAATTTCATAAAGATTTCAAAATTTTCGGAAAGACTTCTATTCTTTCACAACGATTCTACATTGATTTCAAAGATTAAACCAAGCAAGAAAGAATTGAAAGATTTCCAGTTCCGACGATTTTATGAATTTAATTATTCGATTTCAGAGGAGGACAAATCAATATTTTTCCCCTCCCTGGTCGATTTCTAAGGGGAATTTCCCTCTGTTCCCTTAGGGCTCCACCGCCTCTGTTCATTGGTTTTGTTATACCTTTTAAAGTGTTTTTGTTGGTAGTTTTCATCCAAGAAGGTGCTGTCCATGCTGCTGCAAGGAATAACAATTCCGGATTAAGCTCGATAGCTTTTTGCACCAATGGAATCTTGTATTCTGTATCTTCTGGTGCAAGATTAAAGTTTTCTAAAAGAATGTCATTAGGAATGTCATCATAGGAGTAGTATCTTGTGGAGAAATCAGTTACACCAATAGGAATTCGACCTAAATTATATCTGCTGCCTGTTCTGCTGAAGTACGTCCTAAAGAAAATACTTCTAAATTAAACTGATAAAGATATTGATAAAGTATCGAAAGTTATTTGACCATCCCATTCAGGGTATTATACACTTATTTTTAATCAGTTACATTAGTTCTTACTCTAGTAATTTTTGCTGAGAAGCGTCACTAAGATTTTTAATGTTAATTCCTGCAGAGTCAGTGAAGGCTCCACCAAAACCTTGTATCGTCTGATATCGTTTTTCGGGATTTAAAGTCAATATTGTAGATCCTTCTTTAGTGTTACCTATTTTTCCTGTTGTCAAATTCAATCTCTGTCCAGCTTTTGAGGAAACATACCAATGGAAAGACCCGGGGTCTGGAGACATTTCAGGGGTTGAGTCACAATAGGTGGAGTTGCAAACGCAGACAATACGGTCTTTCTCAAATTTTCGAGGAATGCAGTGATTGGCACCTTACAGAATGAAAAAATTGAGGATTTTACCATTTTTAGTTATTTTAAGTTAAAATATCATTGTATTAATAAATAAAGTTACCTGCGAAAGTAAACCAACCGATAAGTACGATAGCTAACATTATACTGTTATAAAAACGAGTTTTGAAAAGACGCTCAATTGTATATCGCAGTTTATAGATACCTTTTTTATGTGCATTTATTTATCGTTTTTTACATGCGTTTTGTTTTTCACCTCAAATTCGTGCACTGAAATTTTTTTAAAGAATTAACACTTAGATCTATTTGAAACAAATCTATTCAGAATGACAAGGATTCCTTACTAAAAGTTTGATTCGTTTAAAGTGATATTCAAAAGCCATTTAAGATAACAGCACGGAAAAGAATCTATCATTAATAGCATATTACTTCACTTATTGACAAAACATGACTAAAATAAAGAATTTTATTTTTTATTTGAGACAGCTTCATGAAATATTTGTTTCTATAAATTGAGAAACTATTGGTGCCAAGTTTAAAAAATTCGCGATAAATAAATTTTCAATGCTAACTTAGTATAGTGCACCGGCTTAGATTGCTCAAATAGGTGATACAAAACATCAATTTCTCACATCTTCAGAATGTAAATTTTCCCAATTTTATTGTCATAAAGAGATTTTTTTGTTTTAGGATGTCTCCACATCGAATCGGTTTTCGTAATGCAAACACAATTTTTTTCTGCAGGACATTTGGATTATGGCAATTTTTTCGAAATTTAACTTCTTAGTACCATTGCTTATCGAGCTCTTTTCTAGAACTAAGTTTTTGGTTAAGGTCTAAAGCTTTACTAAATTCCCCCAAGATTCTTCAATCCAGCTACAAAATATAAAAAAGCTTTTACAAAGACTTAAAATAGGTTATAGTACGTATTTATTTGAATATTCTCATAAAAATGTTTTAACATTCTTTTGAAGCTTCTTTTATACGAGCACATAACATCGAAGTAAAATATCAAATTATGCAATTTCACGTTTTCCTTTTCATACAAAGTGCTTCTTTTTAGATTATTCTTTTACATTTTCTGGATTGTTTAAAAAAAAATCCACAAGAGGAGTTTTAATTATAAAAAATGATTTCTAAAAGAAAAAATTTAAATTGTAAATGATGCTGTTTCATAAAAAAGACATCAATTTTCGGCAAACGTCAATTTAGAAAATCAAAATTTCCAAATAAGTACTTTTATTTTAAGATAAACTTTATTGATAAAATTTTTTTTTAATTATTGATAATAGTATCATAATTAATTGTAAATTATTTCTTAACATTTGGAAACAATTTTGTTCTTAAATATTTGCTATCACACTATAATTTTTTAACTTTTTCATACTTTCAATAAGAAAATGGAAAGAATAAACCGAGAAAAAATGTGGAAAGCGGTAAACAAAAGAATTACCGCTACCTTAAATTATAATTTCTGAAAAAAATTTTAATAGTTTACGTTTTTTTAAAAGATTAATTTTAAGTTTTGTAAATTTCAAAATATATCGGAAAACAATCAAGATGATTTTAGGATAATTTTGTATTATTATTTATTATTATTATTATTATTATTATTGTATTTATTAGGATTTTAATACAAGTTTAGGAAAATTTTGAACTTATAGAAGTTTTTAGTTTCAAGAGATTAAAAACATTTCGTCAGATTCCTGGGAATATTTTTAATGACTTTTTAATTATTGTAGACAAATTATTTTAAAAAGAAAATTGAGAAAATGCAAAATATTTGAAAATATGTCCAAATTTTTCAAAAAATAATCTGGCAGATTTTGAGGCATTTTTTCATTTCGCAGATCTTTTTAAAAATGGCAGGAAAATTTGAATAATTTCAAAAGTTATTCAGAATGTTTAGTAGTTTTGAAAATATTCAAATAACTTACAATTGCGAAATGTTTAAAGCAGTTTAATATAAAATGTACATTTTTGAACACATAAAAAATATGTTAAGAAGCTTTTTCAGCATTTTGAAAGATTTTTACACAATAAGAAATGCTATTTAAGATTCCTAGGGAAATACATTTTAAATAAATTTTACATATTACTCAAAATTCCGTTAATTATTTTTGAGTATCTACCCGTAAATTGTACATCATTAGGCGCTAAATATAACAACAAGGAGTAATTGAAAAGACATTTTCAATTTTGGCGATAATCGGGTAATGCGACGCAGAGGGCAATGTGGCGCAGTCTATTTTTAAAAAATGTGCGTCAGGTTCAGTATCATTATGCATTTTTATGACTACAATATCAAATAGTGACAAAATTAAGTTATAATTATCTACTGTTGTCAACCATATGCGAAAAAAAAATATTGGAAATTTTCGTTTGAATATTATACATCAAGGAAAATTCTGAATTTGGCATTATTGCAAATTAGTTTTGGACATTATCAGATTGAAGAAGATTTTAATCAGGACGATAATGCCTCACTATTATATTTAACCAATTTATCAGATAAGAACGTGATAACATGCATTTGAATCAGAGGCAGTAGCGGACTGGCATGTTATATAGCTTCAGGAAACCCTGGAAGATGATACTTTTAGACAAATAAATATATTTTAGATTGTAAGGAAGGAGATAAAATTATATCCTATGATATCCAGGAGTTGCACATTAGGGCATATCGAAAAAACAGAAAGTTGTTTGCGAGAAAGTTCTAATAGCAATGAAAACTCTCTTTTGTGAGTGAAAAACACACCCCTAAAGTTTCATAACAAAAAAAATCTTTCTATCTCTGCATCGTAGATATAGCTAAAAGTCTCAAAAAACGAAGCACTTCTTCAAACTTGTGCAGCAAACCATTTTTTTAGATTTAAATTATCAATAAAAATAGTTCAAATCAATTGAATTTATACCTGTATAGCATGTATTACATGATATACATGTATTGCCTCACTTTACAGATAATACTTTTGAAATAAATAAATACATGGTAAATTTTAAATTGCAAAGGTATCAATATTTATTTAAGTAATTAAAACTATATAGGGGCACCTGTGCAATATGTGTAATTGCATTCATTTTTTTCATCAATCCCTGCGTCTCCTTCAATATTTGTTGTAAAAATAATTGCATAATTTATTTTTATTTTAAAAAAATGTTTTAACCGTATAGTTTTGAACTCCTCAACATCTGCTAGAATATTACTATTTTTACCCAAAATAATGTTCATTGAATGTTCTAATCGTGCATCGGGTATGTTAAAGTCTTCAAGAGCACTGCTTAAGCTTCCTTTAAAAACAAAATTATGCAATTATTATTTTTACCAATTTTAAGATAACAAGATTAGTAGCGAATGAGAAAATGAAAAAATCACAGGATATTTAAATGGTTTTGAGAGCTGAAAAAGAGGTCGTATTTTTAAAACGATTTTAGAAATTTTTTTCAAAATTGAAGTTTTTTAATCATTAATTTGTTGTTTGAATCCAAATGTGTGAAAAAATCCCATTTTTTAAATATTTTTTCTACTTTTTGCTCTATTATTTCCTCAAAAATGCAAATACGAATTACTTAATTCGCTCTCTATGAATGTAAATTTTCATTATAGACCAATTTACTTGATTTGTTTACTTATCATAAACAAATTAATAGCTAAAATTAGCATCAGATTTATTTATTTATAACTATAAATCTCTACTTCAATATTGCACATCTGCTCCTTGAAAATATTTTCTACAAACTACTGAAATTTTGGTCATCGGCGTCATCGCCCAACTCGCATTATGACCTGCTTGAGAGTACCCCCACCATTGCTACCCCTTATTTGCTTTTACCCTGTAAATATCTCGCTTCGGCTTAGGCCTTAGAGTCTTAGACGCCTTATACCAGCGATTTCCTAACTAGTGCCGCCGGCCGATGAGGATGCCGCCGGCAGGGGGATGCCACCCCGGGCCGGGCAGCCCCCGAGGGGGAAGCCGGCCGGGGCCCAGCCACTCGGCAGCCCCCCCGCTATGAGGACCCTTTCATTGTCATGAGATTTAAGGCTGTTTCAATAACTAAACCCCTAAAGATATAGCTCAATTCAATTATAATTATCTGAATCATTTTCCTGATGTAATTTTAAGAAAATGAAAAAAAAGTTGATGAAAATCGGTTAACATTTCGAATAATTAAACATATCGTTAAGAACACGCCAAATTACAAGAACTGTCAACTGGCATTGAAGATATTAACCGATTTTCATCAACTTTCTTTTCATTTGCTTAAAATTAGATTAGGAAATTGACTCAACTAATTAAAATTGAAGTTATTAACATATTAACACATTATGTTTTTCTCAACCGGTTCTAATTATTTCGCGTGAAACATGGTGTGTCAAGCAGTAAAGCAGTCAAATGTCCCCACTTGGCGGTAGGGTATTGTGAAAAAATGTGAGAGTGGCGGCCCTGCCGCTCCCCAGAAAGTGCATAAAAAGTTTGGGAATCGCTGCCTTAGACCAGCGATTCCCAAACTTTTTATACACTTTCTGGGGAGCGGCAGGGGCCCCACCCTCAAATTTTTTCACAATACTGGAACCCAAGTGAGACTCTGGACGCTAGTCGTTCGTGCTCGGTTGCTTGCTTCGCTGACCTTTTCGTTGTTAGAGAATTAGAGCCGGTTCAGAAAAATGAAAAGTTGGTTAAATATTAATCAATCGAATTTTAATAAATTCCGTTAGATTTGTTAGATTATCAAATAAACGTTAAAAAAAGGTAGAAGAAGATCGGATAATAACTTCAAGAGTTATCGCACTTTTGTTGCGACTTCACGCGAGAAAATTAGAACCGGTTGAGAAAAATTAAAATGTGTTAAAATGTTAATAAATTAAATTTTAATTAGTTGAATCAATTTCATAATCTGATTTTAAGCAAATGAAAAGAAAGTTGATGAAAATCGGTTAATATCTTCAATGCCAGTTGACAGTTCTTGTAATTTTGCACGTACTTAAAGATATGCTTAATTGCTCGAAATGTTAATCGATTTTCATCAACTTTTTTTTCATTTTCTTAAAATTACATTAGGAAAATGATTCAGATAATTAGAATTGAATTGAGCCATGTCTTTAGGATTTTAGTTATTGAAACAGCCTTAAATCTCATGACAATGAAAGGGTCCTCATAGCGGGGGGGGGGGGGCTGCCCCGGTGCTGGGCCCGGGGTGGCTTCCGGGCGATTTCCATTTCATCGCGGTGTACCTGTTCGTCTTACCTTCACCACTCGACTTCTTGTCCTAATGAGGCATCAAATGCCATACATAAAAATGTTATAGTTTTGCAATCAGCAAATTAAAAATATTATATTCATAATAATCTATGTTTTTTTGCGATTCCAACGATATGTAACGTGCAATTAAAATATTGAACTTAGACTAAGTTAGGGCAGATATTAGTTTGTTTTGACCCTGACTAGATAGCATTATGGAATTTTCCGTAGAAGTGGAAGTGATGCTCTTATATTTTCCATATTATAATCTACTATAATAAGTATATTTATTTTAATTCTATTCCCTGGGAAGTGAAGTTTAATTTCCTTTTCATAAATTGCCCTTGTGTTTAATACACTAGTGTGGCCCTTATTTTTCAAAATCCTATTTTTTCCAACCCCTAGTCCTGTACGATTGTCCAAGAATCGACCATCAGTTTTAATATTATAAAATTATTGTGTATGTCTATATGTGTATATGTATACTAAATAACTTATATTATGTACTGTTTTGTAAAGGATTCCTCTCTGGTTTAAAAATCCAAGTACTTGGTTTCAAGTATAATATTCTTCTATGCAGTTGGGTAAAAATCCGTATATTCTATTAAATTGTCAACAGGCGAATTTTCTACCAAATAAACTGATGCATTTTCAACTATTCTACGGAAAATTCCATAATGCTATCTAGTCAGGGTAAAAACAAACTAATATCTGCCATAACTTAGTCTGATTTCAATATTTTAATTGCAAGTTACATATCGTTGGAATCGCAAAAAAAAACATAGATTTCAAATATAATATTTTTAATTTGCTGATTGCAAAACTATAACATTTTTATGTATGGCATTTTATGCCTCATTAGGACAAAGGGGCCCTCCACTGGCAAAGCCCGGCACAGCAATCTCGCTCAGTCAGGGACGTGAGGAGAAGTCGAAGGGAGAGGGTAAGACGAGCAGGTATACCGCGATGAAATGGAAATCGCCCGCACATTCATAGAATGTCTATATATTACTCTAATTGGGAAAGCTTAGGATTTAAATTTATTCTGTTTTCAAGACCTTTAAACTTTAACCTTAGGAATTCAAATTTCAAAATATTGTACAATTAGCCTGGTTTAATGTACCTATTAATATAAGAATTACGTTTAATCACAAAAATAAATGAAAAGTTAAGAATAACCGTTATTGTAAATAGTATTTGTAACAAAATATTTTTATTTTACGTATTTTCAATGTTAAATTTCCCTGCATTTTCTCAATTATTGCAAATCTTATTAAAAATAATATATCTTTGATAATAATTAGTAAAATATCATCATTTAAATGTTTCGGAGCAGTTTAGATAAGCATAATATGCTTATTGGGGCAGTTATACGTAGAAAAAATTACGTTTCTAAATTAAAATGATAATCAATAATAGCATTCCGTGCTGAGATTCATTCAGTAAAAATTCCTGGAATATTTTATAATTAATACTTAACCACTATAAATTTTTCATAAAAATATGACTTTTTTATTATCATTTGTGATTAACTAAGATATTCAACTCAAACTCAAGCTATTTTAAGGGAAGGAACGAATTCGCTGTACCTGATTTTCCAATATTTCGAATTTTTTCATCTAGATTGTTCATGAAAATATAAATTGCTATATTTTATCAAATATTATCAAACAAAGTTAAAATTTCTTCTTTTTCACATGAAAATTCCTTTTCTTTTAGGATGATAATTTACTTTTTTAACTAAAAATTCCTCTGTTTGGGATCCGTATCATTGTCACCCGCCCCCACCCCCATGTCATTTAATAATAACGTTAGACGATTGAGTGGGGTTAAATATTAATGTATTTTATTAATTAACGGAGTAGTTCAATTTTCAAAGAAGGAGTTGAATTCTACAGGAAAAATACGAGTTCTCAACAAAAAATGTATTAGTTGATATTGTAAACAAGAAAAGATTTGTAATTTAAATCAAAAGCAGCAAAATAATTCTATATCTCCTTTTTGCATCCAAAGCCTCAATTTATATATAATTTTAAATGTATGTAACTATGTATATATATATATTTTACATATTTCACTTTCTATGTAATTCTTAAGTTAAGAATAAGCGATTTCGCTGAGAACAAGACCCCTATAAGTAAAAGAATGTTAAAGTTTGAATATGTTAAAAAGAATTTAAAAACCAATTACAATGATGTTGTTAAATGGCAACCCATTATGTTGGGATATTATTATTTCGATTAAAAGAAATGACTGCAGAAGAGAATAATTTTCTTTGTTCAAAACTGAAATGTAAGTGTATACCCAACTCTCGGTTCAGTAACTCGCAGTTAAGTAGTTCCTAGAATTGCTGGCCCATGTAGTTTCTTAGCTCGCGGGGCGAGAGGCAGTTGCAGTTTGTCTCTGAAAAACACCAGGGGCGTTGCGGAAAGGCGCAATGCGTGGGTACTCACTAGAGTATATTGCGCCATATCATGTATTCCAAGTGGAAACGGTTCAGACGGCCCTTACTACTTACGCTTCGATTCCCCCGATTTAGTAACAAGGTTATTTGCAGTAAATATATTCTTTTTAAATATCTACGCAGAAAATAATGTTATGACATAATGTTGTTTCTAAACAAGATTTCTAGTTTCTTCACATTTAGACTCTTTCTGCTATTCCCCGCTTTACCCCTTTTTGGTTAAATATTTTATTATTTGGCTGTTAAATTAATTATTTTATGAAAAATTCTACAGTTTTGTTTAAAATGCATCCTATTTTAGCCAGGAAATAGACGACCTATATCGGTAGAAAGTTAATCCTTCTTGCTTAAAAATTAAAATGCTTGGTTGAAACTTAATCTGTTTTGGTTGAGAATTCAAGCATTTTTTTGAAAAATTCATCATTTTAGTTGAAATTTGATTAATGATTGAAAATTTTGCTATTTAGATGAAATTTTTGTTTGAAAATTAATTACTTTGATTCAAAATTTCACTATTTGGTGTAAAGTAATTTTTCTAGCTGAAGAACCCTTTTTTAAATTTAAAATTGAATTTTTCCAATTTTTGTTGATAATTTATCTTTTTTAGTTGAAAATTAAACGATTTTGTAGAAAATCTAACTATTATGCTGAAAATTTAACTATTATGCTGAATTTTTTTAAGTTTTTAATTGAAAAATTTACTTTTAAAACTGAAAATGGTAACTATTCTATTTCTAGTTGAATAATAATTTTTTTAGGTGATAATTCATGTTTTCTGTAGAAAATTCGTCTTTTCGGCCTATTTAGTTGGAAATTTAGTTTTTCGTTGAAAATTTATATTTTTGGATTAAAAATTCGTCCTTTTTACTAAAAAATTCAATAAGTTAGATGAAAATTATATTCTCACTTGACTGAAAGTCTGTTTTGTTAAAAAATGCTTAATTTCGCTTTAAAAATTCACCTCTTAATTTTGGTAGAAAATGTATCTATTTTTTCAAATTAGATTTTTTGGGGTTAAAAAATCACCTTTTTGGTTAAAAATGCAAGTATTTTGTGGTAAATTAATTTTTTTTGTAGTTGAAAATTAAGTTTTGTTAATTGAAGATATAACTACATTCCATTTCTGGTTAAAAATTGATATTTTATAGTAGAAAACTCATTTATTTCATAACAAAAATCCGTCTTCTTGGATTTAAAATTGAAAAATTTTGCAATAACGTTATCCATTTTAGTTTTAAATTCAATTATTTAGTTGGGAATTAACTTTTTAGTTGCAAATGCAAATAGTTCGTTGGCAGTTGAAGTACATGGTTAAAAATTAATTTTTTGGTTGAAGATTCATAACTTTAGTTGAAAATTCATATTTCTGGGCAAACAATTAGATTTTTATTTTTAAAAGTAGAGCTTTTCAAATTGATTAAGGAAATAACTGATTTATCACATGAATTTCTTAGTACTAATTTAATTAGTTCAATTTGTACTAATTCAGATTGAGAGAGTAGTCCGCCACTGCTCGAAGTGAAGTCCATTTTATTAGTTGTTTTGAGCGTAGAAAAATAAAAAAATAAATATCTTTACCTGCTTTTGTAAGCCATGCGAAAATAAAAACAATTATAATCTTCGTTTGAATATTATGCATGGAGGGTATTTTTGAATGTGGCATTGTAATAGCTACGATGGAAATTGATTGATGCTCACATTCGCGTTTGCTTATGACTGATTCAAAAATTTTCTTGCATGTTTTAGATATCACCATATTGAAGAAGATTCTAATCACGAAGATAATCTGTTTTATAAAAATGTCTCAATCCGTTATTATAGCTTGTGATAAATGAAAAAAGTTGTGTCTATAGATAAGAATTCGTTATAGTTGAGTCAAATTAGAAGAAAAAATATCAAAAGTAATCCACATTATATAAATTGAATTTTCGAAAAAAAATGTCTTAAATCAAATAGTTGAATTTTCAACAAAATTATTAAATTTTTAAAGAAATAGTTACATTTTAAACCATATAGTCTGATGCCCAACGTGCAAATATAAATTTAAAACGAAATGGTTGCATTGAAACAGAATAATTTCAAAATAATATACTTTCAATGTACAAATGTATCTAAATTTTAATATATGTTATAATTTAATTTGAAATAATGAACAAAGTATTAAATTTATAGTAAAACTCAAGCACTAAAAAAAGTTACTTCTACCAAGTGAATTTTACTTAGCTGAAGAAAGTGAAAGTCCTGATTAATATTTGCAAAACTTTGAAATAAAAAAATTATTTACTCGTGCGAGAAAATTTCACGAGATTAAAAAGCTTTATTTTGTGTCAGAGATTAATACAAAATTCCACAATAATTCATTTTCTAAAAGAGAGTCACGAGGAGAATAAATGTCGACTTGAATGCTTAAAGAAGATTATTTTAGTTTTAAGGCTCTTTTGTTCTCTGAATCCAAATTGTTCAAATATAATTGATTACTAGTGAAATGGATCAATTTCGATTAGCGAAGTTATAATCATGGAAAACGTAAAAAAGAGAAAAGTTTCATAAAAGGACGTGATGGTGTTACATTATTTATTTTATTAAAATAATAAGGTCATATTGTGAAATTGTAAACGTGAAGTAGCATGAGATTTCAGTGGATCAATGGACTTCAAATTAATTATACATTTTACTAATTTTCCATAGAAAATTGCAATTATTTAGAAAACTTTGTAAAAATTATGTGCCTTGTATAAGGATGATCTTGAGCGACTATAGAAGTTTATTATTTAATTTGCAGCTTTTTTTTACATATAAAAGTTATTTTATTGTCTCTCTTAATCAAAATGGTTAAAACTTAACTAATTACTAATTTTCCAATTTTCTACGGTTATACATTTTTGTATTTTTCAATAATACGTTTCAAATATTCAAGGAAATGTAGCTAATAAAAAATGTATTGATTAAAAGACTGAATAAATAATGACTCATCTTAAGAGAAAATATTACGAGAGTAAAAAGTTTAATCTTGTGTCAAAAATTAATTTAAAAATTTCAAGCAAATATAATAATGCTCATTAAGGGTTTTTATCTATATAAAAATTTATATGAAAATAAAGCAAGAGAGATTATGAACAATAAAAAATGTTCTTAATGGTTTTGAAAATAGACAGGTAGAAAAGATAGGTTTCGAAAAAGTTTTAGGTAAAATTTGTGGCATTGCGGTTGGCCTAAATGATGTCTTATTAAGAAACGTAAAAACAAAGAATTACTAAATAATAGGATTCAAGTAAATGCAATCACTTGATTCCAAACATTTTTTCAGTATGTTAAATTTTCAACAAAATACATAATCTCCTACGAAACAGTTAAATTTTAAACACGAAAAATGGAATTTATAAAAAAAAATTAATTTGCCATGAAATAGTTGAATTTTTAACTGAAATTATTAATCTTCGACAAAAAAAAAGTAGTTGAACTTTCAACTAAAAAAGATTGTAGTAGCAGCGTTGGGTAGCGACAAAGAAAGGCGAGACAGGTACCAGACAGCGACGGTAGATAGAGGCAGGGAAGTATAGAAGGCGGGAAAGTTTGAATTTGAAGAGAAGGAAGATTTCGGTGCAAGCGTAAAATATCAGAAAATGTTTAGATCGCCGCCGGAAAAGCAAAGTTTGGTAGGGAAGAGTAATAATAGTAAGGGGGCTGACGGTAGCGGAGATGAAAGTGAAGTGTCGATGAAAGAGGAAAGACTAAAGGAAATTCGAGAAGTGATAACAGAGGTAATGGGGATTTATGAAGAAAAGCAGGAGAAAAGAGGAGAGGAATTAGAGAAGAAAATTAGGCGGGAAATGGCTGAAGTAAGAAAGAAATTAAAAAATGGGAAGAAATCAGGGAAAAGTTAGAAAAGAGGATGCAGTCATTTGAGCAAAAACTAGAGAAGCAGGAAGAAGATAATAATACAAAGGTAAAGGAGATGAGAGGTAGGATGAAGAAGCTTGAAAGCTCGAACGGGGATTGTGGTGGGGACGAGAGCGAGAATAAGGAGATGGAAAGGCTGAGAAAAATAGAACAAAGAACAGAAAGAAAAGAGAGGGAGAAAAGAAAATTAACCATAGTGATGAAGAGTATAAGATTAGAGGGGAAGGAGCTGAAGGAAGGGGTGAACGAAGTACTAAAAATGATTGATGCTAAGGCAGAGATAGAAGAAATGCGAAATGTAGGAAGGTAAGTGCGAAGGGGGAAGATAATGGTACTGGTGAAACTAAAGAAATGGGAACATAAGAGGAAGGTGATGGCAAAGAAGAGGTTATTATATGGTAGTCCAGAGAGAATAGAGGATGCTTTGACATGGGTAGAAAGGAAGATGCAGTATAAAGTAAGGAAAATAGCGGAAGAGGAAAGAAAAAAGGGAAAGAGAACATGGTGACGTGGCCAGATGAAAAGGGATGGGAAAGAGTTAGGGGAAGGTTACCAAGAGGTTACAAATGGCAAGTGCAAAATGCAAAGAGCAAAAATAAAAAGGTCAAAGCAATTGGAGGAATGGTGATGGCAGTGAGGAATGAACAGGGGAAGATAAGAAAGACAGGAAAGAACAAAAAGAAGGATTAATAGTAGAAGAGGCAATGATGGGAGGAGAGGAGTGAAAGGTAGTGGGGATTTTTGTGAACGTTGATATGCAGGAGAAAGCAGAGGAGATTAAAGAAATGATTGAAGAAAATAAAGAAGAGATTAGGCTGATAATAGGTGGGTATTTCAATGCGAGAACAGGAGACAGAGGAGAAAGGGAATGGGGAGAAGAGAGAGGAAGAAAATCCAAAGACAAGGTACTAAGTGGGGAGGGATAAAAGTTATTGAAGAGCTTGGAGGAATTGGGATGGTATATCTTAAACGGAAATATAGAATTGGATGAAAAAGGACAATATACACCCTCAGAAAGTGAAAGGGGAACGGTAATTGATTATGTGATAGGAACAAACTAATAAAATTATTTAATATAATAAAAATAAATAAAGATTTAAAAATTAATAAATTATAAAAATTTAAATTTTTATTTAATGAAATTTTTATTTCTCTAATAATAAATTCAGATAAATAATTTAAAGTATATGTAACTATTTTCTCGGAGACATTGAAGGTAGAAGTTGAAGAAAAAAGATCAAGTCACCGAATCGGACAGGGCTTAGAAAAGAAATGGGGGTAATGGACAACATATATGTTCTGAACTATCTAGTAAATAAGATAATTAAAAGGGGAAAAGGGGCAATGATAGCAATGTTCGTGGACTTAGAGGCGGCGTTTGACTCATTAGACCGAGGAGAAATAGACAAAGTTATATATAGAAAGGATAAGATTATTAAAGAAATATAGATATAAACAGAAAAATTGTAAGGAATGGAAGTCATGTAAACCCTTAGGGGACACATTATGAATAAAGAAGAAGAACTAAAATGATGAATCTTCCAAGACAATCAAATTAATTTGTAACAAAAGCGTTCAGTCAAGTAGTTGCATTTTCAACTAAAAAGATGAATTCTTAACCAAGAAGAATTAGTTTCTACCGAAATATAATACGCGCATTTTTAACCAAATAGTTGTATTTTCAACTAGAATAGATTTTTTTCAAATTTACATATGAATTTAAAAAATAAAAAGTGGAATAGTTACATTTCGAGTTGAAAAAATGACACATGAAAAAAATGCATTTTCAACTAGATATTTAAATATTTAACTAAATATGTAAATAAATTTTTGGCTAAGGTGATGGATCTTCAACAAAAAGTGGATTTTTAACCAAAATATACGAATTTGCAAAAAAATTTGAAGCCATAACCAAAACAGATTCATTTTAAACCAAACATTTGCAATTTTAACCAAAAAAGATGAAATTTCTGACAAAATAGTGAAATTTGTAATAAAAAGGACGAATTTTTAACTAAAAATGGTATACATTGGTTTTCAGTACGATTTTTCAACAGAATTGTTTAAGTTTCAACAAAAGAAATTAATTTCCAACATAATAGTTCAACATTGAACCAAGTGGTTACAAAAATACACTTTTAACCGAGAAGAATGATTTTCTATTCAAGAAGACTTAATTTCAACAAAATATAAATATGAATTTGCAACCAAATAGTTGAATTTTTAACTAATAAAGACGAATTTTCAACTAACTAGATTAAAATTTTCAAACAAACAGCAGAACTTTGTAACTAGAAGAGATGAATTTCGTACTAAAAATACAATAGCAGAATGTGAATTAAAAAGAATGAACTTTTAACCAAAAATATTTGCATTTTCTTATTGGTTTTTGATCATTCATTTCGCATTTAAGCGAAAAACGAGAAAATGGTAACAAAAAAGTGACGAAAAAAATCGTCTTGGTGCAGGTGGATGACGATTCATCTGAAAAATCGACAATGCTTAAAATGAAAAAAAAAACAGTCTGTAAATTATGAATTTCACTCAGCTTTTCAAAATGAGCCTTTGAAACCTTTTTTGGTTGGCTGGTTAAATCTTTCGTTTTCTCCCTTGAATATCTCTTAAGTAAAATATAGAAATCTCCAATTTTCGGAATGTCTTTAGATGGTCCAATTCTGTTCATCGCACACATTTTGTTGATGGGACTTCGTATGGTTTATATTTTAAATTCGTAAGAATAATTAATTTTTATTCGGTTGGAAGCAATATCAAAATTCTCATCATTATGATTGATAAACAATTGTATTCAGAGATTTCTCTGGTAAATTTAAGTTGATGATTCCAGTTTTTGGGTTAATTATATCAACCTTTTGCGACCTTTCACTCCTAAAATGAAAAAAAACCTATTTATCATAAATAGTCTTGCGTATTAGAGTAGTAATAAAATACCATCTGGGGTATAACACATTATATTTTATCAGAACTTACCCATTATAAATCAAAACCACAGTTTTGTTATGTGGGGTCTCAAATGCTATAGAAGTCAGCGAATGGAATATTATCGAGCTTTCTTTGAGCTCGATCCTAACTGATCCGCGAGGCAAAAATCTGCTGAAATGGTGAATAATATAATAGAGTGGTTGTTTGAAAAATTCATCAGTCTCAGGATTGACGATAATTGAAGCATCTACAAAATTATTGACCCAATTGGGTCCTCCTACTTTGTTTAGGGCTAAGTTCCAGTCGACCCAGCCTGATGTCCAGTGATTCAAGTTCTAAAAAGATAAGAAGTTACTTTATATAAGTGCTGAAGTTACTATAATAACAAATTCAAAAATAGAGAAGCACCTGGAACATTTTTAGGACGTACTTCTCTCCTCTTCTCCAGTATCCTAAACGAACTTTTACAGTTTGCCAGGGAAAAGGTCCTGGAAAGAATTTCTTATGATAGACAATAAGGTGGAGAGAGAAAAAAACTTATTATTAGAACATTATACCCATTGAATTTGTAAAATTTCTTTCGGTACATCTAGAAGAATTCCAGAATATTCCAGAAATACGAAATAAATGCAGAACATTCTGCAACATTTTTAAATTAGGTTGTCTATCTAATTAGAAGCAACTCACCTTCACAAGCTTCCGACATTATTAAAATTTTTTCCGGATACTTTTGATGGGTTTGGTCCAATACAAAAGCTGGTACGATGATATCAGCATAATAGTGAAAGGCAATTCCACTAACAAATTTCTTAGCTTCTTTTTTTTTGAAGATCCGATCAACTAACCAAGGCAGAAAAATCTTCTGATCGTCCAAAGCCAGTATGATCGTTTCATTGTGCTGAGACTTCGTTAAAGAAGGGCCCAAATTATCGGCAATGAAAGTACCAACATCTTCTGACTTCCAGCCCATTGAATTAAAAGGAACTAATATCGAAATATACATCGTAAATGGTTCATTACCTGTAGATATCGCCCACATTTTGATATTATGTTTTTTATACTCGTTCATGAACTTAAGGAGATAATCGGTGTATAGTTGGAAGTACTTCTTTTTCAGGAAACCTGCAAAATGACAAATTAGTAATAATTATCTCCTAATCTTGATTGAGTTTGTTATACCATATCCGGTGTAATTATTGTTAGTTTTCATCCAAACAGGCGCTGTCCACGCTGCTGCCATGAACCTCAACTCTGGATTTAGATCAAGAGCTTTTTGCATCAGCGGAATTTTGTAGTTTATATCTTCTTGTGCAAGACTAAAGTTTTTTAGAAGAACGTCATTAGGGACGTCATCGTAGGTGTAAAATCTTGTAGAAAAATCGCTTCCACCAATAGGAATGCGAACTAAATTGTATCTGCTACCGGATTTGCTGAAGTAGGACCTAAAGAAGAGAATGAAAAAATAGCTAATATGGCATTGATGTAATATATTTGATAAAGATATTATATAGGACTAGATGGCTTTTTTTTAAAAACTAAGTAAATAGAAATTCTGAAATTTCCACTTAAGGATTATTAAATTCTTTATAATTGCAAAAACCTTCGGATAACACTTTAGCAAATTTATATTACAAATTTTTTTTAATTCCTAAGGCAATGTGTCCTTATAATACCTTAAGCTGTATCTTACTTCAGAAGCTTTTCTTGGGCCGCTAGGCTGAGGTTTCTGATATTGATGCCTGCAGAATCTGTGATGGATCCACCAAATCCTTGCAGCTTCTGATATCTCTTTGAGGAGTTTGGCCTCAGAATGATGGATGCTTTCTTCTTATCAGTAATCTGGCCTACAGTCAAGTCCATTCTTTGACCAGCTTGAGAGGAAACGTACCAGAGAAAAGTTCCAGCTTCTAAAGAAGTTTCGGGAGTGGAGTCGCAATAGGTGGAATTGCAGACGCAGACAGTGCTATCTTCTCCAAAATCCCGAGGAACACATTCATTAGCACCTGAAAGATTGCGTTGAACTTTCATTGTACAAATTTAAACTGTAAAATGATGATACCTATAGGGATGAACTGATAACTTCCAAGGTGAAATCAACAATTTCATTGTGGAAAGATTGGAATGAAGTTTATTTCGTTATATGTAATAACTTACCTACAGTACAAGTACACAATCCGATTAAAATTAGCATAATCATTCTTTTTAAGCATGTTATGATTTCACTGTCAGTCACTATTCGTAATGACCAATTTACATTTTTTGAACAAGTCATTATTTAGGTGAAATTGTTACTAACTATCTCAATATTCTCTCGAAAATCAACTAAATGATTTTGTCTAAGACCTAAGAGGATATAAGAAGGTGCAATCAGTTATAAAGAGTTTGGGAATCTGGTTGCATTTACCTGGATTAAGATATTATGATAAGAAAAGTTGACATTGATACATGAACATGATGCATCAGGCTTAATTCATTCTGCATTTTCATGGAAAAAGCAAAACTTATATTACATTAATATTGATACTACGAAATTGGACTTGCGTAAATTACAATTTTATCAAGTGGTACCTGGAAATTATCTGGAATTTTATAAATCAAACCCAAAAAATTTGAAACCCAGGAAATGACCAAGAATTCAATTTCACAACTGGGTTTCTTTTTGCGAGTGAATAATTTGAAAATAATCCATCTTCTAATCTGAGATTTATAATGTCTATCTACCCGCTTACATTTTTAATGTGGCATCAGATAACAATTGTTAATCGGACCTCTCACAATAAAAACTTGGAAAAATGTATGCTCCAAAAAGTAAATTCCAAGGGGCCATTCACTCTCGAATCAAGGGGGTTTAGTGTTTGAAATCGGTATGAAATCAAATGTAACAAGCATAACACTTTGTGACATGATCTGAAATCAGCACTATCTGAGTAGTTCTTTTCAAATGACATAAAATCAAGTGAAATCAGTAGAAATCTCTTGAACTATTCCGAAATCGTGAGCGAGTCAGTAGGAGTCAACGAGAGACTGTGAGCAATCACAAGCAGTCAAGCAAGCAATCAAAAGAGTAGTCATTACATTCAGCTCGCCACGCTTTTCTTCGTCGCTTCGCCCGGCCCTCTACGGTTTATTTGCGCACGGTTAGCTGTTTTATTCCAGGACAAAAATTCCCGGTCATTTCCCGGCGTTTTCCCGATTCACAACAATTTTTGACGGTCATTGACATTGAAGGATTCGAACTCTTGAACATAAAAATGTTATCATTTTGAAGATATAAAAACTGAAATTCAAATTAAAGCACACAAAGAGGTACTATTTTAAATTTTCAACTTTTAAAATTATCATATACAATTTTTTTATTGAAACACTCAATAATTTACGCATATAAAATGGAAGCTTCTGATACATTGGAAGTGAAAAATTGAAAATTAATGCCATTATATTGTAAAATTAAAAAATTTAAACTCTCATAAAGTATAGAGTTCGAAGATATTTTTAAATCCTAGTTATCATATTCAATTCCGAAAAAATAAAAATTAAACGATTATAATTTTTTAACTGAAATTCTTTTTAATAGAATATAATTTTATTTTATTTTAGGTGGTAGAAGATTAATAATTGTTCAGTTTTTATTCATTTATCAAAACCTGTGTTTCATTTGAAATCTTTTTCAATATTCTTTTAAAATAAATTTTTTAAATTAAAGAATGTTTTTCAATTTTCTCAGGTATCTTAAGAAAATTGTTGTATTATCTTTAAAACTGTCAAAATCCTTTTAATGCAAAAAAAATTGCAAATTTTCGTGACGAGTATACCAACACAACAAAACAAAAAATTTAAAACTTGAATGTACGTAGCCTCCGGTTGCGGATAGAGAGTCCCTGTACCAAGGGTTTCTGCTGAATATGGTTACAAAAATAAATAGGCAGTCGCGAACAATTGTCCAGGGGTGGTCCCGAAGGAATTAACCACCAAGCGGAGGTGTGAAAACCGTGCCGAAAGCTGAATGGCACCTGGGTGAGGTGTCTAGAACGGTG
>NC_046657.1:114378842-114394744 GCF_010883055.1 Belonocnema kinseyi | reverse complement strand
TCGTCGTATTGATTCCTTTACAGACTGTAACCACCTATCTCACGGTTGTGAGACGTAGTTATGGCTGAAATTTTACCGCGATTTCGCTGGAAGCGGGTGCAAATTTTCAGATTAGCACCCGCTCCCGGCGAAATCCTGCGGATGTCCTTATGAAAAATTTTTAATTATATATTTCTGCCGTAAAGAAAGTTTAATAGTGATCTTCTCCGTTGCACTTTCGAATCCGCCTTGAATTCACAAGAAATTATTTGAAGTTCAAATTTAAATATTAGTAATTCACTAATAATTCTTCGAAATTTTCCATGAGTTGTTTGGAAATCCTAAAATTCACAATTAACTTTTTTGAATTTACCATGAATTATTTTTAATTCTTGAAACTCCTTGAAATTCACCTTTAATAATATGGATTTTTTTCATCGGAAGTCTCCTGTACTTCTTTTAAACTCTTAAAATTATTCAAATCCGCTGTATCAGAAGTTCATACACAGTAATACAGAAATCTGAATTTCAGTAGAAAAAGGCGGTTGACTTTCAGATATAACCAAAAGGATCATTCGCCAATTGAAAGTCAACTGATGATGATAACATGACTTTAAGTAACGCGCTTGGTTGAAAGTCAACTGCTTTATGTACGGAAAATGTACTTTATAGGTTAATTTAAGACAGAAAGATTGTTGATTTACCGCTAACGCGTGCATGTGCACTGAAACTTATAAGTTAATTTAAATCAGCTGATTGTTGAAATTCATAAAAATTTATGCGTTATCTTTCAGTATTAGGAACAATAAATTAATATAAAATTAAAAATTGAATCATTTTAGGAAATACATTTTTCTAGATGTGAGCATTGAATAAATTATTCATTTATGCATAATCAATCAAGTTGTTTCATCCTCCACGTCGATGAGATTAGTATAAGGAAAAAGAACTTCATAACAGTAAACAAGGCGGTTATATCCATATCAAGCTACCAGGTACAGAACATGAATCTTCAATCCTTTTTTATATCTTTTTTTATCAAATATGTACGATTATTCTATTTATAATCAAAATCCGTAATAGATCTGAGTACATATATCAAAATAGGAAACGTTGACGAAACCACTACCATGAGCTGAGTGTTGATCGCTACTAAACAGCGCTTTCGGCGCCATATTGGCTACTCTCAGCTGCTCTTTTGACACCTCTTCTAAAATCGCCAAAATCCGTCTACGTGTTTGCGCATCGTCGCATCGCATTTCGCGCACGCTTTTCTGCCAGCACAAATTGAATTTCAGAGCACGCGAATGAAAATCATCCCAAACTAAACATAACTGTCAGTTAATTATCATATAACTTGTATATTAGATATGAGACACTGCACTTGAGTTCCATTTCTGGTTGAAATTAAGTGACTCACTTAATTTAATGCAAAAATGAAATTCATCTTCATTTAAAATTCATCATCTTGTATTACTATGTAAGTACTTGTCCTCTGATAAAAACTTAATATGGACATAGGGCAGAAATAGTGTTAAAATAATGATGGTATCTGCACAAAGTTCCTAAATATATCAGGTTATTGTGCAGCCTCAATATTTTATAAATCATAAAAATATAAGAAAAGTATATATATGTAAAGTTTATCTTCTGTTTTTTTATGTAGATTTAATGTAAATTTTGGGACTGCGGGTAACATGAAATCCAGGTTCTCAGTTAAGGGTATATGAACCATTTGCGGTGGATTTTACTGCGTATTAAAAAATTTGTTGAAACTTGTTTTTCTTTTATTTTTAATTCAGAGACAACGCACTTTTGCGTAGATTGCGCACATTGATGACGCAGTTTCATAACTAGACATACGAAGAAGTTATTTCACAGAGAATCACTTACTTTTTTAAATACTAGAATAACTGTCTACGAAAAACACCGTTTTCACCATTCTCACATCAATACTTGACATTTGGAGGTTGTGACTTCGACGCCTGAAGTCGATCGGACCTCTCTTTCGACCTATATTAGATAGTAGATACACTGAAAAAAATGTTCTTGAATCAAGAAAATATTACTTGATTCAAATCAATCGCAAGTACGAATGGGGACGATAGAATATGAGTGTGTTCCAAATACTTAAGTACTTGCTACCGTGTGCTTGGAAAAAGCGTACATTTTCTTAATCTGAGAAAATGTATTCTTAGATAGAATAAAGCATTTTATTATTCTAAAACTTTATTGTGTTACTTCGCATAGAGATGTATTCAAATGCAGAACATAGTTTACTTAGTCTGGGATCCAAGAGCACTTGAGCATCCATGTTAGGCCCTGATGATTTGATGATTGATTCTTGTGCAGAATGTTCTCCTGATTCCGAATATATCCGGTGCACATAGCGAATTCCAGGTCTATTTGTTGTTATTTGACATTTTATGTGTTTAGATAAAAATGCCATATCTCTGAAAATTATTAAAGTTTTGAAAATATTTTTCCATATTTATTTAAAGAAGTGTGATATGCACAAATTTTGTTGATAGTGTATGTTGATTTAATTGATAGTTTTCGAGAAAAACAATAAAATAGCGTTTTAATAAAAAACGATTTGTTTTGAAATTTTTTCAATTAGACTATTAGTTTAGTTTTGAATAAATTCTAAATAAATACAAAGTTTTCACATCTGTGTGTACGAGGGTTAGTAAGAGCATTGAATTGAACAGGCAACGAGGGGGGTCTCGGAGACTACAGGTTTTCAATCTGAACCGCAACCTCACACACAAACACACACTCGCAAACATCCTACTTAATAGAATTTTCTAAACCAATAGCCTAATTTAAAAAATTTTAAAACAAATTGTCTTTGTCTCAGCTAGTTTCATATGATTCCAGAAAAAAATTGTGAAATGATAAAAAATGTACTGTAGAAATGGCTTTTCATTAAAAAGCTATTTTATTGTTTTTCTCGAAAACTATCAATTAAATCAACATACACTATTAACAGAATTTGTGCATATCACACTTCTTTAAATAAATATGGAAAAATATTTTCAAAACTTTAATAATTTTCAGAGATATGGCATTCGGAATCAGTAGAACATTCTGGAAAAGAATCAATCATCAAATCATCAGGACCTAAAATGGATGCTCACTCTCCTCTTCGGATCCCAGAATAACTTCCAAGAAATTATTTCTGATAAACTTCAAAAATATATTTTCTTAATCTAGGAATATATAGTATCGAAGCAATAGGCTACTGCCTCAACTGAACACTATTTGTAAAAAAAAAATTTCGAAATTATTGTTATATAATCTTCATTTTTAAATGATTAAAAGTACATAATTCGCGCACACTGTTACTTACACATATAATCGTACGCCTAGACGCTTTGAAAAATCGCACTAGCCGAGGATTGAACCCCGCCCTACCTAAACTACCTAAACTAGTGTGTCCTAACCACGCGCTCTACCGACTTCGCTATCGAAGCACTTGAATCTCGGTGACAAAAGCTTGGGTAAGAAGTTCAAGGCAGGGTCGTACCAAGTCATATGGTGAGCCTCAACAAACTTCAAACTAAAAGTTGTTGAGCTCAAATTTAATATACCATTTTTTATTTAGAAAAATTTTAGAATTGAATTTTACTTGTTTCAAAAAAGGTTTGATACTCTTTTTTCTCAATATATTTAAAAATGTTATAAAATATCTAGAAGTAATGAACAATAAACAAAAATTAGCGGTAAAATGAACAGTTTTTAATTTATCTAACTCTTTTATTGTATATAATACTCTCTTACTCAATTTTTAATGCAAAATAACATTTCTTTAACAATAATTTAAAATATTCGAAGAATCGAAGTAAGTTTCACCTATTTAACAAGGCATTTAATACTTTTTGTTTTTAAATATTTAGAACGCTTAAAAACGACCCAAAGGTAATAAATAATAAAGAAAAGTTGCAAGCATAAAAATGCTTTAATAATATCAATGACAAAAAATTATGTTCTGTTATACGAAAATTTTCATAAACAAATGGTTCAATACTTTTTTGTTTAAAAATTTAATCCGCTTAAAAACTATCTAAAGAATATAAAAAATAAAGAAATTTTAAGTTCAAAAACGCTATAATAACCTCAGTGACAAATAAATATTTTATGATTTTTAAAAACCTTTGTAAAACGCAAAGTTTTCAATTTATTTCATTTTTTTATAATACTTTTTAACTCAGTTTTTAATTTTAAATAACAATTCCTAAAAAATAATTTTAAATATGTAGAAAAAATTGATCGCTAGTTTAAATATTACCTATTTAAAAAGTGCTCGATACTTTATTTTTCTTTTAAATATAAAATACTTCGAAATCAGAACAAACAAGAATTCTGTAAAGAAAATTTTAGTGCCAGAACTTGCAGGTTAAAAGCGATCTCACGGTGGTCGACTGAAAAATATATTTTTGCTACCTCCTTGCATTCTCAATTATTTTATTTAAATAATTTTTAAGCGTGAATTTTTTAACTTTTCCCTTATAAAATGAAATGCATTCCTAATAAACTTTTAAAAAATGCCAATGAATTTTTTTTCAAATATTCTGCTTTAAAAACGCATACAATTTTTTTAAATTATCAAGGAAATGTAATACTTGTATTTTAAAGCATTTTTTAAAGCATATAACTTTGGGCTTATGCTTTCTTATATTTATTTTTGATTATTTACATAATAAAAAAAAATTATGTAAGTATATGGGTGATTGCCAAAAAGTTAACCATTTGTAGTCCAAGACATTTTCCATGATTAATGAATTCTTCGACTGAAAAATTTAATTTGATTAATTTTTTGTAAATGTACATACTAATAATATCCGCATTAAATTTTCTATAATTAATGACATGTTGAAATTAAATTTTATATGATCATTGAATTCATTGACTGAAAAACCTAATTTTGTTAATTTTATTTTCAAAAACCTAAATCTATGCTTAATTATTTGAAATAGCAACATTATATGCACGCTACAGTACGCGAGAAGCATTGCATTGCCAATTGATAACATAAAAATATCAAACAAGATATTAACTATTTCAGATAAAAAGTAAGAATAAAAAATTAAAAATTATTTTTAAAATTCCTGCCGAATAAAGGAATTTGTTTTTCTTTAAAGAAAATTTAATTCTTTAAATTTGGCTAGATTACCATTTTTTTCCAAAGTTAAAAAATCTGTTGCCTGAAACTCATTTAGTTTAAATGAGAATAACACATGATCATTTTATATTTTCAAAACTATTTTTTTTTAGTTATAACTTTCATGAATTTTGTAACTTTTGTGATTTTCAAACTGCTATTATCGAATACGAATATTTTGTGTAAACATAATACAACTATGTCTTACAACTCGAATTCAAATTAAATAAGGTTCACATCACATAATTTTTAACTTTTTAAAAATCAATTTTTATCAAGCCGAATCCAAAAAAGTAATATCTCCTTATGGAATAAAGAATTCCTGTATTTAGCAGGAATATTTATTGTTATTTTTAAGTTCGGATGATTTTTTCTTACCTTGCACACTACACAAAAATAATTTCAGGGTGGCCGTTTTAATCGAGGAAAGAATTCCCAGTCATTTTCCGATTCACAAAAATGTTTCACGGTTTGAAAAATTCGAAATGGTTTAGCTTTGAGTAAATTAATACATACAAATAATAAGCAAAAAAATTATAGACGCAGTAAATTTATAACCTTTTAATAATTTTAGGAATGAAATGACTTTTGAGTGTTGCATAATTATTTCAAAATTAAAAACACTTTTTTCAAATGTATTTAAAAATGTTCATTTCTTGCCACCAAAAACTTACCGACGCAATAAACTTATAGTTTTTTTTTATAGTTTATGAGTGATTTGATTTGTGTGTCAGTCTAAAGTTACTAGTCTATCAAAATTGCAAATTCCTATCTACATTTGCATAAATAAAATTGATTATGTGCACCAATGTTTCGAATTTTATAAATAATAATGAATTTCAAAATAATTGTTAGCGGCGAATAGAACCAACTTCATATCATGTCAACTTGTCGATTATCATATTTAATAAGATACTTATCCCGTGTAGAAATAGCCCGGTTTGACCCGACCAGAAGAAGGTTTCTGGCCAGAATCTGACCGGGTCAAACCGGGATACTATTTTGTTAATTGCCCGGCCGGGATCTGACCGAGTTCCCAGCGGGAATCAGCCGGACCAAAAATGGTGCATAATAGAAGTATCAAAACCTTAAAAATATCTTAAGAAATATCCACAAACGATTGCCGTAAGTGGGTCGTTTGTAAATATCTGGCAGGCGAAAGACCAATTTTTTGTGTTTCCCAGTGAAATTATACTTAGTTTTTTTTTTATACAATTTTTGCTTATTTTTAATATGTTTATATATTATTTTGAATGAGCAAAAAATGTAATAAGAAGATAAATAACGTTTTCCGAACGAGATTTTGAATTACGTTATCATGTTTGCACGTAATAACGATTCGGTGACTTCCAGGGTCTGAACGCAGTAAAACGTCGGTGGACGCCAGGTTATCCGTTAAGAAATTTGTTACATTTCACAAAATTGTTTCCAATTTTCTGGAGCAAGCGGATTATTTATAAAGGTAAGTGAACTATTTTGTTAATAAGTAAGCATTATTAATATTCTTCAACGTTAATGTTAAATCAATTTTCTCAACCGGTTGCATAGGTTAGTATGTCACATGAAACCCCTGAAATTTATTTTATTTCTTGTAAAAAAACCTATGCAAACTAAGTTACGCTTAAGGTAAATTTGTTATGCAATTTAAGTTTAATTTCTTACAATGCAATTTCTTACTGAAACTTAAGAATCATAACCTATATTTTAGTACCTACATTGAATCAATGTTTGTAGTTAATATATTTATTATTATGAATGCAGTTCTTAAATTGAAATTCCAACATCTTTTTACAGGTGGAAATAAGTGCTGACAAAGATTCTTATCTCTACCAGTTGGTAGAGTATGTTCGCTGTGGTAAAAAGGCTCCAGTAAAATGCGATCGAGGAGCCCAGTCAAAAACCGGTCGGATTCCGACCGGAAGCCGACTAGGTACACCCAGCCGGGTTCCGACCAGCGCAGCGTGACGAAATCAACCAGAATCCGACCGGGCAGCCTGACCAGATTCCGGATACAAGCAGGGCAACCCTGCCGGAATCCGGCCCGAACCCGGTCATAATTTCTACACGGGATGCAGTAAGAAGTAAATTAATTTAGACTAATATATTAATTTTCATAGTATGTGTGTGATGTTTATTGTATCAAATCTACAGTTCTTATGTTGAAAAAATTGATGTGAGTCTATCACATTTGTTTCAAATTAATAATTATTTGAAGGAAAATATTCAAGCATTGTTCTGAGAGAAATTATTTCTCCCCTGAATAAATTCATTTTCTCGTCTTAAGAACATAAACATTGTCTCAATTAAAATAGCAGTCAAAATAAGTATATGAATTTACTTGGGTCAAGAAATTTTGTTAGAGTTTTAGTTACTTATCACAAGAATATAATATTCTTAATTCAATATTTTATTAAATTTGACGTAAATAAGTATAATGGAACAAATTAACCCAATAGTTTTTTGCTTAGATTAAATATATTCTTGATTCAAATAGTAGTCCTGATTCTATTATTTTCTTGATTAAAGAAAATCGGTCCCTTGTAAAAAGGAAATACTTGTTTTTTTCAAGTAAAAGCAGCCAAGTAAACTAGCTCACTTGATTTAATGCAAATTTTTTTCAGTGTAGAGACGATCCGATTGTATTCCAAAGACAGGTCTTTTTTTAAACGATCATTCTCTATCTATGTCTATTTAATACTTTTTCGTTTCCTTTGTTTTATTTATCGAATCGTAGAGCCTATTAAGTACCTACGGTAGCGCCACCAATTCAGGAGACATTTGAATTTATATTAACTCTTAACAAGAAATCTTATAGTAAATAATTAATTTTAAACCGTAGTATAATATTTTTGATTAAAATTAATTGACATTTACTGCTCTTTTTTATTAACATGGCTCCAATAACTTCGAAGTACTACTTCATGATATATATTCGAGTGTCAGATGGCCCTGTTGTCAATGACAAGGTCATTTAAATACACGAAATAATCCGATCAGTCCCATCGGCTTCAGTACGCATCGGAGCCCACTGCTCCACGACGCGAGGTCGCCATCGTGCTTATTCACTTGTGCCTTCCGCTTCGAGTGAACAGTCGGAACGTGATAACGCATTTACAGAGGTAAGCCGTTATGTTACACTGCCTTACCGCAATGCTCCTGCTTTGTCACGCATGAGTGAGCACCGCATATTTTCACCGCGTGGCGTCAATTCTCGGAAACATTAAATGGAGGATCACTAAATCCAGGTTTGACTTTTAATAAATAGAGTGTAAATAAATTTAAAATAATTTACTTTGAGTATACTTACAAAAGTTAACAAATTTGACCTGCAGGAACCTGGAAATAAATTGGGATTAGACATCGCCCCGCGAATCGTAATGGATAATTTGCGTCTTTTATTAGTTAAAAAATCTGTTTGCTGCGCGGGCACATTCTCCTCGCGCACTGTGCGCACGGATCGTTTCGCTCACAAGTTTGAGCGCGCCTAGGGCGCGCGATTGTTGATTCTTGCGCTCAGATCAGATTGGTATTATATCCATTGTCCCTATTGATGTTATTAGGATGTTTTAAGATTTCTATTGCTTCTCTATGTTTTCTTAGAAATTTGTTGTGCGTTTTTGCAATGACTGTTGTTTCATGAAATAAAATGTTATGTCCTGTTTCGATATGATGTTCAGCTAGTGCTGATTGCGTGAAATGTTTTAGTCAAATGTCATCGTCAAAGCCGTAGGTGTTTTAAGAACCTTCTTTAAAATAAAATCGAAAAAATGCAGTTACAATTTATGACTGTAATTCCTCAGAAATTTAAATCACAGTTTTCGATTTAAGTTATAGCATTTACAATATTTGAAAAAATTTACTTAAAGTGTACGCATTCAACGTACGAAAACGAGTGCGGAGCGCGAGAGCGTACACGCGCGCCGAAGGCGCGCTCAAACTTGGCGCGAGGCGCTGCGCGCAATGAGAATGTGCCCGCGCAGCGGACATATTTTTAAAAATATTTTTAATCTTATTTTTTATGACTGAAAAAACTACGCTTTTTATCAAAAAAATATTTGTACAAAATTTGTAAATCTTTTTTGGTTTAATAAATTTTGTCTCGCTTATTCTCGTAGATTGTATCCTTGTACTCAAATATAATTTTTTTAATTTTCAATATGGTTTTTCAAAAATAAAACAAAAACTACTTATCCTACAAAAAAGTAATTCCTGAAAAATTTGCTATTCTTTTTTAGGTGCACAATTTTTGTAAATCCATCTCTTTTCGTGTCTTGCTATGTTTTTCACAAAATGGAGTTATTGCTATTTCATTAGTTCTTTTTTCGATAAAAATGTGAGGGTTCTATTTTTTTAAATCAAAATTCAAAACGTTGTTTAAACAGTCTTGTACGGCCTTGAAAAAGCAACTTTTTTCTGGACTTTTTCTCATATCACGCTTTTTTTTTGCTGCGAATGTTCATTTTCGTTTTGTTTTTTGGATTTTGAAAATGCTATAACTTTGGTAATTTTTATTTTATCAAAAAAAGAAATAAGGACAAAGTGTTCGCAGTTTAGTCTACTATGAATAGCGGTGAAACAAATTTTCAAATATTAAAAAAAGTTGTCTCAACAATCTTCAAATGCTCGAACTTTAAAAAAAATTTCAGAAATAGCTGCCTCACGAACTCGTCCTTTCTTTTCATATCCTTATAAACTGTGCCAAAGGGGAATCCAATCGAATATTTTCTTTAACTAAAAAAAAAAAAATAAAAAATAAAAACTATTTTTTCTGGCTCAGGGGGTATCAAAATGTCGACATTTGATGGAATGCTCGAAAGTCATTTTTCACATAAGACCATCTAATGGGCACCAAATTTGGCGACTTCTTTACGGCATCGTTACGGCATCTTTACGACAACTTTACGACATCCTATGTCCATGTCATCGTCAGATCATACGACTTATTTACGATACTGTAAAGACACCTTAACGACATTGCCATAGGATGTCGTAAAGTTGTTGTAAAGATGTCGTAACGATGTCGTAAAGACGTCGAAAACTTTGTGCCCACTGGACAATACCTTCTCATTAGGATGAGAATGTAAAAATTAAAACTAAGCAGACTTTGCTTCAGTTTGTATTTTTTATTTAAGTTTATGATTTATTCAGTTTAAAAAGTTAGCATCGTTTTGAGAATTCAACTTTTACTTAATTTTGTTGATATAAAATTAAATTTAACTTAATTCCTTACATTTATTATCAATACAAAATCGTGTTCATAGAGAGCGCTGGTAATTCCAAGTTGATGACTCCATTTCTGGGATCGACTATATCAACCTTCTTGGATATGCTACTTCTAAAAAGAAAAAATACATTCATTTTTAAAGACCATTAAATTGCGATTAGTTTCACCTTAAATTTAAATATTTCCACCGTACCAACCCTGGCGGACCGAAGGAACCGAATGGAGCCTCTACAAAGTACCCGTAAAGACCCCATTGGGTTCCCATTCGGTTCCTCTTTAAAAAACTCGAAAAAACAGCAAAATCAACTTTTAAATGGTTGAAATTCGGATTCTACGTTAAATGTCCCTATAGAAGGTCACGGAATAATCGCATTAGTTTTTTTTTGAAACGGTAAAAAGTTTTAAAAAATATAAGACGTATAACGCCTGTTGACTGCTACACTTCAAGCGCATCGCAGTCAACAGGCGTTATACGTCTTTTTTTTTTTTTAAACTTTTTACCGTTGCCAAAAAAACTATTGCGATTATTCCGTGACCTTCTATAAGGAATTTTAACGTAGTATCCGAATTTCAACAATTTAAAAGTTGGTTTTGCTGTTTTTTCGAGTTTTTAAAAAATGAACCGAATGGGGACCCAATGGGGTCTTTACGGGTATTTTGTAGAGACTCCATTCGGTTCCTTTGGTCCGCTAGGGAAGCTTCAATTATAAAATTGAAAAGGATTGAAATGTGAATTCGTATCGAGTATGACCTTCATGTAAGAATTGAAAATGGATTGAAAATTTGCTACCGATTGGGCTGGATACAGATTTTGAAATGATCTGGAATAGTTTGGATTGATGCAGAACGACTATAACGCTTCACGGGACAAAGGAGAATTAAAAAGAACAAAAATGATTAAAATGAAAGTTGATTTAACAAAATCTTCAAACGTTTTTCCTATCATAGCTTCAGATGTTAATCATACCTATTGTATATTAAAACCACAGTCTTATTCTCCGGTGTTTCAAAGGCTATAGAAGTCAGCGAACGGAATATTATCGAGCTGTCCTCGAGCTCGAGCCGAACTGATCCTCGAGGCAAAAATCTGCTAAAGTGGTGGATAGCATAATACATTGGTTGTTTAAAAAACTCATCAGTCTCCGGATCAACAATGATTGGGGCATCTACGTTATTCTCATTCCAATTTGGTCCGCCGACTTTGTCCAAAGCTAAGTTCCAGTCAACCCATCCAGTTACCCAATGATTCATATTCTACGGAGATGAATAATTTACACTTGTTACTCTGACTTATATGACTCTTTAACTAATAAAGAAGATAAAAATAAAGAAATCATACCTCAAACATTTTTAGGGCTGTACTCTCTGCTCTCTCCCAGCTCCCTAAAATGACTTTTTGCAACTGCCAGGGAAGAGATCCTAGAAATAAATTTTCGAAAATGTTAGGTGGAGATTGAAAATAGATTAGCTTCAACAGCTAATCAACTTTAGTCTGATAACATTAAATTTGAAATCACTTGAACTTTGATTTCAAAAGACTTTTCTAACTCACCTTCACAAGCTTCAGTCATTAACAAGAACTTCTTGGGAAAGTGATTATGAGTCTTATCCAGGACAACGGCCGGGATAAGCGAATCCCAATACCAATGGATGGCGACACCACTGATATACTTCTCAGCAACTTTGTTTCTGAAGACTAGATCAATGAACCATGGAAGATTAAACCTCTGGTCATCGAGACCAAGGATTAATGTCTGGTTGTGTTGAGAATTATCTAAAGATGGACCCAAATTCTCGGCAACCCAAGTAGCAACAGTTCCCGCCGTCCAACCCATATTGTTAATAGTTACAATTGGGACATACGCGTTGGAAGGTTCATTGCCAGTGGAGATTGCCCACATGTCGATGCCTTGTTTCTTATATTCGTCCAAAAACCTTAGTAGATAATCAGCATAAAGTTGATAGTATTCCTTTTTCAGAAAGCCTGGAGAAATACGATACTAAATAAGACGAGTCTTACAATACTTGTTGAGGCTGATTCTAGGATTCATTTGGATTGTACGTCAGAATAAAGGGGATTGAAAGTTTGCTTCGAATTGGTGCCATATTTATTCAGATTGGTGTCTTAAGTTGGATTGTACTACAGTAGTATGGATAGATTGAGAAGGGTTGAAACATCCTTCCGGGTGAACCACGAAGTCACTGGGATTGGGTTTATTAATAGAAAAAGATTGACAGGTGGAAAAATGTAGGGCTCGGATTCACAATAGATTTAACTCAAGGTTTCTAAAGCATTGAATTCCTATTTGAAATTTTCGCCGTGGTAGAACCTCTTCCAGAATGATCTTCAATGATTCTCTAAGTGGATTTAATATTTTTCAAAATAGAATTTTCTAACATGATCTTAAATTCATATAAACCTACCGAACCCGAAACTATTGTTGTTGGTTTTCATCCACATTGGTGCGGTCCAAGCGGCTGAAAAGAACCTCAGATCCGGGTTCATTTGAAGAGCGCTCTGGATCAGGGGAATCTTGTAATCTGTATCTTCTGGTGCGAGGCTGAATTTTTTTAAGAGAATATCATTCTCAATATCGTCATAGGTGTAGAACCTTGTGGAGAAGTCGGTTCCTCCAATTGGAATACGACCTAAATTGTATCTGCTGCCTTCTCTCGTGAAATAAGTTCTAAGGAAAACCAATGTCATAATAAATAAGTTACAAAGTATTAATAATAAAATGAGAAAGTTAACCTTTGGATTCTTACTCTAGTAATTTTTGTTGAGTAGCATCACTGAGACTTTTAATGTTAATTGCTGCAGAGTCTGTGAAGGCTCCACCGAAACCTTGTATCGCCTGGTATCGTTTTTCGGGATTTAAAGTCAATATTGTAGATCCTTCTTCAGTGTGACCTATTTTTCCTGTTGTTAACTCCATCCTCTGTCCAGCGTTTGATGAAACATACCAAAGAAAGGTTCCAGGTTCTGAACTAGTTTCAGGTGTAGAATCGCAATAGGTAGAGTTGCAAACGCAGACGATGCTGCCTTTTCCAAAGTCACGCGGAATACATTCATCGGCAGCTGAAAAATGAGAGTTTAGTTAATCGAAGTGCGTAACAATCATAAAAACATTTATCGTACAATTATCCAATTTATATGTTGATGGACACCTGAATGTAACTGAATATAACTTATTAAAATGAAAGCTCAAATAAAATATTTATTTGAATTTATACTTGAACTTAACGCTGTTCAAAAGGGCTTAAACCAGCCATTTTATGATGTATTTATATTCCAAGTGGATCCTAAGAAATTCAATAGAATTGAAGAATATTAAAGAGAATTTAAGGTGAATTCAATTAAATTCAGTAGTGCTTAATATAACCGGTAAACTGGGAATAATTTCAAAACGCGTTTTAAATACAGAATTAAGGGCGTGCCCCTTTTCCACGCATATGCGTAGGCTTTGGACCCTCGCCGTCGGCTTGCGGGTTTGATTCCCGCCTCGCACTCTGGAAGAGCCTCGGCGGCCCATGCCGTGAACACTAGCCTAGCAAGGGAGTTATTCATCTCCGGAGAGTCCCGGGAACGTTACCTCTAGAGAAAAAGTTTTCTCTAAGTACCTAAAGCTGTTTCTCTAGGTGGTTAGGAACCCATCTTAAACTGTAGGTCCCCTTTTCACCACGAAGTAAGTGTGTGCGGGGATGTGAAGGAATAGGAAAGAAAGTGCAAGAAAAATTTAAACCCTTAGGCTTAGGGGACACATTAGAAACTTCCATTCCAAATTAAGATATTTATCTGGAATACAGTGAAATTAAACGGAATTCAATGGAATACTATAAACTTGACTGGCATTCAATATAGTACAGAGAAACTCTTCTATAGCGCCGATTTTAGGGCTGACGGTGAGAGAAAATTCCGTGGAAATTCAACTGCTATTCAAGAGAAGTTAGTGGAAATAACTGGAATTCAAAAGAAGACCTAGCGGAATGAAATAACTGGAGGATTCGAAATCGACATTTGTATGCTAAAACTGTTACAAGTAAATAAGGTCAGATTGCCATTAAATTCATAGCACATTGAACACAGTTATACCAAATTTGAAGAGATAACTTGTCATCATCAGCTTTAAAGTAATGATAAGATATTTCACTGCATATTACAAATTGTCAATGAAGGTCACGAAAAAATCAACGTTTCGTAATAAGTTGGGCAAGAACTGTATTAATATACTAATTGGCAAATAGGGCTGAGTGAACAATATGTATGTGTTGGGATCCGAAAGTAGTGAGAAAAAAATTCTGAAATCGGTTAATATCTTCTTTTCTTATTTTTTACTGAAAATTACAAAAAAATGTATTGGTCCAAACACTATGGCGAATTTTCCATGTGTACAGTTTTTTTTAGTGATCAATAATAAAAACTCAGCAGTTGAAACTCAACTTTTTACTCAATTTTTATTTAAATGTGCGAAAAACATGTTTTTTTTTATTGAGTCCAATGCAAATAAAAAATAAATAAATAAAAAAAAGAACAGAAGCTATTAATCGATTTCAAAATTGATTTTTCACTTTTTTCAGATGTGAACCCATCAAAATGTATCGAAATAAAAGATAAAACAATGAAGCAGAGGAATTTATTAGAAAATATTTTTATTTAAAAACCTTACCTGTAATAGCAATCCAAACGAAGGCAAGGAAAAACAACATCTTTAATAGTTTATGCATGGTTTCTAAAGTCACTATTACTCATTCATTCGTAAGGATCTAGGACGAGGATCTAGAACAGTATTATTTACATTTGTTATATCGGCTCTGTGATATTTCTATTTGAATATGTATCAATATGCTAACAGATTACAGTTTAAGTATATTGGAGGATGTAATCTAGGAGATAAGCATATTTACAAAATGGTTAGTGATTACATATTTAATCTCTGCTTAATTCTATAGTTTAATTTGTATCAGAATCGTATCAGCTGTCATTTTTAATCGAATGCGCCAAATATTAATTATGCGTTTGTAATTTTGTTGACATGCTCATCAAAAGCGGAACTGATTAATGTAACATTTGAATACGTTAGTGTTAATCAAATTTTCTGTGACCAGGGACTGAATTCATTTTTTTAAAGTTTTATTTGAAATTTTATGATATAAATATTTTATAAAAGCGCTTATTTCTTTATTTTAAGTACTTACCACCTCATTTGAAATTAGCCGAGAATACCGATTTGGAATATTACATTTAACTGAGAGGCCGTTGTGGCTGACATCCGTTATACGGAGCTCAAAAAAAAGTGAAGCATGCGCAGACAATTTTTTATATTTGTTAATATACTAACTTTCAGCCATAATATTTTCTGTTAATATTGCTCTAATTTTTAGAGTTTCGCAGTCTAGGGTAGAAGGCCTTATAAAAACGGTCGACTGTAGGGGGAAGTGAAAGGAAATTGCGAGAGTGAAACTCGGAGAAGTGAGGGGAAATGAAGGGAGATCAGCGGAATTGGGAAAATAGGTGAAATGATTTCGGGGGGGGGG